>NC_091982.1:226781089-227128510 GCF_044704955.1 Pristiophorus japonicus | reverse complement strand
CTCCTCTCTCTCTTACCCCCACTCTTCCCCACACCCCCTTCTCTCTCTTCCCCCCACTCTTCCCCCCCACCCCCTACTCTCTCTCTTCCCCCCACCACCACCCCTCTCTCTCTTCCCCCCACCACCTCTCTCTCCCCCCCCTCTCTCTCTTCCCCCACCACCCCTCTCTCTCTTCCCCCCACCACCCCTCTTCCCCCCACCACCCCTCTTCCCCCCACCACCCCTCTCTCTCTTCCCCCCCACCACCCCTCTTCCCCCCCACCACCCCTCTCTCTTTTCCCCCCCACCACCTCTCTCTTCCCCCCACTCTTCCCCCCCCCACCACCCCTCTCTCTTCGCCCCCACTCTTTTCCCCCCACCACCCCTCTCTCTCTTCACCCCCACTCTTTTCCCCCCCACCACCCCTCTCTCTCTTCCCCCCACTCTTTCCCCCCCACTACCCCTCTCTCTTCCCCCCCACTCTTTTCCCCCCCACCACCGCTCTCTCTCTTCGCCCCCACTCTTTTCCCCCCACCACCCCTCTCTCTCTTCCCCCCACTCTTCCCCCCCATCACCCCTCTCTCTCTTCCCCCCACTCTTTTCTCCCCCACCACCCCTCTCTCTCTTCCCCCCCACCCCTCCCTCTCTCATCCCTCCCATCCCCCTCCCTCTCTCATCCCCCACCACCCCCTCCCTCTCTCATCCCCCACCACCCCCTCCCTCTCTCATCCCCCCCCACTCCCTCCCTCTCTCATCCCCCCCCACTCTCCACCCCCCCCTCTCCACCCACCCCCCACCCCAAATGCAGCAGCCAATCTGTGCACAGCAATGCTCCACAAATAGGAATGAGAAAAGTGACCAGCTAATCTATTTTGGTGGTGTTGGGTTGAAGGATAAATGTTGACCAGAATACCGGGCGAACTCCCTTGCTCCTCTTCAAATAATGCCATGGAACCTTCACATCTATATGAACAGGCAGACAGAGCCTCAGTTTAACTTCTCATCTGAAACATGGCAGTTCTGACAACACAACTCTCTTAGGACTGCACTGGGCTGTTGGCCTCAATTTGATGCTCAATTCCTGAAGTAAAGTTTGAACCTACAACCTTGATTCAGTAGTGACAGTGCACCAAGTCCAAGGGCTCAATTTTCCACAGTGATTTGCGCCATTTTTTTGGAGCAGGCTGCTCTTTATAGCCTAAGTTGAAAAAAAACAGTTTCCCCAATCAGTTTGCACGAGTTAGTTATGAGTTTTTTTGAGAGAGAGAGAGAGAGAGAGAGAGAGACCGAGAATGGGACAGGGCCAGGAGACTGGGGACCGAGAATGGGACTGGACCGGCAAGCCCTTCGGGCAGGATTGGAGGTAAGTTGCTGCTATGTGTTTTTCAATTCTTTTAATGTGTTGGAAGCTGGCTGTATGCTTCACTTTGCAGCCTTAGCTCGCATTGTGTCCCTGGTTACCATGGCAGACCCATCTTTTTGGCGCAGATCAAGGCTCCAACCCCAAAACTAAAGGTCGGGTTGGACCACGCCAAAATGAAGAAATGCAACGGGGAAACTTACAACCTTTTTTTTTTGGCGTACTTGGGCCCCAAAAAATCGGGTGTAACTCTTCAAGTACATCAAAAAAATGCTTTGGGGAAAATTGAGCCCCAAGTCTCTCCATTCTTTCCTCATATCACAGATCTTTGACATTATAGATCAGCCTCTTGGTTCTTCTGGGCATTGCCCCGAATATCTCCATTGTTTCTTCGTGACCAGAACTGGAAACAAGACTCAACGTATAGTCTGACCAGACAATTATACAATTTAATCACAAGTTCGTCTGACTGTTTTGTCCACTTAGTTCAACATTCTTTTTGTTTTGTTGATTGCTGGTTTGCATTGGTTGGACATGTTGACTCCGAGGTCCTTTTCATCTTCATCCTTAGCTATTTCAATACCATTAATGGAGCACGTGTATCACCATTATTTTCATATGTGCAGCCCTTTACACTTGTCCACATTAAATGTCCTTGAATTGAATAAGTTGGACAAAATATGCAAGTGGGCTGAATAATGGCAGATGAAACTGCCTTCCCCCCAATTCTACTTCTCTCCTAATTTGGTATCATCTGCAAATTTGATCAATTCGCGTTGAATTTCTAAATCTTAGTAAATTAAAAGCAGCAGTGGTCCCAACATCAATTAGAAACATGGAAACAGAGAAAATAGGTGCAGGAGTAGGCCATTCGGCTCTTTGAGCCTGAACCGCCATTCAATAAGATCATGGCTGATCATTCACTTCAGTACCTCTTTCCCCGCTTTCACGCCATACCCCTTGATCCCTTTAGCCGTAAGGGCCATATCTAACTCCATCTTGAATATATCCAATGAACTGGCATCAACAACTCTCTGTGGCAGGGAATTCCACAGGTTAACAACTCTCTGAGTGAAGAAGTTTCTCCTTATCTCAGTCCTAAATGGCCTACCCCTTATCCTAAGACTGAGTCCCCTGGTTCTGGACTTCCCCAACATCGGGAACATTCTTCCCGCATCTAACCTGTCCCGTCCCATCAGAATCTTATCCGTTTCAATGAGATCCCCTCTCATCCTTCTAAACTCTAGTGTATAAAGGCCCAGTTGATCCAGTCTCTCCTCATATGTCAATCCAGCCATCCCTGGAATCAGTTTGGTGAACTTTCGCTGCACTCCCTCAATAGCAAGACGGTTCTTCCTCAGATTAGGAGACCAAAACCGAACACAATATTCCAGGTAAGGCCTCACCAAGGCCCTGTAAAATTGCAGTAAGACCTCCCTGCTCCTATTCTCAAATCCCCTAGCTATGAAGGCCAACATGCCATTGGCCTTCTTCACTGCCTGCTGTACCTGCATGTTAACTTTCAATGACTGATGAACCATGACACCCAGATCTCGTTGCACCTCCCCTTTTCCTAATCTGCCACCATTCAGATAATATTCTGCCTTCATGTTTTTGCCACCAAAGTGGATAACTTCACATTTATCCACATTATACTGCATCTGCCATGCATTTGCCCACTCACCTAACCTGTCCAAATCACCCTGCAGCCTCTTAGCATCCTCCTCACAGCTCACACTGCCACCCAGTTAGTATCATCTGCAAACTTGGAGATATTACACTCAATTCCTTCATCCAAATCATTAATGTATATTGTAAAGAGCTGGGTTCCCAGCACTGAGCCCTGCGGCACCCCACTAGTCACTGCCTGCCATTCCGAAAAGGACCCGTTTATCCCGACTCTCTGCTTCCTGTCTGCCAACCAATTCTCTATCCACACCAGTACATTACCCCGAATACCATGTGCTTTGATTTTGCACACCAATCTCTTATGTGGGACCTTGTCAAAGGCCTTTTGAAAGTCCAAATACACCACATCCACTGTTTCTCCCTTGTCCACTCTACTAGTTACATCCTCAAAAAATCCTCAAGAATGATTTCCCTTTCATAAATCCATGCTGACTTGGACCGATCCTGTCACTGCTTTCCAAATGCACTGCTTAATTATCCTTAATAATTGATTCCAACATTTTCCCCACTACTGATGTCAGGCTAAACGGTCTATAATTACCCGTTTTCTCTCTCCCTCCTTTTTTAAAAAAGTGGTGTTATATTAACTACCCTCCAATCCATAGGAACTGATCCAGAGTCGATAGACTGTTGGAAAATGATCACCAATGCATCCACTATTTCTAGGGCCACTTCCTTAAGTACTCTGGGATGCAGACAATCAGGCCCCGGGGATTTATTGGCCTTCAATCCCATCAATGTCCCCAACACAATTTTCCGCTTAATAAGGATATCCTTCAGTTCCTCCTTCTCACTAGACCCTCGGTCCCCTAGTACTTCCAGAAGGTTATTTGTGTCTTCCTTCGTGAAGACAGAACCAAAGTATTTGTTCAATTGGTCTGCCATTTCTTTGTTCCCCATTATAAATTCACCTGAGTCCGACTGCAAGGGACCTACGTTTGTCTTCACTAATCTTTTACTCTTCACATATCTATAGAAGCTTTTGCAGTCAGTTTTTATGTTCCTGGCAAGCTTCCTCTCGTACTCTATTTTCCCCCCTCCTAATTAAACCCTTTGTCCTCCTCTGCTGAATTCTAAATTTCTCCCAGTCCTCAGGTTTGCTGCTTTTTCTGGCCAATTTATATGCCTCTTCCTTGGATCTAACACTATCCTTAATTTCCCTTGTTAACCACGGTTGAGCCACCTTCCCCGTTTTATTTTTACTCCAGACAGGGATGTACAATTGTTAAAGTTCATCCATGTGATCTATAAATGTTTGCCATTACCTATCCACCGTCAACCCTTTAAGTATCACTAGCCAGTCTATTCTAGCCAATTCACGCCTCATGCTATCGAAGTTACCTTTCCTTAAGTTCAGGACCCTAGTTTCTGAATTAACTGTGTCACTCTCCATCTTAATAAAGAATTCTACCATATTATGGTCACTCTTCCCCAAGGGGCCTCGCACAACAAGATTGCTAATTCCTGAGGCACCCCATTCCTCTATCAAGTACTAATTGTTTTCTACCCTTCAGTCAAATTCTTATTCATTCCCAAGTTTTATCATGAATTTCCACAGGTTTGAGTTTAACGAACAGTGTCCCATGTGGAACTTTGTCAAATGCCAATCGAAAGTTTGGGGGGGCCGAAATTGCCCTGCACCCCATCCGGGGATGTTAACCTTCTGGGCGCAGGACAGTTAGCGCCCAGGCGGGAAGTCCTGCCCTCGCCGTGGGATTACCCTTTGCGCTCCTCAAATGAGACGGAGCGCTGTCTCAGGCGCTCTACATCGTTTCAAGGACGCTCCCAAGGCGTCAGCGTTGCGCTGATGCGCCGCGTCGCAACACCCCTCCCCTTCAGTTAAAGGGAAGGGCCACTGCGGACTCTGCAGGCCCTTTGGTGGCCACTACTGGGCCACCAGGGACAATCTCGACCGGGACAGCAGCCTGGAACCCAAAGAGGAGCGCCGGGCTGCATGGTGGCAGACCGGTCGAGACGAGGGCTGTCATTGTCGGGCCGACAGAAGAGTTCAAGGGGTGCCCCCGGCGGATGTCCGCACCCCGCAAAGGGGGCGCAACATTGACTCGCACTAGCCTTACATCCTGCGGGGTAATTTCCTGCTCGGGGCACAAAGGGGCCGGTGCACAGGGCGACGACGTCATCGCCAGGTGTGCAACGGCCCAGGCGCAAATCGCGGCGCTAACTTAAAATTGCCCCCAAAATCTCTGGGAAAATTTTGCCCCAGGCGCAACCGCCGCTTGCCCCTGTGTGAAAAGGCAATTGCACCCAGTTAGCGCCTCCCTGCGGCACTAACGGGGCGCAAAAAAGGGGCAATTTTGGCCCCTAAGTCTATCATGTAAAAAGTTTGGTTGTCACTTCATTAAAGAAGTTAAGGAGGTTGGTTAGGCAAGATCTCCCCATTCTGAATTCATATTAATTGCTGTTTACTAGGTTATTATTGTACCTTTAAGTTTACACCGGATTCCATTATTTTACACAGAATTATCCTCTACATACAAAAATTAGAAGGGGAATTACCATGACAATATTCCTTTAAAGCATTTACTTTTTTTGCAGCTTTACAAGAATCTCATGATCTTCACCACTCCCAACATTGAAGTATTTTGATCAGTTTTGGGTAGGAGGTAGAAGAATGGTACCAAAAGCCTGTTGCCGTTTGAATTTTTCGTCATATCACGGGTGCCGTGATTCCAAAAGTCAAACTAGTGTCTGTTTAGGAAATAATCCATCACAAATAAACAGCTGATAACCAGTCTGCACATGATATTAAATAGCAATTTAGAGGGATTAAAATCCTTTATATTTGATTGAGATGCTTGCTAATAGCACTGGTGAGGGGGACAGGTGGACGTTATGTCATTAAATGTCATTCAGAACATTGCAGGAATAGCAGCTATTCATAACAGGAAAGGGGATTTCATAAAATAGACGTTCAGTCCTGTGGTAGATTTAACACCAGCAATAATCATCTGGGCACCAAGTAAAGGATTAAAATAATGCAAATGAGGATTGTGCAACACGATTTCAGAGTAATGTCTGTACTTGCTTTCTATCATTTCTTAATAATGACAGTCTCAAGCTAAATGGTGATAAGAGTAATAAGTTGCACATTTTTACATTTAAAAACAGACTGCTCAAAGTCCAACCCAATAGGAGATGCAATTAACTTATACCATTTTCGTGTCTTAAAATACTTCTGTGAAGCACTTTGGGAAATTTTCCTACAAGTTGTTGTTGTAAAGGGTTGTTGAAAATCAGAATGCATCAATACTGCATACACTTTTCACTTTGTAAAAGGTTTTCGGAGATTCCCTCACGGATCTATTGGTCACCAAGCAGGTCTCTAGTCATCTTGGTTAACTCTTGCCACTGAACCAAGACCTAGCTCTGTCAAGCCTATGTGGTGACTGGTGTGCCAAGGCCACCACACGTTAAAAAAATCCACGCACAGGCATCTTCCACCCTTCAAGATGTAGTTCGGGATCTGAAATATTAGGTCCTTCATTGAAATACCTGTGAACTCATCCCTTTTTGCCGTGGAAGCAAGTCATCCTCGCTTCGAGGGACCGCCTACGATGATGATTGAACAAATTACAATGTAGTAAATGCACTATGGTACGGAGTTACACAGACAAGGAAGGTCCCTTCATCAATGTTGAATCCGTTGATCTCAGTCAAAGGAGAAAAAAAACAAATTAAGGAAGAGTTCCCAATCCCGATTATCATCTAATAATCTCTGCCATATTGCTTGTGTGGATGTCAGAGAACTGAATCAGGCATAGCTGTGCTGTCCGCTGGAGTCAGAAGGCAGCTGACATTCACTGTACAAGTTCATATATGAATAGAAACTTGGCTGAGACACAGTAGGATTCCAGCACCACACCCTAGCAGCATGAGGTGCTGGTGTCAGGTGAGTAGGAAAGAAAATCAGTGGAATTTCAACGTAAATGATATAATTTTTTTAAAACATTCTGAGAACAAATATTATAAAGATATTGGCCCAGAATTTGCTGAAGCAGAGCATCTCATTCATGGTGTGCCCATTCTCTCACCCTTCAGCTCAACTATATTTTGCCCTTAAAGTTGTGGAAAGTGCGACCTGGTAATGGAGGCAACGGGGCATCTGGGACCTTTGTGAAGGTCAGACCAACAGTCTATCTCCTGAACCAATGAGATTTAAGGTCTGAGAAAGAAACAGGAACGATAAAGAAGGATGGCAAATTAGTCAAATCAGGTACAGAAAGAGAAATAAAGAGAGAGAAAAAGATTGGATTGAGAGAGAAAGGAAAAGAAATAGATGTAAAAAATATAAATTAAAAAAATCTCTAACAACAATTTACTACCTGTAGGAATGAGACTTCATAGTTTAAATGGTTCCCTTTCTGGACTGGAGAGATTGATTGGCATTGCAGGAACATAAATCTATTCATTAAAAAGGTATTTATGCTGTTAAGTACTAGCCCTAATTTTCTACAGCGAGTTTAATGGGTAATTAATGTGCAAATGCAACAACATCACAAAACTCATTGGGAGGTTAAGGAGAGCTGCCGTTTTTGTAAGTCTAACAGCACAGGGAATCATCCAGCAATTTGTGGCGATTCGCAGTTCACAAGTTGTCAGACGATTTACACATTAATAGTGGTGAGCGGCATTAAACTCCCCATTATTTTGGCAGCTAATTCTGGGGCAAATTAATAATCCATAAATATAGAGATTTCTGGTATTTTTTATACTGTTGATGAAATGAAAGTCAGCATTTGGGGCGATGCTCCCCAGATGTACAGTCACAAGAGGTTTATAGCAGTAGGGACTGAATGGTGCCTTATTGCTCAGAGTGCGCTGCTGTGCAGCCTCCTGCACTTTGTTTCGCATTGGCAATTCAGAACTAGTCCACTGGGCACAAGCAAGAGGGAGGATGATGCATTAAAATAAAGGGAACAGGGTCTGCAGAAATGTAATTCCTGAAGGTAGTACAGCATAGTAATGGGACCTGACAGGACTATAAAAGTATTTGAAAGAGTACATTTGAGTGAGCAGCAGCAGTGAAACTAGCATTTGCATTGAAACTACAGTCTGAGCAAGTCCCTTTGTAAGCAACTTTCCACTTGGTTAACTGAAGTAACTATAACTCATTCATGACTTCATGCATCCACCTTGGCTCAGTGGTAGCACTATCATCTGAATCAGGCCATGGTGCCGAGACTGCAGCACATAATCTAGGCTGACACTTTGGTGCAGTACTAAAGAAGTGCTACAATATTAGAGGTGCCGTCTTTTGGATGAGACGTTAAATTGAGACCTCGTCTGTTCAATCATCGTATTGCTGTTTGTGGGAGCTTGCTGAGTGCAAATTGAATGCTGCATTTGGTGACATTACAACAGTGACTGCACGTCAAAAGTATTCCATTACCTACAAAGCACTTTGGGATCTCACAAGGATGGATGGATTACTTCCTCCTTCATTTCCTTTCCATTAAAGCAAAATATAGCAATGTACATCCAAAGAGCAAGCCATACAGTACACCTAAATGTACTGTCCCAGATTGACCCATTAATTTTAACATTCTTAATGTATAATCTGACTTTCTATAAACATTATTCAGAACACGCTGAACAGCTAAGTGCATAACAAGTATACAAGCATCTAGTGCAAATAACAGATTGCAATATGTGGGAAGGCAAACGGTGGAAAAAGCAATTAAGCTTTCAGAAAGATGTCAAAGGATTAATTATTTTGACAGAAACTGACAAATGGCCCTAATGCTGAAAAAGATAAACGTTTGTGCAGTGAATCTGGAAGCATTGCTACAAGTACACAATTAGAACTGAGCACCCGACACAAAACGTGAAATGTGAAAGAATTTGGAAGTGCTAATTCATCTTGGTTTTGAAATGCATTTTAAAATGAACAGAAATTTAGGGTGCATATTAAAGAACTTTGAATGGATTAAGTTTACAACATTATTATTGTCTTTTATCTTAGAAGTGAGAGGTATGAAATAACCTGAACATATTACAAAATATAGCATCCAAATAGAGTCAAACAGGCTCAAGATTGTTTAAATCCGTTGCACTTCAACAAAAATAATAAAAAATAAAATTCTAGTGGGAATAGTTGACCTATGCTACCAAAGTTTTAGAGAGAAGAGTCTGAATAGGCTAAATGTAAAATATATTTGAAGTGGCATCAAGGCACTTTCCATGCAAGTTCTGAGCATTCTGGGTAACTTCATCACTGAGTCTGTTCTCTTAAAATTCATGGCTATTATTCAATTGGTGTGATAAAATATCCTACCTAAATTGGTCTTTGAAGTGACCACAGCACTGATCGAATGGATCTTAACCTGACCAGGAATGGCTCCCTACCACCTGATTAAAATGCTATATGCATTGACAGCCATTTAATAACTCCGCATTCCTTACGACTCCATTTGCTCAGACACTCTTCTGCATGGGCACAGAGTTCACTTGCACCGGAACACTAAGAAGGTGTGTGCAGCAGGGTAAGAAAGGAGAATTTCTAAGGTGGCATGAGGACTTATTGGAGATAGTACGATCGGTTCTATAATAGCTGTTCACAAAGTGGAGGAAAATGAGGACCCCAAATAATGTAGCCATTCAATATATGAAATACTTTCTGGATGAATGATTTTCAGGCCATTAGCCATCTGAGATTATTTATTTTTAATTATAACTTATTCAAGGCTGTGTGTAAAAGGCTCAAGGACATCTGTTGAAGCAACTTATCTCTCTTGTACAACATATTGTCCAGACAGACTTTAGCTGTTTTCTGTTCAGAGATGTTCCCATTAAGAGCGAGATTATCATGGGCTTTCCATTTCTCTCCTATATGCTATGAACTCAAAGTTGATTTTGACAACATTTTACATGAAACGTTACCATTTAAACTTAAAGTTGTGGGAATTCAAAGAAGGTATGAATAAGAAACTAGCTGAAGGACAGTGAACAGCAGGTACTTGTTAGAGAAGTTATTTTGGGTGGGAAGGGGGTGTGGAAGAGCGGGGCAATGCAGTACGGAACGCCCAGAGACCAGTATTGGAACCACTGCTGGTTCTAATTTAGTCAATGAATACGAACATACAAAAATGGCTGACAGGAAAAGACCCATTGGTACAGTCAGTCCCACACAACTGTAATACCTTGTGCATCATAACACACACACTCCCTACCCCATCTGAAAGCCATGTAATCTCCTGGGAGACGAGAAAAAAGATAAAACCCAGGCAATTAGGGAAAGTAAAATGGGCAATCCCTAAACCAGGGAATCCCTAGTCCAGGAAACCATTCTGGCTCTGATTAATGTTATACAGGGTAATCTCCGCCCTTGCCAGAGCAGATCTAGCTCTCGCTTGAAGGAATTGGATTCAGAAACAATTCAAATTGGTAAAAATTACAGATAATACCGAAGTAAAAGCAACAGTTGATTCTAAGGAGATTGATCAACAAATATAAAATGTGTTGAACAAAATATGCAAATAGTCAGATGAAAATGAATATGGACAACTGTAAGAATGGGCAACATAAATAATTCATGAACGGTACTGAATTAGCTGAAAATGAAAGTCAAAGAGACCCATGGGTTTTAGTAGATCCAAACTCAACATGTTCAACCAATGCACAGCGCTAATCAACAAAGCAATTGGAATGCTGAAGTGTATAGTCGAACAGCACAGTACAAGTCAAAGGAAGACATGCTCAAATTGCACAGCGAACCAGTCAGATCACATCGAGTACTGCATCTGGTCTGGTCACTAAGACACAAAGGCAATGGGCGCAGTTCAGAGGAGCTACAATGCTGATCCCTAGTATCAGAGATCTGAGTTCGAAGGAAAGAATGGAAATATTAGACCTTTGAGCTTTGAAAGGAAGAGACTGAGAGATAACTTCATAGAAATTATAATTGACACAGAAAAGATAAATGCAGATTACTACAAGTTACATTTCACAAGGATGATAGGGAGATACAGATTTAAACTAATTAAAAGCAAATTTAGAAGATGACGCCAGAAAATTATTCAGAGAGTGATCAACACACAAAATGGACTTTGAGGTACAGTAGTCGAGGCAACATGAAATTACTGAACTAATCGGATAGTGTAATGGGGATCGTTTGGAGTGGATGCGCGAAGATGGACTATATAGCCTTCCTCATCCGTATTTATCTTGTGATCTTTAGCTGCACCTGTTTCTATGCTAGATTTATAAAAATTACTTTGTTTTCATTTTTTTTAATTTAAAACTTATCCTGAACTCTACAAACTAAATCTACTTTGGTATCTAATGTTGCAGATCCCTTATTTTGGCAGATGCTATCACGCTTTGTGGTGGTTCTGGGCCAGGTAAAGTAACAGACATGACTATGCCTGCAGCATTTAGTCCTGTGCCAAGCATTGTTAGGAGAATAGTAGATTTTCAGAGCAAAGAAACATAGAAACATAAAAAATAGGTGCAGGAGTAGGCCATTCGGCTCTTCGGGCCTGCACCACCGCATTCAATATGATCATGGCTGATCATGCATTTTCAGTACCCCATTCCTGCTTTCTCGCCATATCTCTTGATCCCTTTAGCCGTAAGGGCCACATCTAACTCCCTTTTGAATATATCTAACGAACTGGCCTCAACAACTTTCTGTGGTCAAGAATTCCACAGGTTCACAATTCTCTGAGTGAAGAAGTTTCTCCTGATCTCGATCCTAAAATGGCTAACCCCTTATCCTTAGACTGTGACCCCTGGTTCCGGACTTTCCCAACATCGGGAACATTCTTCCTGCATCTAACCTGTCCAATCCCATCAGAATTTTATATGTTTCTGTGAGATTCTCTCTCATTCTTCGAAATTCCAGTGAATATAAGCCTAGTCGATCCAGTCTTTCTTCTTATGTCAGTCCTGTCATCTCGGGAATCAGTCTGGTGAACCTTCGCTGCACTCCCTCAATAGCAAGAAATAGATAGCGAGTAAGAGAAGAAACTTCGGTTCATCGGCAATTGTAGCTAACACAGACACACTTTTATTTTGATTCGCTTCTTCCTCATTCACCTTGCCCAAATTAGATTGAAAGTATAATTTTATACATGATTAATGTTAGAGCCTTTGGGCTCAATTTTCCCCATTGCTGTTTTTTGGCGTACTTGAAGAGTTATGCCCGTTTTTTGGGGGGCCTATGTACAGCAAACAAGAATCATCCAAGTTTCCCCGTTTGAATTGTTCATTCTGGCACCGCCAAACCTGTCCTTTAGCTTTGGGAGTGGAGCCTAAGATCTGTGCCAAAAAGAGCGGGTTGCCATGGTAACGAGGGACACACTGCGGGTTGAGGCTGGAAAGTGAAACATACAACACATTCTGGCAGCTCACAGCAACCTGCACAAGCACCTTGCACATTGCAGCAGCTTACCAGCATTAAAGAGTTTATGCCAAAGTCTATCCCCCTTCTCCCCTCCCAACAATTCCCGGTGCCGCTGCGAGCCCTGGCTGCAAGGCCTTCCCCCCCCCCCCCACCCTAACTCCCCCTCTCCTATTTCTCCCCCCCACCCCCCTCTCCTTTCTCCCCCCCTCACACCTCTCCTCCCCTCCACACCCCTCTCTCCTCTCCTCCCACACCCCCTCCCCCACCCCTTCCTCTCCTCCCCCCACTCCTTCCTCTCCTCCCCCACCCCCTTCCTCACTCTCCTCTCTTCACCCCCCCCACTCTCCTCCCTCTTACCCCCCACTCCCCTCCACCCCCACCACCTCCTCCCCTCCCCTCTCCTCCCCCTCCACCACCCTCTCCTACCCCCACCCCCTCTCCTCTCCTCCCCCCCCCACCCCCTCTCTACTCTCCTCACCCCCACCCTCCTCTCCTCACCTCCACCCTCCTCTCCCATCCTCACCCCCGCCCTCCTCACCCCCCTCGCCTCTCCCCCCCCTCCTCACCCCTCATCCCCCTCCCCTCTCCCCATCCTCCCCTCTCCCCACCCTCCCCTCCCCTCTCCCCCCCTCCTCACCCTCCCCTCCCCTCTCCCCCCCTCTTCATCCCCCTCCCCCCTCTTCACCCCCCCTCCCCTCTCTCTCTCCCCCCCACCCCCCTCTCCCTCCCCCACACCCCCCTCTTCACTCCCCCTCCCCTCTCCCCTCTCCCCCCCCTCTTCACCCCCCCTCCCCTCTCCCCCCCTTCATCCCCCTCCCCCCTCTTCACCCCCCCTCCCCTCTCTCTCTCCCCCCCACCCCCCTCTCTCTCCCCCACACCCCCCCTCCCCCCTCCCCCCTCCCCTCTTCACCCCCCCTCCCCTCTCCCCCCCCTCTTCACCCCCCCTCCCCTCTCCCCCCCCCCTCTTCACCCCCCCTCCCCTCTCCCCCCCTCCCCCCTCTCTCCCCCACCCCCCTCTCCTCTCTCTCCCCCACCCATCCCCTCTCTCCTCCCCACCCCCTCTCTCTTCTTTCTCCACCCCACCCCCTCACTCCTCTCCTCTCCCCCCCCCCCACCCCCCTCACTCCTCTCCTCTCCCCCCCCACCCCCTTCACTCCTCTCCTCTCCCCCCACCCCCTTCACTCCTCTCCTCTCCCCCCACCCCTCTCCCCCCCCACCCCCTCTCTCCTCCCCCCCCTCTCCTCTCCCCCCCACCCCCTCTCTCCTCTCTCCCCCCACCCCCTCCCCACACACCCTCTCTCCTCTCTCCCCCCAACCCCTCCCCACACACCCCCACCCATTCTCCCCCACCCCTCTCCTCTCTCTCTCTCCCCTCCCCTCACACCCCCACCCATCTCTCTCCTCTCCTCTCTCTCCCCTCCCCACACACCCCCACCCGCCACTTGTCCGGGCGTCAGGGCGTGGAACTGCATCTGATGCGCTGATTCTCCTACCTGCGCCGATTTTGTTAACTGCCTCGAAGGTTTTCCAGAGCGGTCTCGTATACCGTCCTAAGAAAAACTGGAGTAAATCGGAGCTGCCCAAATGTTCTTAAATGGCCAGAATTGGCGCGGGTGGCAGGTTATGCCCCCAATGAGGTAAAAAAATCGTAGCCTAAAAAAAATCCTACCCAAGTGCATTACACTAGCACAGAAACTTTGAGGAAACTTGGAGATTTTAATTTACTCAAAACAAAACGGCGCACGCCAAAAAAACGGCGCAGATAATTGAGCCCTTCATATTAGGGAACCCGATACTGGCAAAATACTTCCTATAACCATATTAGAATTGATTTAGATCATGTTGTGTAGTTTAATGCATTTATACATATAAAATGCAGGATTACTTTCAAGTGGTACAATCAAAAATGCCAGATTAAACAGATATACCTGATGCTGTATCTTCAGATAGCGTGCAGACTATTCCTAACGTTTAATTTGAATCATCTGATACTTCAATTTCTTGAACAATGAACTTGCATTATTTTCTCTGCTTAATTTGAATGACTGGATACTTATAATTTTAAGTGCGAAAAATGACTTGGAATTATTGAGGATAAATCACAGATGCAACTAAATTGCATGTGTATCTAGAAATCATTGAGCAATCTAGGTGCAGTTTTTGTAGGTGACTTTTGTGATGTGTAAACATAGAAACATAGAAAATAGGTGCAGGAGTAGGCCATTCGGCCCTTCGAGCCTGCACCACCATTCAATAAGATCATGGCTGATCATTCACCTCAGTACCCCGTTCCTGCTTTCTCTCCATACCCCTTGATCCCTTTAGCCGTAAGGGCCATATCTAACTCCCTCTTGAATATATCCAATGAACTGGCATCAACAACTCTCTGCGGCAGGGAATTCCACAGGTTAACAACTCTCTGAGTGAAGAAGTTTCTCCTTATCTCAGTCCTAAATGGCCTACTCCTTATCCTAAGACTGTGTCCCCTGGTTCTGGACTTCCCCAACATCGGGAACATTCTTCCCGCATCTAACCTGTCCAGTCCCGTCAGAATCTTATATGTTTCTATGAGATCCCCTCTCATCCTTCTAAAATCCAGCGTATAAAGGCCCAGTCTCTCCTCATATGTTAGCCCAGCCATCCCTCGAATCAGTCTGGTGAACCTTCGCTGCACTCCCTCAATAGCAAGAACGGCCTTCCTCAGATTAGACGACCAAAACTGAACACAATATTCCATGTGAGGCCTCACCAAGGCCTTGTACAACAGCAGTAAGACTTCCCTGCTCCTATACTCAAATCCCCTTGCTATGAAGGCCAACATAGCATTTGCCTTCTTCACCGCCTGCTGTACCTGCATGCCAACTTTCAAGGACTGATGAACCATGACACCCAGGTCTCGCTGCTCCTCCCCTTTTCCTAATCTGCCGCTGTTCAGATAATATTCTGCCTTCGTGTTTTTGCCCCCAAAGTGGATAACCCTCACATTTATCCACATTACACTGCATCTGCCATGTATTTGCCCATTCGCCTAACCTGTCCAAGTCATTCTGCAGCCTCTTAGCATCCTCCTCACAGCTCACACCGCCACTCAGTTTAGTGTCATCCTCAAACTTGGAGATATTACACTCAATTCCATCTAAATCATTAATATATATTGTAAAGAGCTGGGGTCCCAGCACCGAGCCCTGCGGCACTCCACTAGTCACTGCCTGCCATTCTGAAAAGGACCCGTTTATCCCGACTCTCTGCTTCCTGTCTGCCAGCCAGTTCTCTATCCACGTCAGTACATTACCCCCAATACCACGTGCTTTGATTTTGCACACCAATCTCATGTGTGGGACCTTGTCAAAAGCCTTTTGAAAGTCCAAATACACCACATCCACTGGTTCTCCCTTGTCCACTCTACTAGTTACATCCTCAAAGCAACATCACCAGTGTAAGGTCAATCTCCAACCAAAATAAACAGGCTTTGCTCGTTTGTATACTTACACAGCAAAAATGTAGTTATATTTAGTTTATCATGTTAAATCATGTCTAGATTGTGAAGAGATTCAGCTAAAACACAGAAATAGAATATAAAATGAAATGATTTTAATGAAAGTATGTATATATAATAGAAAGAAACACATTACAAACAATTCATGATCACTCGTTCTCATCTTCCCCACCAGGATAATGGATATTGGTTCATGAATTGAGATATTAAATGTTTTGTGGTAGAACACTCCCAACAACTTGGAAACAAAAGGCAGGACATTTAGGTGGCAAATCACATTTTTTAAAGAAAATGACAAAGCAGAAAGCGTAGGGATTTACAATAACCCACTCAGGTCTCAGCAATAGCCGAAAGCTGCTGTTTCACATGTCATACACTTTAAAAGGCTTGCACTAAGGCTGACAAATTCCTGTATTATTCATGGTTGTAATAAATTTTTAATCCTCTGCTGAAATCATATGCCTCATATCCCCAGTTGAAAAATGCAAGGCACTAAAGATAAAGTTGAAGTTTGCAGAACCACAATAGTGTTGACTTAAAAATCAAGTGAAATTTCAAAATGTAACCACTTCACAAAACACTATGTAAACATTTTTGTAATAGAATCTTTGCAAACTCACATTAACTCAGGTTAGCAGTCACTTTCAATATTTGATTTTTTTTCTAAAAAGCACTGGTGCAGATTCGCATCTTTTACAACTTAGCACATACTGTAACCTAATTTTGTACAAAACATTTAAAAAGCAACTTCAAAAGGTGTACCTACAAAAGTATTTTAAATCATGTCACAGTAAGACAAAATCTCACGTCTAACGACTTCCGTTGTGATTTACCAGTTATTGAATAAAAGTAAAAAGTCTGATTAATATTTATTGTGGTGCACACTTTAGCCAAAACACGGAGATGCAAATCTGAAGTCCCATCACACGGTACAGTGAATAATGTCTTCCATACTTTGTAGTGAATTAAATATGAAGGCCGGAGTTTCCGCACGATTTCCACCCAGATAACAGCTTAATCTGGGCGCAATCAATAACTGGCGCAAGAGATTGTGGAATTTTAAGAGTAAGTGAGTTGCGGTCATCACTACTCTATGCTCAAGTATCCGCGATATTTTACGCTAGTTCAACAGATGCTCCGCCCGAACCAGTCCCCACCCGCAAAACTGAACAGGCCGGAAAGACAAGATGCTGGCTATTCCGCTCGTTCAGGTGGGTGGCAGGGGCAGGGGAGGGAGTTCATTACATTGTGCACAGGCACTAGTGCTCACATTAATGCAGCAATCAATTGAAGTCACAGATCTGCCTTGCTGCCTGACAGCTGGTTAGCATTAAGCTCACTTCCAACCAATGCCCTCCATAAGCTGCACTGCCTCCTGCGCAGCCTGCCTCCCCCAATGCCTGGCATATGCAAATCTTTGCGCATGCGCTGTATTTACAATGCAGAAGCCAGCGAGCTGCCTGCGCGGTACCTTGCAGATGATTATGTGGTCGGGTGCGCGTGCAGCTTAGCGGGAACATTGCTTTCAAGCATTTATTATATATAATTTACAAACTCAAACATGTATCCATACAATAACTCTTGTGCCTGGTATCTGAAGTCTTAGCATCCGAGTCTGAAGTGTCACTGTTTACATGGTGATGCGCTATCTGATTTTGGAAAACCAACAAAAATACATTTCAAAGCCATAGAAAGCAAATTTATAAATAAAGCAAGGAATCAAAAAATACTTAAAACACATCAGTCTGATACACAACACAAGTAGTGGAGGCATCGAGACAGGTGGTGAAGAGGTAGAGATGAATGTTAACGGCGTACAAGTGGAAGCTGAGCCCATACCTTTGGCTGAGAATACTAAAGGGCACAATTGGATAAGAAAAAGAAAAGGGCCAAGGATAGTTTCTTAGGGGATTCCAGGAGGTTAATGGTGTACGGATAGGAAGAGAAGCCATTGCTGGAGATTCTGTGTCTATGATTGGATAGGTAATTGTGCAACCAAGTAAGGGCAGCCCCACTGAGCAAGACAACAGAGGAGAGATGCTGGAGGAGATTATTGTTGTCAACTACGTCAGAGGCCACAGAGGTTGAGGAAGATGACGAGGAAGTGTGCACTACGGTCACAGAGGATGTTATTTGCGACTTTGGCTCGGGCTGGTTCAGTGCATGTGCAGGAGCAAAAACCTGATTGGAGAGATTCAAACATGGCGTTGAGGAAAGATGGGCATGGCTTTAGGAAGCAACAACACGCTGAAGGACTTCGGCGAGGAAAGGAAGTTTGGAGATAAGGCAGCAGTTAGCAATGACAGTGGGGTTACAGGTGTTTTTTGGAGGAGGAGGATGTTGATTGCAGCTATGAAAGGAAGGGGGCAGTGCCCGAGGTGAGGGAACCATTTACAATGTCAACTAGCATGGGAGCCAGTGAGGGAACAGTTTTGGTTCTTTCCTCTCCCTAGCCTGGGAGCACCGAGGTCAATTGTTGTACAAACTGCTGCCCCAGGCAAGATAGCTAACTCAATACAACATGGGAGATTTTGGTCCAAATGGCTCAGTACCACATCGGATTATGCCTTTGCTCATTCAGCTATCGGGGAGCACTAATCAGATCTGACAGAATGCACAGACAGGTCATTGATTGGTCTTGTTTCTAATACTGCGTGCAGTTTTGGTTTTCATATTTACAAAAGGATATACTTGCTTTGGAGGTAGTTCAGGGAAGGTTCACTAGGGTTGATTCCGGGGATGAGGGGGTTGACTTATGAGGAAAGGTTGAGTAGGTTGGGCCTCTACTCATTGGAATTCAGAAGAATGAGAGGTGATCTTATCAAAACGTATAAGATTACGAGGGGGCTTGACAAGGTGGATGCAGAGAGGATGTTTCCACTGATAGGGGCGACTAGAACTAGAGGACATGATCTTAGAATAAGGGGCCGCCCATGTAAAACTGAGATGAGGAGAAATGTCTTCTCTCTGAGGGTTGTAAACCTGTGGAATTCACTACATCAGAGAGTTGTGAAGGCTAGGACATTGAATAAATTTAAGACAGAGATAGACAGTTTCTTAAACGATAAGGGAATAAAGGGTTATGGGGAGCGGGCAGGGAAGTGGACATCAATCCATAATCAGATCAGCTATGATCATATTAAATGGTGGAGCAGGCTCGAAGGGCTGTATGGCCCTACTCCTGCTCCTATTTCTTATGTTCAAAGACCTCATATTCATTTGATGCTGCTTTATTAACATTTTTGTTATGGCAATGTTTCTAAACAGACATGCAAGTACATTTCTCATCATTATCATAGGCAGTCCCTTGGAATCGAGGAAGACTTGCTTCCACTCCTAAAGTGAGTCCTTTGGTGGCTGAACAGTCCAATACGAGAGCCACAGACCCTGTCACAGGTGGGACAGACATTCATCGGGGGAAGGGGGTGGGGGGAAATGATTTGCCGCATGCTCCTTCCGCTGCCTGCGCCTGATCTCTTCACACTCGAGCTCTTCGAATCTCAACGCCACAACGCCCTCCCGGATGCACTTTCTCCACCTCGGGCGTCTTCGGCCAGGGTCTCCCAGATGTCAGTGGTGATGTCGCACTTTACCAGGGAGGCTTTGAGGGTGTTCTTGTAACGTTTCCGCTGCCCACCTTTGGATCGTTTGCCGTGAAGGAGCTCCGTATAGAGCAATTGCTTCGGGAGCCTCGTGTCTGGCATGTGAACTATGTGTTCTGCCCAGCGAAGCTGATCGAGTGTGGTCAGTGTTTCAATGCTGGGGATGTTAGCCTGGTCGAGGACAGTGATGTTGGTGCGCCTGTCCTCCCTGGGGATTTGCAGGATCTTGCGGAGACATCGTTGGTGATATATCTCCAGCGACTTGAGATGTCTTCTGTACATCGTCCATGCCTCTGATCCATACAGGAGGGCAGTATTACTACAGCCCTGTAGACCATGAGCTTGGTGGTAGATTTGAGGGCCTGGTCTTCGAACACTCTTTTCCTCAGGCTGCACTGGAGGCGGTGTTGGATCTCTGCATCAATGTCTGCCTTTGTTGATAAAAGACTCCCGAAGTATGGGAAATGGTCCACGTTGTCAAGGGCCGCACTGTGGATCTTGATGATTGGAGGGCAGTGCTGTGCGGCGGTGACAGGCTGGTGGAGGGCCTTTGTCTTACGGATGTTAAGCGTAAGGCCCATACTTTCATATGCCTCAGTGAATACATAGACTATATCCTGGAGTTCAAGTACATTTCTACTATATACTTTATAAACAAACCAAAAATCTGATACTCATCAAATTTGATGAAAATCTGCAAAAAAGTGATTTACCAATATAAACAGAATGTCTTGATCACACCTATTGAAAGCTTCTCACTAATCTATTTTCCAAAGGACAGAAGAGTTTGGTGAAAATCAGATACCAAACAAACTTAAAATGTAGGTGCCACATCAGAATTAAACAAGATGTTTGCCAACTTTACTCAATAGTGACTTTTAAAGGGGCTCCACTACTTGGTAACAAAAAGGCACTTCTGAAAGTTATTTTGTGGGGAGAGACTATTCTAGATTTCCTTCCTTTTCCTCCTCAAAGTGCTGACTCTTACTAGATTACAGTTCCATATACAACAATTGCTGCCAGCCAGTATTATGTCCAAGTGGTCACTCTTCATGTGTGAGCCTAGACGGTATATGGTAGATACACACACTGATCAGGTGTAGAAGGCATCTCCAGAGGACATCACATCTAAGCCTGATGCTACCGTCACCTAACATCTAAACATGTGCACTTTCCAGCAAGAGTCACGAGCAATGCTCCTGTTAAGGTGTGCGGCATCGCAGTGATCTGGAGGTCCCGCGCAAGCTGCTCGCCAGCTTTTACATTTGAAGAAACCATGCATGCGCAAAACCTTGAATGGGCTGCGCAGCCAGTTAAAGGGACCGTGCACACAAAAGAATGAGGGAACATTGGTCACTGGATCGTGATTTTCCCCTTATCAAGCACAAGAGCCTCATCTGAGAACAGCTAACTCATGACAGATTGGGACTTTTCTGGTCTGTTTGGCTTTCTCTAAAGTATTTAAAACTAAATAATGGTAGATAGCTGGATTAGAGTACAACATATTAAAGAAGTTCAGGACAGGATTCAAGCAGTTTACAGAAATCATTTGAATTGTATGACAACCGTGTTATAGTCGCTAATGCAATTTTATAGATCTAACTAGGATATATTGAGTCAATGATGCAGGAATAATTTTGTTGCTAATGAGAAATTACATCGGTTCCATAATTACAGCATTGCCCTGATAACCCCTTTGTGCCACATCCAATGTAATCATACATCTACTATATAAATTCATAATTATTCCTCCAATAATCACTCCAATAATAGCTCCAATCACCCTTCATTGATCTAACTTTGTACATTTCAGTTATATAATTAGGTTTATGAAAATTTGGCTACAATTTACTGTCTTTGGTGTATGCTAGAGGGTTCTGTGGAAGGTACTTGATTTTGTTTTAGTGTAATTTTATTTTTTATTGATCATTTTGGATAAGTTGGGTAAGTATGTGTGATTACATTGTTTGTGGCACAATGGGCAGATCTGGACGGCTTCAATCTATCCAATCCCACACCTCTCAGCTGTAATATGAGGAGATCTGGTGAATAACTGCCAGTATTATGAGAAAAAGCTGTCGCAATTTACAGCAAATAAATTCTACACAAAGCAATTATAGGTAGGAATTCAACTCTGAAAAAGTGCATACTTGAATACAAGTTTAAAATGTTATTCAGCATGCCAACAGAATTGCCCACATAAGCCTTTCTTTTGAACCCAACAATAAACTTTAATAATAACCGCATCTTGATAAGTAAATCATCACATTATGACAAATGTTTGCCAGCTCCAGCCAACTCACACAAAAATTGTATTAGCCATCTTTACATTAAATCATAAGAGGCTGCCAATGAACTGCAATGGTATTTTTTTGAGCTGAGACATAAATAAAAGGCTTACTTTGTTTGATTAATCTTTTGTCTGCCACGATTATGTTCTCAGCATCAATGATGATGACTTTTCCGTCCCGAGATCCAACAGCAAAGTTGTCAAAGCTGACATCCAGGAGGTAGAGCGCAAATTCAAAATCATTGTTAGTGAGTTGTTCAGCGATTTCCAGCAGCTGCCAGGCCAAGTCTACTCGCTTTTCCCAGGGTGCATTGTAGAAACTCCAAAGTTCATTGCCGACATAATTTACAGCCACCATTCTCCCACAGGCTCCAAAGTACTTTGCAAAAGGCCATCCTTCATCTGATGGAAAACTCTGTGTAGACAAGGGGAAGAAATGTTCAAATATCATCGATTTATTGAAGCTTAATCATTTATAATATAGCCGACAGGCTATGCAGTTTTGCACTTTCTTACACTGCAGAGGGCATAGGTTCAAACTCCCATATAGTATATGCAACGCTATAGGCGCTCAGCTACACTGTACAACAACTGCCTTCACTATAGCCTCAGAAACAGGAGCCACACATCAAGTACAGATCAGGAACAGCAAGTAATCAGGAAGGCAAATTGGAATGTTGGCCTTTATTGCAAGGGGGATAGAGTATAAAAGCAGCTAAGTCCTGCTACAACCGTACAGGGTATTGGTGAGGCCACACCTGGAGTACTGCATACAGTTTTGGTCTCCGTATTTAAGGAAGGATATACTTGCATTGGAGGCTGTTCAGAGAAGGTTCACTAGGTTGATTCTAGAGATGAGAGGGTTGACTTATGAAGATAGGTTGAGTAGGTTGGGCCTATACTCATTGGAGTTCAGAAGAATTAGAGGTGATCTTATCAAAACATATAAGATAATGAGGGAGCTCGACAAGGTGGATGCAGAGAGGATGTTTCCACACAGAGGGGAAACTAAAACTAGGGGACATAGTCTCAGAGTAAGGAGTCGCCCATTTAAAACTGAGATGAGAAGGATTTTCTTCTCTCAGCGGGTTGTAAATCTGTGGAATTCTCTGCCCCAGAGAGCTGTGGAGGCTGGGTCAATGAATATATTTAAGGCAGAGATAGACAGATTTTTGAACGATAAGGGAGTAAAGGATTATGGGAACGGGCAGGGAAGTGGAGCTGAGTCCATGATCAGATCAGCCATGATCTTCTTAAATGGCGGAGCAGGCTCGAGGGGCCAAATGGCCCACTCCTGTTCCTATTTTCTATGTTTCTATGGTGCAACAGTGTTACAAAGGCGGCCAGTCATTTTCAGGGAGAACCTGCAGAGGAGCAGATGACGGAAAATATAAAAGTGCAAATATGACAAACTTTGGAGGGGGGCAGAATAAAGTAGTGTTCATCAGTAGGCTAGTTTATTTGGAATTGCACTTCTCTAGTGATTTTTAAGCCACTAATTTGTGCCTCTGCTGGAACTAGTTCTCAACTGAAACTATCAAGGCTAAATCCATTACTGAGTCCTTTCCTTTATGCAGTTATATTCTTTTTTTCTCGAACACTTATCCAATTCTCTTTCAGGGCAGAAAGAGGGTATCCACCCTTTTTCTCTTAATAAAATATTATAGTTTCTGCACTATAGCCACGTTACAATATCTATTTCTAACTGTATCATCATTTTTCTAATGATAATCTTGAGTTCATCCTCTCTAGTTACTGATTTTCCAACTAGTAGAATCAATCTGTCACCATTAACAAAGGCCTTAAAGGGGGAACTGAACGCGATAGTTAAATAATCATGCAGTCATATTGGTTATTTTGTAACGCCCAGAAACCAATGTCTGAAGGGTCCTCAGTAGAGCTCAGTTCATTTCACAAGGATGTGCTCAGGCAACTCAGATCAAGAGGATTCCTATGGAATAGATTCTTTACCTGGTTGGCTAATAGGTTGACTTTCCTGATTGATGGAGGTGGAAAAGAAAAAAAACACAAAAACTTAGCTCCAACTATTGTAATTAAAGGATTAAGGGAATCTGAAAAGGAAATTCAGATCGATGTAGAAAAAGGACTGTTTTACAACAATGCAATGCAATGATTGATCTGCAGGATTGTCTCTTGGGCCAAAACAACATAATATGCAAAAAAGAGATATCTTTTAAAATCTACAGAGAATTCCTATAAATACATTACTTGTCGCTTTTGGAACCTTTTCTTCTAAGAAATCGCTGAACCAATATTTTAATATTTGTCTTGTATTAAATGCTGAATAAAATGAACTGCAATCTGCACATCGTGAACGTTAAAAATGTTGATCTAATTTCAGGACTCACTGAAAATTTTCAGAGTTATGCAACTGCGCTGTCATCTCTCTATAGTGGTAGAAATGGTGAGTATATCGATTTTAGATCTTCGAAGGCACAACACCACCGGGGAAAGAAATGGGAATTTCGCCATTTAAATTATAAAACTATTTTAGTGCTCAGTCATGCTCTGCATTTCTATCCTGGAAATAGTGCCGTTCCCAGCCAGTCACATGCTGCCAAATGGTCTGCCTGAGTAGTATACTGGCACACAATGTTTGTGTGTCAGTATACTACAAGAACACATTTGGATACTATAATATAATGCTTAGCAGCAGTAAGGATGTCAGGTTATGTTTTTTTTAAATTACTGTAAATGATTTACTGTTAATTGTTCTCTTTAAAAAAAACATTATTTGTGGCTAAATGCAGCAATACTTGTTTTGTTCGACAAGAATCACTGTCATTCCAGTTATAACTTAGTGCATAGAGGCTGTGACTAATAGTGCATTTTCATGACATACATATCGCAACATGCAGCAACTATATGTGAGAAAATTCTCCGAAGTGATCTAAGATTGCATGTGCTGACTCCAGACTATTTATTCAATTGGTACAACATTAGCTTATGTACAGTTACTGCATTTTAGAAGCAATTCATTGTGTAAAGCACTTTGAGTCATTTTGACTTGAAAACATAAATGCAATTACTATTAATGGTCCAATTACCTTCATTACCCATCATAAAATTGATTAAACCCCACATTTCAACATCAAGCTGCACTGCTTTCAGCATATAAATCAATACCACTAGAAGCTCACAAATTTAATCCACTAAAAATGTAAACTATTTTTCTCTTTCAGATGCTAGTAACGTGCCGTGCATTTCTGGTGTTTTCCATTCTTATTAGAATATCATACGCTTGTTTGACTAATTTTAAAAACTGTAAAATAGCAAAGATGGAATTCAATCTTCCAACATTTATACAATTGGCCGCTTGTCTTTCTCCCAACAGTAGTACAGTTGTAGTACATATTGGGCCAAGATTATGTTGCTGCTGAGTTCTTCTTGGTTTGTCAAGCAGTAAGGAATGTAGTACATTTATGCCTGCCTGATCAAGCGTTGCATGTAAATGAAACTAGGTTTTCATTGAAAAGACTGTTACACCTCCGATTGTGCTACAACTATTTTGTTTAGGGAGTGATATTAAAAAGAGATAAATTAAGCGAACGTCTCCTCTATTAAGAGAGCATCTCTTAGAACAATTCTACTTTACACAAAGTTTTATGTTTAACTAAGCCTAAAGTGAAATATAAAACAGCAATCTGGTTCCCTGTCACATGAAAATTAAATACATTTAAAAATGACACTGCAAAAACTTTCACCAGTGCAACCTTGTTTATAATTGCAACATTTTATTTTTATATGCATAAAAGCTTATAGCATCAGTGTTATAGATGAAAAATATAAAAATTTTTTTCAAAGAATGACAATAATTTGCTGTGGTTTTTCTGGCCTTGGGGGTGGAGCCAAGGATTGAGAACCAGCTGCAACTCTTGGGGAAACAATCACTCTTTAATTAACCTCAGGATGTACCCGAGGAATTACCCTCTTAACCCGCCTAAGAATGTGCTTATTTACAGAAATTAAACCTTGTAGGCTTAAAGAGACATAGCTTTACTTTGTGTTATTCTGTTGCTAATCAGTTACTCTGGCCATTATAAAAAGCCCATCCACTGAATTACCATGAGCACTTCTGCGGCAGATTTGTTAAATACAGATATTAAAAACAAGACCCAATACCAGAACAATTCTAACAAAGCGACTAACATCCAAAATGTTAATCCAATTTTCCTTTTTACAGATGCTGACAGAATTCTTTGCCAATATTTTCTGTTTACAACATGATATGCATTGAATAGTATTTAGAAACAAGAAAATAGGAGTAGGCCATTCGGCCCTTCGAGCCTGCACCACCATTCAATAAGATCATGGCTGATCATTCCCTCAGTACCCCTTTCCTGCTTTCTCTCGATACCCCTTGATCCCTTTAGCCGTGAAGACCACATCTAACTCCCTTTTGAATATGTCCAACGAACTGGACTCCACAACTTTCTGTGGTAGAAAATTCCACAGGTTCACAACTCTCTGGGTGAAAAAGTTTCTCCTTATTTCGGTCCTGTATGGCTTACCCCTTATCCTTAGACTGTGTCTCCTGGTTCTGGATTTCCCCAACATCAGGAACATTCTTCCTGCATCTAACCTGTCCAGTCCCGTCAGAATTTTATATGTTTCTATGAGATCCCCTCTCATTCTTCTAAATTCCAGTGAACATAAGCCTAGCCGATCCAGTCTTTCCTCATATGTCAGTCCTGCCATCCCGGGAATCATTCTGGTGAACCTTCGCTGCACTCCCTCAATAGCAAGCATGTAATTCCTCAGATTAGGAGACCAAAACTGCACACAATACTCAAGGTGTGGTCGCACCAAGGCCCTGTACAACTGCAGCAAGACCTCCCTGCTCCTATACTCAAATCCCCTTGCTATGAAGGCCAGCATGCCATTTGCTTTCTTTACTGGCTGCTGTACCTGGATGCCTACCTTCAATGACTGATGTGCCATGACACTCAGGTCTCATTGCACCTCCCCTTTTACTAATCTGTCACCATTCAGATAATAATCTGCCTTCCTGTTTTTGCCACATTTATCCACATTATACTGCATCTGCCATGCATTTGCCCATTCACCTAACCTGTCCAAGTCACCCTGCAGCCTCTTAGCATCCTCCTACAGCTCGCCCTGCCACCCAGTTTAGTGTCATCTGCAAATTGGAGATATTACATTCAATCCCTTCATCTAAATCATTAATGTATATTGTAAATAGCTGGGGTCTCAGCACTGAACCCTGCGGCACCCCACTAGTCACTGCCTGCCATTCTGAAAAGGACCCGTTTATTCCCACTCTTTGCTTCCTGTCTGCCAACCAGTTCTCTATCCACGTCAATACATTACCTCCAATACCATGTGCCTTAATTTTGGACACTAATCTCTTGTGTGGGACCTTGTCAAAAGCCTTTTGAAAGTCCAAATACACCACATCCACTGGTTCGCCCTTATCCATTCTACTAGTTACATCCTCAAAAAATTCTAGAAGATTTGTCAAGCATGATTTCCCTTTCATAAAACCATGCTGACTTGGACCGATCCTGTCACTGCTTTCCAAATGCACTGCTATTTCATCTTTAATAATTGATTTCAACATTTTCCCCACTACTGATGTCAGGCTAACCGGTCTATAATTCCCTGTTTTCTCTCTCCCTCCTTTTTAAAAACTTAGTATTTTTTCCAATTTAACTTGTAAGCTTTTCATTCATATATAAAATCATAGAATGTTACAGCAGAACAAGAGACCATTTGGCTCATGAAATGTGTGCTGAATTTCTCCACGAGCCATTTGTCTAAACCCACTCTCCTGTTCACTCCCCATAACCTTTAAAGTCCCTCTTTTTCAAACAAATAGGTAATTCCCTTTTAAAATAATTCGTGGTCTCTATTTCATAACAAATTTGTGGCAGAGAATTCCATATTCTAACCATTATGTAAATAATTTCTCCCTCTTAAATTCATACCCTCTCATTACTGTCATCAACCAGTGGAAACTATTCACCCCCGTATATTAACCCTTCATCATCTATTCGGTCAGTGGTTCTCAAACCTTTTTGGTTAAAGGACCTCATTTCAAATAAATGAGTAATCGTGGACTCCCCCTCCCCATCGATATTATAATACTCATAATATGAAAGTGCTGCATGTAAAAAGTGTTGTAATAATGCTTTTAAGACAACATGTATTTACTTACAGCTATCAGTGAGATGGATGTGCCTACTTCTCACTGCAGAGTCTATCCTTGGTGTGATGTTTGACGCATTCTGATTACTTCGCAGCAACAGATAGCCATTTAGTGCTGGACAATTTTTAAAGCGGTCAGCAGGCTGGCCAAGGAGAGTGCACGAGCACCCATGCACATGCTGGGATCAATATTCCCGTTTAGGAGGTCCCACACAGTCTTTTACGTAGGAGAAACCGCGCATGTGCGAAAATGTGAATGGGGCGTGCAACAGAAACAATTTACAGGAAACATTGGCTGGGATGCTGCTGTAAGCACGTTCTGCAACAGCAGGGATTTTCCGTGAACAGGTTCAGACACGTGACTGAAGGGCCCCACAGGTGCTTTAATCACGTGTTGGGAGAATTACACAAAGACATGGCACCAGGGAGAGGAAGCAGCTCGACCAGCAGGGAGCGGCCATTGCAAAGTGAGTGACAGCTGCTGGCCTCTGAGGAAGTGGGCCAGCCGTTGAGAATAATTCACAAGAACTGAATCAGTGTCGGTTTTATGAAGAGGAGCAGGCTTGAAATGACCTCTAACCGCGGACCACCCGGAAAGCCTCTATGGACTCTTCGGAGTCCCCAGTTTGAGAACCACTGTATTAGGTCACCCTCCACATTCAAAGCTCCAATGAAAACGCCCCAACTTTTCTTATATCCTTCCTATAATTGGATGCCTAAAACTGCACAATACTCCAACTGCAGAATGTGTCAAACATCACATCAAGATCCTGTTCAAATTCAATATTACTTCCTTCTTTTTGTATTCCAGATCTCTAGATTCAAAACCAGGAATTCTGATATTCTCCCTTATGTCATTTCTTTTGCCCATGTTCTTCAATTCTGACTGCTTGCATTAAGTTTTTCCTCCTTTCCTGCGTTTCTTAATTTCTTCTTTCCCGCTCGTTAGGAGGTTTCTCTCAATTGTCAATTACCTGTCTTTGGGCAACTTACGAATCAATCTTACTTTGTGGGCAACAGTTTGGAGCTCTGTGGATAACGCCATGAGAAAGAAAAGCAAAGATGAACTGAAAGAATTAAAAGACTAGCTTCTGAAAGCATTTCTAGTGGATAATTTCCCTCTATCTGCATTTCTAGGAGACAATTTCTCTATAGTGGACAATTTACCAGAAGCGACCACAGCATAGTCCTTGTGAAGACTAAGTCTCGTCTCCACCATGAGGTCATCCAATGTGCTAAGTGGGACAGATCAAAGACAGCTCTAGCAACCCGAATCCGGGCACCTATGAGGTGCTGTGGACCATCAGCAGCATATACTGCCACAATCTGTAATCTCATGGGCATATCGCACACTTCTTCATCACCATCAAGCCGGGAGGCCAACCATAGTTCAATATAAAGTGTAGACGGGTGTGCAGAGAATGGTAACTGTGTATACCTGGGAATGAAGTACAAACCTAATGAAGTACAAACCTAATGAAGCTACAACATCAGCTACCCAATTGCTAAACATCAAAAGCAGGTTATCCACAGAGCAAGCAGTCTCACCATCAATGAATCACAGTAAAGCTCTGTAGCTTACCACAACAAACTGAGAATGGTGGTGAAGAACCAGGCAGCTAACAAGAGGGGGAGCCTCCATGAACATCCCCATCCTCAACCATGGTGGAGCCCAGCACACGAGTGCAAGAGATGATGTTACTCAGCATCACCCTGAAGTCCCCCACCGATACATACCAGTCTCCAGTCAATTCGATTCGCTCCATGTGGCATTAAGCTCCTGCTAAGTGCAATGGACACAGCACAAGCTATAGGCTTCAACAACATTCTGACAGCAGTGCTGAAGACCTGTGCATCAATGTTCCAGTACAGCTATGACAAAGACATCTACCGGACAATGTAGAAGATTACTCACGTATGTCCAATTAACATAAAATAGAAGAAAATCTATCTTGGCTAATTACCACTATCGGTCTTCTCGTAATTACCAGTAATGAAAGGAGTCATTAGTGCGGTCACACAACATCTACTCACCAATAATTGGGCTTACTTGGGTTTATAAATAGAGGAATAGAATATAAAAGCAAAGAGATAATGCTAGAATTTTATAAATCACTGGTTAGGCCACAGCTGGTGTATCGTGGACAATTCTTAGCACCATACTTCAAGAAAGATGCAAAGGCCTTAAAAAGGGTATAGAGGAGGTTTACCAGGTTACCAGGGATGAGGAACTTCAATTATGAGGAGAGGTTGGAAAGTAAAACGGTTCTCCTTGGATCAGAGAAGGTCAAGAGGTGACCTCAGAGATTTTCAAGGAGAGGGGTTTTGATAGAGTAAATAAGGAAAAAGTATTCCCTGTGGCGAGTGGGTCAATAACTAGAGGCCATAGATTCAAAATCATTGGAAAAATATCTAGAGGGGAGATGAGAATTTTTTTCACTCAAGAGTTGTCGGGATCTGAACGCTCTACCTGAAAACATGGTGGAAATTGATTCCATAGTTAATTTTAAAAGGGAATTGGACAGGTATTGGAGGATGAGGAACTGACAGGGATACAGACACAAAGCAGGGATATGTGACTAAGCATGACTGCTCTTTCACAGAGCCAGCACAGACACGATGGGCTGAATGGCCTCCTTCTGTGCTATAAGTTTCTATGATTCCATGATGTAATAGCAGCGCATTTGGAAAGCAGTGACAGGATTGGTCCAAGTCAGCATGGATTTATGAAAGGGAAATCATGCTTGACAAATCTTCTAGAATTTTTTCAGGATGTAACTAGTAGAGTGGACAAGGAAGAACCAGTGTATGTGGTGTATTTGGACTTCCAAAATACTTTGTCCCACACAAGAGATTAGTGTGCAAAATTAAAGCATATGGTATTGGGGGTAATGTATTGAACGTGGATAGAGAACTGGTTGGCAGACAGGAAGCAAAGAGCAGGAATAAATGGGTCCTTTTCAGAAAAGCAGGCAGTGACCAGTGGGGTACCGCAAGGTTCAGTGCTGGGACCCCAGCTATTTACAATATACATCAATGATTTAGATGAAGGAATTGAATGTAATATCTCCAAGTTTGCAGATGACACTAAACTGGGTGGCAGTGTGAGTTGTGAGGAGGATGCTAAGAGGCTACAGGGTGACTTGGACAGGTTAGGTGAGTGGAAAAATGCATGGCAGATGCAGTATAATGTAGATAAATATGAGGTTATCCACTTGTGGCAAAAACAGGGAGGCAGATTATTATCTGAATGGTGACAGATTAGGAAAAGGGGAGGTGCAACGAGACCTGGGTGTCATGGTACATCAGTCGTTGAAAGTTGGCATGCAGGTACAGCAGGCGGTGAAGAAGGCAAATGGCATGTTGGCCTTCATAGCGAGAGGAATTGAGTATAGGAGCAGGGAGGTCTTACTGCAGTTGTACAGAGCCTTGGTGAGGCCACACTTTGAATATTTTGAACCGTTTTGGTCTCCTAATCTGAGGAAGGACATTCTTGCTATTGAGGGAGTGCAGCGAAGATTCACCAGACTGATTCCTGAGATGGCAGAACTGACATATGAAGAAAGACTAGATCGACTAGGCTTATATTCACTGGCATTTAGAAGAATGAGAAGGGATCTCATAGAAACATATAAAATTCTGACAGGATTGGACAGGTTAGATGCAGGAAGAATGTTCCCGATGTTGGGGATGTCCAGAACCAGGGGTCACAGTCTAAAGATAAGGGGTAAGCCATTTAGGACCGAGATGAGGAGAAACTTCTTCACTCAGAGAATTGTGAACCTGTGGAATTCTCTACCACAGAAAGTTGTTGAGGCCAGTTCGTTAGATATATTCAAAAGGGAGTTAGATGTGGCCCTTACGGCTAAAGGGATCAAGGGGTATGGAGAGAAAGCAGGAATGCGGTACTAAAGTTGCATGATCAGCCATGATCATATTGAATGGTGGTGCAGGCTTGAAGGGCCGAATGGCCTGCTCCTGCACCTAGTATCTATGTTTCTATGACCGGCTCACCAATGCTCAATTCAGGCTCCGCCAGAACTACTCAGCTCTAGACCTTATGGCAGCCTTAATCCTGAAATGGATGCAAGCCAGAGAAGAGTGAGAATTGTTACCCTCAACAGCAAGACAGCATTCGACTGAATATAGCACGAAGGAGCCATAGCACAACTCAAGCCAATGGGGTCAAAATAAAAACCCTCCAATGGCTGGAGTCATATCTGACACAAAGGAAGATGGTTATTGTCGTTGGAGTCTAGTTGCCACAGCCCCAGAACATCACTGCAAGTCTTCTTCAGGATGCATCTTCAGCCAACAATGTTCAGTTGTTTCATAAATTGTCTTCCTTTTGTAATAATATCAGAGAGTGCTCAACAGCATTCATAACTCCACTAACAATAGCAGCTTATGCCAGCCTACAGTAGGATCTGGATCAGCCTTTGGTTGTGTATTGATCCTGCAGGGAGAAATGATTGATAGTTACTTTGTAATCGCCACAGATTCTGACGGTGCCGTCTCCTTTGAGGACTGGAACAATCGGACTGGCCCACTCGTTGAATTCGATCGGCGAAATGATGCCCTCTTGTTGCAGCCGATCTAGTTCGTTCTCCACCCTCTCTCTCATCATGTACGGTCCTGCTCTCGCCTCGTGGTGGATGGGTCGCGCCCCCAGAATTAGGTGGATTTGCACTTTTGCTCCTTGGAACTTCCCGATGCCTGGTTCGAAGTGTGAGGGGAACTTGTTTAAGACCTGGGCACACGAAGTGTCGTCAGCGGACGAGAGCGCTCGGACGTTGTCCCAGGAAAGCGTATCTTTCCCAGCCAGCTCCTGCCGAGCAGTGTGGGACTATCCAGAGTGGTAGCTTGTGCACCGCTCCATCGTAGGAGACCTTTACAGTAGCACTGCCGATTACGGGAATCAGTTCCTTTGTGTAAGTTCTCAGTTTCGTGCGAATGGGAGTCAAGACTGGCCTTGAGGCCTTGCTGCACCACAATTTTTCGAAAGTCCTTTTGCTCATAATGGACTGGCTCGTGCCCTTATCCAGCTCCATTGACACTGGGAGTCCATTTAATTCAACCTTCAGCATTATCGAGGGACACTTTGTGGTAAATGTGTGCACCCAATATACCTCTGCCTCCTCGTTCTGAGGTTCTGGTTCGTCGTGATCCACCGTGGATCTGTCCTCCTCTGCAACATGATGGTTTGCAGGATTAACAGGGTTTGCAGCTCGCCTACACATACGTTGGAGGTGTCCCATTGTTCCACAGCCCTTGCAAACGTACCCTTTGAAGTGGCATAAATGGAAACGATGATCATCCCCGCAACGCCAACAAGGTGTTAATGGCCTTGCATTCATCACCCTTGATGGTGGACTCAGACATCTGCAGACGTGCAGCTGCAGGCATGTGGAGCCTGCCCTGTACGTTGCGATTTGAAAACATCATCACTTTGTTCACAGTATTTGTAGCAGCACTCGTGTGCTGAGAGATTTGCTTAGTATTGTCACTGGTGGCAATGAATGCCTGGGCTATTGCTATGGCCTTACTCAGGTTGGGGTCTCTACAGTCAAAAATTTGCGAAGTATTGTTTTGTGGCCAATGCCAAGTACGAAAAAGTCTCTGAGCATGTGCTCCAAATGTCCTTCAAATTCGCAATGTCCTGCAAGGTGTCTTAGCTCGGCGACATAACTCGCCACTTCCTGGCCTTCAGACCTTTTGTACGTGGAGAACCGGTACCTAGCCATCAGAACGCTTTCCTTCAGATTCAGATGCTCCAGGACTAGTGTACACAAATCATCGAAACTCTGTGGGTTTCGCTGGAGCAAGCAGATTTTTCATGAGGCCATACGTTGGTGCCCCGCAGATGGTGAGGAGAATCGCCCTTCGTTTGGCAGCGTTCGCTTCTCCTTCCAGCTCGTTGGCCACGAAGTATTGGTCGAGTGGCTCCACAAAGGTTTCCCCAATCATCTCCCTCCGAGAATTTCTCCAGGATGCCCACTGTTCTCTGCATCATTGGGTTTGTCATCTGTACCTCATCGCCAATTGTTAAGTATGAATAAAGAGTCTGACTGGATACTGTGAGCTCAAAGTAAAGTGTGACCTTAAGTCTTTCATTGCAGGTCTCCAGAGTGCCTCTCCAGCCTGTGAGGCCTCCTTAAGTACCTGTGCTCCCAAGAGATTGTGGGATCCCCTTGGGACTCCAGGGGATGAGCCCTCTGATGACTGAACAATGTATATACAAATTTACATATATAACAATACTCACCACTTGTCTGGATGGGTGCAGCTGCAACAACACTCAAGAAGCTCAACATCATCCAAGGCAGAGCAATTCGCCTGATTGATGCCCATGCCATGGACTCAATATCCACCCCCTCCACCGCGGTGCACTGTGGCTGCAATATTTGCGGTCTAAAGGATACAATGCAGCAACTCAGCAAGGTTAGTTCAACAGCTCCTCCCTCCTCTGCAACCTCGCCCACCAGGAAGAAGAGCAATATTGTGGGAACACCATCCCCTCCACGTTCCCTTCCAAGTCACACGCCATCTTGACTTACATCACTGTTCGTTTATTATCTCCGGGTCAGAATGCCCTACTTAATAAATTGTAGGAGTACCATCATCACAAGGATTGCAAGTATTTAAGGAAAAGGCCCATCACTGACTTCTCTGGACAACTAGAGATGGGCAATAAATGCAGCCTTTCCCACATCGTCCACATTCAAAATCTGCTCGCATATATATCCATCCAAGTGGTGAATTTTCATTCTTAAGCGTTGATGGGAAGTGCTGGCAAGCTATTGAACTATGGCTGCGTCACAGCCAAGCTGATTTGGTCCTTACCCGACAGCTAGATACATGCACTTCCAGCAGAGTTCACTGGATAGATATCAACAGGAGAATGTTTCCCTCTCTAACCCATGGATTTTGAAGTCAATTGTAGCATTGCTACCGCTATCTGCTTAGAATGACCAACTAAGCATAGATTAGGAATCACAAATTGTATTATTTGTTTTGTAATAAAAACAGAAAATGCTGGAAATACTCAGCAGGTCAGGCAGTATCTGTTGAGGGAGAAATAGATTTACGTTTCAGGTCGATGACCCTTCGTCAGAACAGCCTGGCATGCAAGTGGTTGTGTGTTTAACCAAAAGCTGCTACTGGAATCAGATAAGTTATTGGGTGTCAGATGAGCTGCAAGGGCAATGTGGTTTGTGAGAAGGAAAGTTGAGGGTGTTTCGCGGGGAAGAGATTCTGAATGAGGAAGAATAGTTAGAAAACCGCTTGTTTAAGCCAAGCAAGTAAAGTAGGAAAATATGGCATATTCTTTCTTTTGTTCATTACGTGAAGAGAAGTTGTACTGAGTGAACATAGAAACATAGAAAATAGGTGCATGAATAGGCCATTTGGTCCTTCGAGCCTGCACCACCATTCAATAAGATCATGACTGATCATTCAACCTCAGTACCCCTTTCCTGCTTTCTCTTCATTGAACAAAATCAATTTAACCATAACTATTGCTCTGTACATTCATCTTACTGTCGAACAAAGCAGCTTGTAGATCCAAACCAAGCCTAGCATCATCTAGCTTGAGCTTGATCGGCCTTCAGAGAGATTGAAGAAATTCACATGCAAAGGCCAGGAGGAACCAGTCGAGATCACAAAGGGATGTGGTTCTTATATCCATGGGTTATAAAATCATACAAGTGGATATAGGACAGTGTGAGTCAACTCGCAGAAAAGTAAGACACTGAGACTGCTTAAGGGGCCAACTGATACCACTGAACGTAAGAAGCTAGCTGCGGCAGACCCGAATTCCTGACAGTTCCATGAAATATTCCTGCAGGAAGCATGGCAATATCATCTGGAATGGAAGAATGGAAATGTAAAATATAGATTGTAAACAAAATGGTATCTTGAAGCATTCTCCAAGAGGAACTTTCACAGCACTCTTTCTTCCAGAAGCTGTACCTACCTAAAAAGATTAGTTACATTGAGAAATTCTATTGCAACTGTTATTGCACATTAAAAGAATGCTTATTGGCACAAATTATATTTTCTTGTTCCATAGTTTCTTCTTTCCTGGCACACCCTAAGTGGTCTTCACAGTTGTGGTAGTACTCCAGGGATTGGCTTTCTTACAAGTTTTAATTCATCACTCTTGTTACACACCTCTGTGATCTTGATCTAAAATTATCAGAACCTGAAATGAACATTCAATGAACATCATGGGCGGAGGTGCGGCGAATGAGGGTACGGGGCCAGAAGAGTCGAGAGCCCAGGGGCAGCACCAGGCCAGCCCACACTGCGACATGTGTGCGCACTAGGTCCGTGCAGCAGAACAGGTCTCCAGCCGTCCTGGTTAACCCTTGCCACTGGACCAAGATCTAGCTGTCAAGCCCGTGTGGTGGCTAATGTGCAACGGTCACCTCACGTTAAAAAAATCCACGCACAGGCATCTTCCACCCCCTCAATTGGAGTTCAGGACTGGAACATCGGGTCTTTCATTGAAACATCTGTGAACTCTTGTGGAAGCAAGTCATCCTCGTTCGAGGGATAACCTATGATGATGATATTGTGAATAAAAGCTCATCATTTATAAGCAGTCGTTTTTCCAATCCCAATTATGGAAATGGTATTCTTTATATTTTATCAATGTAGCATTGAAGAAAAATTAAAACAAGCTTTTCTGCCACACCTGGTTATCTTATTACCCGGAACCCTGGGAATATAACTGTACATACTTATTTCAAATCCTGATCTTCTAAACCAAAAAAGAAATAGACTGTAGAAGAATAAAGATTTGCAAGAGTGGGTAAAAGATCAACAGTGATGGGAAGACAGAAAGGTTGTTCATAGGAATCCGAGAGTGTGTTGAGAAACTCTAACTGAAGCCTGTAGAGCTAGATTTTCCGGTCCTTTACGTTCCGAGTTTCGCCCCGGAGCGGCGTGAAAGGCGGAATTCAGGTTTCCTGCTATCCTCCGGTCTGGTTTTGTGGCGCGTTGATCGTTGCGACACCAGCAGTACTTTAGACTTTTGCCTGATCCATCCGCCCAGAAGTGTGCCTGCAATGACTGCCTGGTCCCGCATAGCCGGCGGCACAGAGGAAGATAAAGTACTCAGTGTGAGTGTTTGATATTTTAATATTTTTAGCAACTTGTGTTGTGGTGACGTGGGCAATGTTTTGGGAATGTTTGTGTGTTTTTTTTTAAGGATCCCGCCGCCCCCTCTTGGAGCGCACACGGCCCGGCAGTTTAGCTCGCAAGTTTCCCATCTTTGTGCCACGAAACGTGTACAACACCTCCCCAAGTTGCTAAAACTTCCTTACCAAAGCATAAACTATTCCCGGCTGGTAACTTTCCTGCCCCGCCTCTGTTTTTGCCCCAAAAACAGAAAAGCCTAAACTTCCAGCCCATAAGCTTTTATATAGACTCATCATTATCTCCTGACTTTTATATCTCTTGTGATAACACCTAGACTGTCATTTCATTTTTTTTACAGCCTTATCAACTTTTAACGTCCTGTGAACCTGTACCCCCAATTCCTCTGCTCCTCCACAGCACCAAGCTTACTTCCATTCAAAGAATAATTACTGCTGTTATTTTTTTTAATCAAAATGTATCACCTTACATTTATTGAAAGTGAATTCCATCCGCCACTTTTTAATCCATTTCCCCATCAATAGGCTTCCTTTGGTCTTCTAAACAATTAACTATATCTCCCAGCTTGGTATCATCTGCAAATTTTGAAATCACTCCCTCTAGGCCTATATCCAATTCATTGATATACATAGCAAACAGAAGTGGCTCTGGAAATGAGCCCTGTGCGACATCATTATCTACTTAGAACCATTCTGAAAAATTGCACTCAACTCCTACTCTGTTTTCTCCAATATAACTATTTGACTTGGTTCTAGTAAACATCATGTGGTTGCAACTGTGTAATAGTTACTTGCAGTGCTGAGAAAAATCATCCAGTATGACATTGCTGAGTAACTAAAATAATCGTAACTGAAAAGCCAGTTTGTCACTTCAGATTTCATTTAGCAATCAATTGGTTCGAAGTGAATGGCCCAATGAACTTCATTGTAGTGTGTTCATGTTTCACGGGCGAGTAACAAGTGTGTAGCAAGTTAAAACAAAATATTCTCATACCATGCACAGAACTGTCTCATTTGACCTGTATACTTGATAAATTAATCATATGAAATTAGTTTAAGATAAACAAAATCTGCATGTTATTGGGCTCAAGTTTCGGCCCGAGTTGCTCTTATTTTTTTGGAGCAACTAGTTAAGAATGGAGCATCTTAGAAATTGAAATTCTTGGCATTTAGTTTGCTCCAGTTCTAGTGAGTTAGAATAGTTTCATTTTAGAACAGATTTTTTTTTAAAAAGGGGGTGTTACAGCCACTTACGCCTGTTTTGCAAGTTTAGGCAGCGAAAACGTACTCCAAACTAACTTAGAATGGAGTAAGTGTAGATTTTTGTACGCTCGGAAAAACCTTGCCTACATTTATAAATCAGGCGTAGGGAATGAGAGATGGGAGAGGAAGGGAAGTTTACAAACATTAAACACTTCACTTTTACAAATAAAGAGCCATCATCAATAATAAATGATAAATAAATCAATAAATCAACCAACAAATCAATCAAAAAAAAAAATTTAAAAAATAATAAAAAAATCAAACAAAAAATAATAAAAAATCAAACAAAAAAATAAAAAAAAATTAAAAAATCCATTAATAAATAAAAAATTAAGTTTCTACTCACCTACGGCAGCACCGGGAGCCCTCCAACAGCGTGCTGGGACGCCCCCCCCCCCCGCCCCCAGGAGATGCGGTCAGGCGGGCGCCGCCGCCGACCAGTACTTCGGGCGGGCCCCGCACCCAGGAGATGCTGGGCTGCCGCTGAGGACTTCGGGCAGGGCCTGCCCCCAGTGAGATGCCAGGAAAGCGGGCCCTGCCGCCAACGATTACGCCACTTCGGGCAGGGTCGCACCCAGGAGATGTCATGGGGCCGCCACTGAGGGCTTCGGGCGGGGGCCGCCCCCAGCGAGATGCCAGGCGGGCGGGCCCCGCCACCGACGAGGTAAGAGGTGTCAGACCACTCAGCCCGGGATAGGGGCAACGTCCCTTCGGCCTGGGATAGGATGGTCGCCCGGAGACAGGATGTGCTGGGAGGGCTAGGAGCTACTGCGCATGCGCGCAGCTGCTGGCACTGTTTTTGGCGCAGGGCTGTAGCTCCGCCCCAGCAGCTCCTGCTGCGCCGCGCCGAGCTGGAAACGGGCCAACAGATATTGGAGAATCGCGAGTTAAGTATTCGGTGCAATTTCTGTTCTACAAATTAGGCGGGCCTCTCCGATGTGCACCATTCAAGCAGGGGTCCGAAACTCGAGCCCATTGTATTGTCAGTGTTTGCTGAAGAAATTAATTTACATTAAAATTGAACACCACACAAATACAGAAGGAGCAAAACACACAGAATATCACACCTGTGGTAGCCCATGGGTTATAAAAGATTGTGGCACAAAAGGGAAAGATAACTAACTGATGTCCTTCTGTTATTTCCTGTTATGCATGTACAGTTAAACCAGGAATGCAGTGGCATGTGTGTTATGTCATTCATTCAGTTTTTTTATGGAATTGATTTGTAGAAACTATAACCAGATAAAGAAAACCAATTCCATCTATCACATTTTAAACTGCTTGAATTGTGTCACTGACCAAACAATTTTTTTCAATTAAAATTATCAGCAAGGAAGGTCATTTAAAAATCTGTCAAGTGACTGACAAGGGAAACGTAATGAGATGCAAAAGCCTCACCCAGCTGGAAGTTAAAAAGAAAATTAATTATAGTACATTTAAGAACTACATCTGCTACACATGCATATTATTCACAGAATGTCATAGGGGTAAAAAAACATCTCCATCGTAAAGTAATAAGGCAGTAGTACAACATGAAATCAATTTTATACAGCCCAGGAGGCATTTTGTTTCACTCTCAATATACTCTCCATCTGCAGCATTAAAATGATTTAATTCCCCAAATTACCCACCGATCAATATCATTCATCAAAATACCTCTGGAAATACTCAAACAGTCTTTATAAAGGCCGAGGATACCTGTACTTGAATTAAGCGCAAATAGTAGATACAGGAAGAATGTCCGAAATCCGGAAACCTCGAGACCGAGGCGTTCCGGATTTCGGAATGTCTTTCCGACCCGGAAACGCCTGGGCCGAGGTAAGTGGGTTGGGTGGGGGGTTGGTTGACGGCGGAGCAGATGGGAGGGGGGGGGGGGGGGGGTCGGCGGCGGAACGGGGGTGGAGGTGGAGGTGGGGGTGGGGGTTGCTGTCGGAGCGGGCAGCGGTGGAGGGGGGGGGGGTGGGTCGGCTGCGGGTCAGGTGTTGGCGGCCGGGAAAGAACTGCATTGAAGACCTGCAAAAAATGTAAATTAAAGTTTTAATTTTTTAAATTCTTTCTCAGCGATTTAGTAGGTAAGGGTTTTGTGAATTTTTATTTTTTGGAAACATTTTTTTGGTTTTTCCCCCTCCCTAGGCACAACTCGCAGCGGTAATTGGTTTTAAAAATTGTCCGGATTTCGGAACATTTTCCAGATTCCGGAACATTACGAATTTCGGAACTCCGGATTTCGGACGTTCAACCTGTACTGAGATTTGAAGGCAGTCTACTCCAGTACACTGGAGGTACAAAACACTCTTGGCTCAACCAGTATTTCAGGACAAAACATGTGGTATTTGGAAAGAAGTTATAATAACCACCAGAGCAACCATGGAAAGTAGGCACAAGCATGAATTGAATTTATCAGAGAGAGATGCGGAAGAGAGAGACAGGGAAAAGTGAGCGAAAGATAGAAAGAGAATGATGGGAAAGAGAAAGGGGAGACAGAGGGGGAATAAGTACAGAGCAAGGTAGGTAGTTGTGTTAAAAAGTGGAAGCAGGTACCAGTTAATGTGAAAAGATTAACTGTAAGACGGAGTAATTTGTAGAAGTCTCTCGCCACCAACTGACATGCTGGGGAGCCAAAACGTCATTGACATTAAACACCACAATGCTGCATTAGAAGATGCCTTCAGGAGGAATTAGGAGAAAAAGAAACCATTGGAGTATTTCAGAACATTTAGACCTTTAATTCATCACTGTTGCCACATAAAACTAAGATTTTAATAAAAAATAAAAGGCAACATGAGTTTTTAGTGTCTTCAAATATTACTTTCTCCACACTAAAATTATGACTGTCTTGAGAAATCAAATGGCATTGAACATGGCAAGTATTGTTTTTAAACTTTCCACCAAACTACACGGAGTACTGAATTTTGTCTCCTCCACTAAACTCCACATGCCTCTTCTACGCATTAAAGTTAAGTAAATAATTTGCAATCAAAGTTTATCAAGTCTTTTGTACACACATCACTGCAGCCGTCAATGATGGCAAGTTGCCAATGCTTGAGGGAATTGACACATTACATATTATAATAAAGATGTTTAGCCTACACCTATTGAATGGGCAGAGAAAAGTTTGAACATTCTTAGATTATGAAGCTAATTCTTTATTCCTAACAAAAAGAAATATTATCCCTTTTAAAATAGCGAAGTATTGTAACATTCAATAGCGAAGTATTATAACCTGACAAATATATTCCAGCTGAATATCCAGATAAATGTTAGCATCAATGGAGCCTCAACATGGGAATGGGAGATCCCATTCTCCAGACACTTACTACCTGTATAACAAATGTAGGATATTAGGCCTGTTGTATGTTTTCCTGAAATATTTTATAAAATACTCCTTACAAAAGACCCTGTACACTGCAATCATAATTTATTTTGCTGCCTGTAGCATTGCCGTTTCTTTTTCCATAGAGACTGCAGCACTGATTTTAACTCCTTATTGGGAGTTGTGCAGCAAATGATTACGGTGGAGAGCAAACATGGTAACGCCCAGTCTTCATCTGTATAGTCTCAGTCTCCTGCTCAAACCCAGCTGACCAGAGGGTGGGAACGGGATTTAGGGTGGCAGAGATCACTGCCGGGGGGACTTGAAGACACGGTCATCAACACACAGCCTTCAATATAAAACATTTTCAGCTAAAATTTGCGTAGCACCCAGTTTGAGGTAATAACTTTTGCGGGTTGCGCAAAAGTATTGCTGGGCGCTACACAAGTGAAGCCAACGCGAACCTTCGGTTTCGTGCTCCAGGAAGTGAGGGGAGTGCTAAATCAAGTGCTACCACTTCCTTTGAAGTGCTAAAGCCGGCAAGAGGGGCGGTAGCGGTGCAGCGCTGCACAATGTCGAGTGCAGCACTGCCGGGAGCCGTGGCTTAAAGGGGAGGGCCATTGCTGCAAGCTCTGCATTACAACAATGTCGCATCTCGCTGACAGCAGCCGCAGTCAGCCCCAAGTACATTGACAGAATGCAGGTTGATCAATCGCGACACAGCAAAATGGTGAAAAAAAATTACCTAATGAGTAAAAACAATTAAAAAAAAAACTTTCCCAAAACAGCACTCCACAAACGGCCGGCCTCCCTTACAGCACCTCCTGCAGTTGACGGTGTTGACGCCCGACGATGCTCCAGGGGGCGGAACCCAAGTTTGCATCTAAAGCGCTGTTCAGCCTGATAACGTCTGGAGAATGGGATCTCCCATTTCCCATATAGCTATATTGAGGCTCTACATATATAATCCAAGAAAAAAAGGTAATTTTTAAAATTAAATTGGGGATTTGTCTGCAAACCTACTAACAATATTCATGGCTAGTACGATATTCTAATTTTATAAAACCATGGAGGGATGGGGAGGGGAGTAATTACAAGTGTATACTTAGTTTCAAAATTATTCTTTTATCACTTATATACTGTTAGATGTATTGTGATACCCGCCCGTCAACATATCAAACACAACCGGGGTTAAAAAAAATCACATCTTTTTACTATTGTACTTGGCTGTAAAATATTTCTCACACTGATGTTTCAGTTACACCCCAAGTTCACAGATCATAAAATTCTGAAAGAGTATGCAACTATGAGACTTTTACATTAAGCACAAAATGCTGTGTGTGCTTCACGTTCTGACTCTTCAAAATACACACACAGCAGAACTAGAGCTCCAAAGGATTATAGTCCCATAGCCGGAAGGGAGCACTGCAGGGTCATGTTCCAGCAGGATTTGCTGTTTACTGTTCAAAAAGTAAGACATTTTCAGTGTAGAGGTCAATGGAGCGGTGAGATCTGTTTTAGTATTACAGTATTGTTTAGAATTATAAAATCACAAAGATACTGCACAAAAGGAGGCCATTCGGCCCATTGTGCCTGTGCCAGCTCTTTGAAAGAACGATCCAATCTGTCCCACTCACCTGCTCTATTTCCACAGCCCAGGACATTTTTCCCCTTCAAGTATTTTCCTGTTTGAAAGTTACTATTGAATCTGCTTCCACCTTTCAGGCAGTGCACTCCAGATCGTATCTCGCTAACTGTTTCCTCAGGACACCTCTGGTTCTTTTGACAATGACATTAGAATATAGCTTCTGCAACAAAATACCATTGCATTCTAATGAGATGCCCAAGGGCCTGAACATTTGGTATGATTGGGTCCAAGTCCACTAAGCTGCAGTATTCCAAAGTTAGTAAGTACTTTTCTCTTGCAAGTATTTTGCTACTCACTCCCAGTAAGAACACAGCAGCTACTGATAAGAGATTACTGCTATTCTTTTCTTCTTTGATGGTGTTAATAATGGCCCCATGCTGCATTAAAGTACTCCCAAATAGAATTATTGGGAGTGAAGGTATCACACAATCAATGACTGCATCCTGGGAGGAAAGGTCACTTTTCATCCTAAGTGACTGAACACATTTGACATAAAGATCAATTGCACAGTCAATCTGAAAATCAAACGTGTTCTTCCTGCAGTATCTGTCACATTGTAGTACAGATCCCACCACTTACACCGTCCCCATGCAGTCATCTATTTTCAGGCAAATGACGCTAACCATTTGCCATTTCCACTGAAGCCAATTACAAAGGTGCTGATTATAACACATGAAGCGTGTCGGCTATTTCATGCATACTTTGTCACGCTATTCTTGCTCTCCCTTTCGGTTGGATAAAAGGTTATTTTGATGTGATTGCATGCAATGAAACAGCTCTATTGAGCTTTAATGGTACTCTTGGTCCTACAGTTGCATGATTAACGTCAGGAGCGGGGAAATTATCTGCGACCCAGCATTCCAGAGAGTGGCCCGGATGAGGTGATTTGCTGGAACTGTGGCTGTTGATTAGAGAAATGGAAGAACATGGAAATACGGTTTGGAATTTCCCAACTGATACAGTCAGAGGACAGATGTAGTTAGTTGCATGGCAAATTCCTGCCATCCCGCTACAGCGGGCAAATCACTTAAACACAAACATGTGCTGCCTTAACTTGTTCCAGTCTCTTCAATCAAAACATAATGGGTACTTGAGATCAAGCTGATTAATCTTAATTGGGATTTAAGATTAAAGTAATTTAATGATTTCCACTCATTGCAATGTAATACAGGTATATCGATATCTCTGAAAATCAAACCCCATTTAACATTTTAAATACAGCACGCTTAATGTTGGTTCTTGGTCACCAACGATCAATTTTTCAACGGGTGTTCTCACGTCACTATAAAACTTGTTAATCCATCATTTTGAGGGTTCACATGGCTGCAAGTCTGGTCAATAATTTGACTCATGGACAAAAGCAAAACAAACATCAGTGAGTGATGGAAATACTGTTGTAAAATGCTAGTCACAGTAATAGAGCATTAGATGCCTTCCCCGATCTACACTCACACACAAGATCAGCTCTCACAGGGTGTGCTATTCAGGAAACTGCAGGCACGCAACCTGTGATTTTATGTTCATCAAAATTAATGAGAAAAAATCTTCGGACTGTGTGGCCATGATTTTCCAAATTGCATTCCCTGTTGGAAGTACGGAATCATGGAATTATTCAGCATAACCATCCCAAGGTGCCTGTTTTAAAAACTTCTAGATTAGAGAAGCTGCTCACTATGGCAATCTCCAATACAAATTTACATTTCAAACTCCTTTCATAATACAGAAACCATAGACATGCTTCCTGTATGGTCATGCACTGAACTGGCAATGACAGTTGAGGAGGCATTTCCCAGAGTTTTTGCTGAAGTTAGCACAGCTTTTTCTCCTTCCCAGTAGTTAGCTTTACTAGCGATTGAGAAGGATGATGAATGAGGTTTCGCTGTCTAAAGGATAGGCCAAGATGGCCCTTATGCTTTTTTCTCAGTTTTCATTTAGTCTCTCAGAAAAGCAACCTTTCTAGAAAAGGAGCAGTTGTACCTTCCTGGGATTGAAATTATTTTCAATACACTAACATGGAACATGTCCAAATGGCCAAGTTTATGGAAGCTCTCAAATCCATACTGGAATCAGCAAGTTTGGTCATGGCTATGCAAATTGCATGCATGCAAGAAAAAGTGACAGTATGATCTTATTGCAATATTATACATGTCAGTGCAGTGGTGAGAATATTTCAGCAGCAATGCCATCAATAAGCTGCAGTGATACTGCCTGCAGTGGAACTGGGCTGATAATATTCTACACAAGCATGCTCAAATACCATCACAACGGGTTGCTTAATACCTTCCTACTGCCAGTGTTTGCATGACACCTCATCTTTCCAATCAATAAAAACAGAAGACCAGCAAACACTATGAAAACAGTATGTTTTTATATAATGAAGACAGATTTTGTATCAATAGCAGTATCACTGCTGCAGGTACTAACCTATGTTCATCATGCGGTGCATTTCTGCATGGAATTAACATGCAATGTATTTTAAAATATTTAGAAATACAATGCCAAAGCTTAATCAAGCAATAAGATAGAAACTTTTATTTATTAAATTCTGAGCATCAACTAAATGCATAACCAATATGGGTGTTTTTCTAATGAAGGTGGTCATTTTCGCACGATGGTCAACACACATAAATAATAGGTTGTGGGAAAGCCCGGTGCTGAGCACACATCAAATTATCATGTTGCAGATATGCAGTAGTGCATTTATTCTGCACTGTTTAAAAGTTCTAATCTATGTATTACAGAAAGTCCCTAAATGAAGGTGTCCCACAAAAAACACTATGTGGTCAATACAAAATCTGAAGAAAAGGCTCCACTCCTGGACCCAATATATTGAGGTCCTGGATAAATCTCACATTCCACACATCAATGTATTTCAAGCTTTGGTCAAACAACAAATCCCAGACAATTTGGTGGCATCTCTCTCCTTCGCCTATCTGTTAAAGGTCTGATCAGCCCAATACTGGACTTGAGGATACCCCTTATTTATTCTTCCAAGTCACTCATTATCTTATTCAGGGAGTCCAATCAGTAATAAACTATGCTCTGTCGTTCCCCAGCATATCACGGGCGGGGAGTGATGTCAGATTCACCTCAGTTTTGAATCATCCACCTCAGATGGAATTTTTAGATGTCTCAGAAAGAGATCCCCCCCCCAGTGAAAATGGTACCCACTAGAGTAGAGCTGGGCTACTTGTCAGCCACACTGGGGGCTGGAAGCATGATGCCAGATTCACCGAGATGCTTCCTTGGGTTGTATTTGGGAGCTCTCCCAAAATGTCCCAGGGAGATATTTATACTTTGCTTTGATTGGCCATGAGGGAGTACAGTCTTAAGAAAAGCAAGGGTGCTTCTGTGATATATTTCCGAGTAATAATGGAACATCTGAGCTGAGTGGGTCTCTGTTTGAGGGGAGCCAGTATGTCGAGGCGAATAGTTATCTCCTGGAGGAGTCAGGTACAATTTGTCTCAGTGTCCACTTGAATTTGCTGCAAAGCAATGATGGTGTTATCTTGGCACTGAGGAATATACAAGGATCCTCGATGGCATTATCCGACACCAGAGAGTCCCCAGTGTGGAATGACGTTTTTAAATTACAGTATTAACACTTAGTCCTGGTATTTCCTTGCACCAACTGTTGCTGGTGTATTCAAGACTATTGTGCTTGTCTATCTTGTTCTGAATGATACATCAAACACAGTACAGTTGCCCCTTATTGGTGCACATCATAATTTCGATAGATTTAAGGAAAGTTAGGTTATTATATTTAGATAAAGTATTCAATACAATGATAGTGTCACTGATCAGAAGTAAACCAATATATTTTGCACAATATGTAAAGCCCGTGGCAAATATTGGTGTAGATATACTGTCCCAACAATGAAGGTACTCAATTTGTTTGGATGAAGGTAATATATTCCATGCATCGCTGCGGATGGTAACACCGTATGTACGGTCCAGCTGGAACATAGTCTCTGTGCAGGAACCTTATATCAATTGTCCTGGTTTAGTTCTGCCCGCTTTACTTGCTCCTGCATGTCACCTAAGGGATTAGAGGATTAATTACCATGCAGCTAAAAATCACATTTTTCTCTGTATGCTTGCTACTGTAAAGATATATTTTCTGGAGGTTCATCGACTGGCATAGACACATTGTGCTCCTGGGAAATTTGTAAGAAAATTACAAGAGGTGTTCAGTGCTCAAGACAGAAGCTGAGAGAGGGGTTGGAGGGGGGAGGAGAGAGGTCCTGTATCAATGTAGTCTCTGAGCTAGTCACATTTAGTGTTTTTGTCTGAGGTGAGGATTTACGGTGCAGTGGAGGACAGTTGAAGCAGTTAACAAGAATTTCTTGTGATGCAAATATTTTGCTGCTAACATTGGTACAGTACTGTAGTGGTTATGGGCCCAAATTTGGTCCTCCGGTTTTTTCGGCGCACCTCCGAGCCCCCCACCGACACTGTAGAGCAGAAGTAGTGCCCCAAAAAATACTTGCAATTATGGACGATTCTCGGGCCGTCTGTGGAGCTGGCGTGGCGCAGAACACAGAGGGGGAGGCAGAGCTAGGTCCATGCTGGCCGCGCAGAGCCGGCAGGGGGCGGGGCCTGATCGGCGTGCCTGTGAGAGTGCCGGCAGCACACGCATGCGCGTTGCAGCATTTGCACATGTTCAGTGGGGCAACATTAAAAATGGCCAATTGCCAAAGGGAGAACCTCTCACTTCGCTTTGAATGCCTACTTGATGTTTTGAAAGCTATAGGAGTGCTGTTTTGAGTACTCTGCAAGAAATCAGCTGCTAAACCTCCACAAGGAGTGCTGCATAGGTGAGAATCATTCATTGCTGCAAGCAAAATAAGGACTTTGTGTTTTGAAAAATCAGTGTCAATTCAATAGAGCAATGCAACACCGTGCCCCAAGAACGAAGAATGTCACACACCAAGAAGTGGAGGTACTAGTGAATGTAATCGAGGAAAGATGGCAGGAGCTGGATATGAGCAACAGAGGTCGCACAAAAGTGCCACCCAAAGGAACTTAATAAACGCTGGAACAAAGTAGCAGAAGATTACTGCACAGTGGTGAATACCACAAGAAATGGCAGGCAGTGTAAAAAGAAATGGCAGGACCTTGGTCAAGCAGTTAGTGTATTATTTTCATTTGTCAATGGAATTACATCTGTAAATGTGACCATCGGTATGTGTCCCACCCAGCAGAAAGAGACCCTCTCTAACAAGTTATGTTTTCATCTTTGCAGAGGAAATTGGCCCACAACAAAAGGGAAAGAACTGGAACAGGAGGAGGCCCGCCAAATCTGCACCCACTGACACCCTTGGAACAGTGGGGCACTGCTTTTATGGGTCCTAGCTGGAGAAAAGCAATCAGTACTGCACAAGCTGGACCCACACGTGAGGGAGAGGGAAGTACTGAAAATTACTTGTGGCCCTTCAAATCAACCTGCTGCCTGGCCTACTATGTGTAAGCCTACTCATGCCACCCATCCTGCCCCCTCCTCTGCTGCTAACCATCTGACTGTTCTGTTATATTTTGCAGAACCTGATGCCAATCCTGAAGATACAGAAGACGATTCAGACGGGGGCCAGCCAGACCAACTTTGTAGGGGGGAGGGGGTGGCCATGGAGAGGTATAAAGGGGAGAATCTTGAACTTGCGTTGCCAAGCACTTCCATGATTTCTGATTCATCATTCCATGGTTTGAGCACAGCCCAGTCCCTGCACAGTGGTTTAGAGTCTGATTCGACATTACGTGGTTTTAGCTCGTCCCAGTCCTGCATAGTGCTTTAGGGTCTGATTCGACATTCTGTGGTTTGAACTCGTCCCAGTCCCTGCATAATGCTTTAAGTTTTGGTCCGACATTGGATGTTTTCGAAAGTCCAGAGGTTGCAGGTTGCAGGTTCCAGTGCTGCTGGAATGCAGTATGGATCATTCAGTGCCCCAATATCCCAGCCTGCGCCTCCCAGTACTGCTGGAATGCAGTATGGAACAATCAGTGCCCCACCATCCGAGGTTCCGGGTCCCAGTGCTGCTGGAATGCAACATGGAACACCCAGGGCCCCACCATCCCAGCCTGCGATTCCCAGTGCTGGTGGAATGCAGCCTGTAACACCCAGGACCCCACTGTCCCAGCCTGTGCCTCACACTGGACGGGTTCCGCTAGACAGACCCGGGGCGAGGCCAAGGAGAAATGTACCACGCTGTCCTGAGATGGAGGATGCAACAGATGTGGCTGAAGTGATGGCATTGGGTGTGGAGACCAATGAACTTACCCGATCACTCGTGAACACAGTCAGTGGATGGGTGATGAGGTAACGACACTGACGGCAGAAATAGCAATAATGTCACAGGACATAAGGGAGGAAATTTCAGAGACAGCGGGAACGGCACAGGCCATCAGGGAGGGAATGTCACAGGCAGCGGGAACGGCACAGGTCATCAGGGAGGGAATGTCACAGGCAGTTGAAACAATGGCACAGGCCATCAGTGGGAGAATTTCAGAGGCAGCGGGAACGACGGCACAGGGAGGTAGCTGCTGCAATAAGGGAACACAGCCAGGCCAATCCACTGCCACTCCCACGGCAATCCCCGCACTAGTCTCTGTAGATACCCAAGCCGTAACACCTCCCCCACCACTATCACACCCCTGAAGCAATGCACATTCACCGAGATGTGGATCTGAGATGGGTGCAGCCTTTCCTTGCTGCTGTTGTTTTTGTTGTTGATTTTACTCTTGTTTTCTAATGTAAATTGTTTTGTAAGTGATGTAACTTTACAACTTATTAGTGATCTTAGGTTTTTAAGTGATCTTAGAGTGTAAATGTTCTCATATTTTGTAAGTTATTTAAATTCGCACCTAAAAAGTGATCTTGAAGTTTGTGATTTTAGAGTGTAAGATTTTTCACATTGAAATTGTTTTGCAACTTTACAAGTTTATAAGTGATCTTAAAGTTTAAGTGATCTTAAAGAGTCATATTAAAGTACAGTTTGATTAAAAAAATTATTTTATTACACTAAAGTGAAGTACATTCTAAAATTTTCAGTAAAATATTTTTTACATTGAAACTGAATCATGTTCCATCAACACAACACAACATTTAGGAACAGCTACAAAAAATAAACATGTCAAAGCGGAACAATTATCGCTGAGCCCTCAGGCATCAGTAAAGCGATCACGGATGAGCTGCTGGCGCAAGGCTCGAGCAATCGTTAAGGGAGCACGATGGTCCGCCCTCCTCCGGTCTCAGGCGCTTGCATGGTCTCCTGATCCTCATCATCATCCTCCTCCAGCTCCTCACCTGCATCTTCCACATCATTATCATCAGGCACTCTCACTGCAGGTGGGTCTTCTTCTTCCACTATCAGCTGTTGCTGCCTCATGATGGCTAAGTTATGCAGCATGCAGCACACAACAGTGAAGTGACCAACAATCTCAGGGGAATATTGCAAGTTGCCTCCGGAATGGTCTAGGCATCGGAAACGCTGTTTCAAGATGCCAATGGTCCTCTCTATGATGCTGCGTGTCTTAATGTGCGACATGTTGTATTGATGATCAGCATCTGTCCGGGTTACGCGTAGGGGCGTCATGAGCCAGGTGGCGAGGCTGTACCCTTTGTCTCCCAGTAACCAGCTCTGCCCTTCTGGCTGCTGCTCAAACATGTCAGATATAACGCTGTCGCGTAGGATGAACGCATCATGGGTGCTGCCAGAGTATCTCGCATCAACTGACATGATGCGCTGCATGTTGTCACACACGAGCTGCACATTAATGGAGTGGAAACCTTTTCTATTCCTGAACTGCGGCAGTTGGCGAGAGGTGGGAGCAGCGTCGGAGCGGCCTATAAAGGCCCAGCGGGAGCTCGAGAGTCAGCGACAGTTGGCGAGAGGTGGGAGCAGCGTCGGAGCGGCCTATAAAGGCCCAGCGGCAGTTGGCGAGAGGCGGGAGAAGCGTTGGAGCGGCCTATAAAGGCCCAGCGGGAGCTCGAGAGTCAGCGGCAGTTGGCGAGAGAAGCATTGGAGCGGCCTATAAAGGCCCAGCGGGAGCTCGAGAGTCAGCGGCAGTTGGCGAGAGAAGCATTGGAGCGGCCTATAAAGGCCCAGCGGGAGCTCGAGAGTCAGCGGCAGTTGGCGAGAGGTGTGAGCAGCGTCGGAGCGGCCTATAAAAGGCCCAGCGGGAGCTCGAGAGTCAGCGACAGTTGGTGAGAGGTGGGAGCAGTGTCGGAGCGGCCTATAAAAGGCCCAGTGGGAGCTCGAGAGTCAGCGGCAGTTGCCGAGAGGTGGGAGCAGTGTCGGAGCGGCCTATAAAAGGCGTACTTGTGCAGCTACAGCAGGAGAGAAAGCAAAAAAGAAGTAGAAAGGAATCAAAAGGTGACATCATAGCCAATGGGGTAAGTGATTGATGAGTAGCTTTTCTTTTTATTTTTATATCAGTAAGTAAACTGTAACATTGTTATTACCAATTTAAGGGTATCTAAGGGTTAAGGCATGGCAGGAGAGATCGGTCACGTGATATGCTCCTCCTGTGCCATGTGGGAACTCAGGGACGCTTCCGGTGTCCCTTACGACTACATGTGTAAGAAGTGTATCCGCCTCCATCTCCTGATGGACCACGTTGCGGAATTGGAGCTGAGGGTGGATTCACTCTGGAGCATCCACGATGCTGAGAATGACATAAGTGGCACGTGTAGTGAGTTGGTCTTACCGCATGAGAAGGATCCACAGCCAGCTAGGGAATGGAAGACCAGCAGGAAGAGTAGTACAAAGAAGGTAGTGTAGGGGTCCCATCTGGTCATCCCCCTGCAAAACAGATACACTGTTTTGAGTGCTGTTGAGGGAGATGACTCATTAGGGGAGAGCAACAGCAGCCAAGTTCATGGCACCATGGCTGGCTCTGTTGTACAGGAGGGCATAAAAAAGAGTGGGAGAGCGATAGTGATAGGGGATTCAATCATAAGGGGAATAGATAGGCGTTTCTGCGGCCGCAATCGAGACTCCAGGATGGTATGTTGCCTCCCTGGTGCAAGGGTCAAGGATGTCTCCGAGCGAGTGCAGGACATTCTGAAAAGGGAGGGAGAACAGCCAGTTGTCGTGGTGCACATTGGTACCAACGACATAGGTAAAAAAAAAAAAGGGATGAGGTCCAACGAGACGAATTTAAGGAGCTAGGAGTTAAATTAAAAAGTAGGACCTCAAAAGTAGTAATCTCGGGATTGCTACCAGTGCCACGTGCTAGTTAGAGTAGGAATCGCAGGATAGCACAGATGAATACGTGGCTTGAGCAGTGGTGCAGCAGGGAGGGATTCAAATTCGTGGGGCATTGGAACAGGTTCTGGGGGAGGTGGGACCAGTACAAACCAGACGGTCTGCACTTGGGCAGGAACGGAACCAATGTCCTAGGGGGAGTGTTTGCTAGTGCTGTTGGTGAGGAGTTAAACTAATATGGCAGGGGGATGGGAACCAATACAGGGAGACAGAGGGAAACAAAAAGGAGACAAAAACAAAAGACAGAAAAGAGATGAGTAAAAGTGGAGGGCAGAGAAACCAAAGGCAAGAAACAAAAAGGGCCACTGAATATAAAAGGGCTGCAGGAGGGGTAAAAACTAAAAATCATGGTTTAAAAACTAGGATGAAAACACTCTACCTAAATGCACGCAGCATTAGAAATAAAGTAAATGAGTTGACGGCACAAATCATTACAAATGGGTATGATTTGGTGGCCATTACAGAGACATGGTTGCAAGTTGGCCAGGACTGGGAATTAAACGTACAGGGGTATCTGACGATTCGGAAAGATAGGCAGGAAGGGAAGGGAGGTGGGGTAGCTCTGTTAATAAGGGATGATATCAGGGCAGTTGTGAGGGATGATATTGGCTCCAATGAACAAAATGTTGAATCATTGTGGGTGGAGATTAGAGATAGTAAGGGGAAAAAGTCACTGGTCGGCGTAGTTTATAGGCCCCCAAATAATAACTTCATGGTGGGGCGGGCAATAATCAAGGGAATAATGGAGGCATGTGAAAAAGGAACGGCAGTAGTTATGGGGGATTTTAACCTACATATCGATTGGTCAAATCAAATCGCAGGGGGTAGCCTGGAGGAGGAATTCGTAGAATGCATACGGGATTGTTTCTTAGAACAGTATGTTACAGAGTCTACAAGGGAGAAAGCCATTTTGGATCTGGTCCTGTGTAACGAGACAGGAAAATTAAACGATCTCCTCGTAAAAGATCCTCTCGGAATGAGTGATCACAATATGGTTGAATTTGTAATACAGATTGAGGATGAGGAAGTTGTGACAGAAACGAGCGTACTATGCTTAAACAAAGGGGACTACAGTGGGATGAGGGCAGAGTTGGCTAAAGTACACTGGAAACAAGGACTAAACGGTGGCACAATTGAGGAACAGTGGAGGACTTTTAAGGAGCTCTTTCATAATGCGCAACAAAAATATATTCCAGTGAAAAAGAAGGGCGGCAAGAGAAGAGATAACCAGCCGTGGATAACCAAGGAAATAAAGGAAAGTATCAAATCAAAGACCAATGCATATAAGGTGGCCAAGGTTCGTGGGAAACTAGAGGATTGGGGAGATTTTAAGCAACAGCAAAGAATGACTAAAAAAGCAATAAAGAAAGGGAAGATAGATTACGAAGGTAAACTTGCGCAAAACATAAAAACAGATAGTAAAAGCTTTTACAGATATATAAAACGGAAAAGAGTGACTAAAGTAAATGTTGGTCCCTTAGAAGATGAAAAGGGATTTAATAATGGGAAATGTGGAAATGGCTGAGACCTTAAACAATTATTTTGCTTCCGTCTTCACAGTGGAAGACACAAAAACCATGCCAAAAATTGCTGGTCATAGGAATGTGGGAAGGGAGGACCTTGAGATGATCACTATCACTAGGGAGGTAGTGCTGAACAGACTAATTGGACTGAAGGTAGACAAGTCCCCTGGTCCTGATGAAATGCATCCTAGGGTATTAAAAGAGATGGTGGAAGTTATAGCAGATGCATTCGTTATAATCTACCAAAATTCTCTGGACTCTGGGGAGGTACCAGCGGATTGGAGAGCAGCTAATGTAACGCCTCTGTTTAAAAAAGGGGGCAGGCAAAAGGCAGGTAACTATAGGCCGGTTAGTTTAACATCTGTATTGGGGAAAATGCTTGAAACTATCATTAAGGAAGAAATAGCGGGACATCTGGATAGGAATAGTGCAATCAAGCAGACGCAGCATGGATTCATGAAAGGGAAATCATGTTTAACTAACTTACTGGAATTCTTTGAGGATATAACGAGCATGGTGGATAGAGATGTACCGATGGATGTGGTGTATTTAGATTTCCAAAAGGCATTCGATAAGGTGCCATACGAAAGGTTACTGCAGAAGATAAAGGTACGCGGAGTCAGAGGAAATGTATTAGCATGGATAGAGAATTAGCTGGCTAACAGAAAGTAGAGTCGGGATAAAGGGGTCCTTTTCCGGTTGGAAATCAGTGGTTAGTGGTGTGCCACAGGATCAGTGCTGGGACCACAACTGTTTACAATATACATAGACGACCTAGAGGAGGGGACAGAGTGTAGTGCAACAAAATTTGCAGATGACACTAAGATTAGTGGGAAAGCGGGTTGTGTAGAGGACTCAGAGAGGCTGCAAGGAGATTTGGATAGGTTAAGCGAATGGGCTAAGGTTTGGCAGATGGAATACAATGTTGGAAAGTGTGAGATCATCCACCTTGGGGGAAAAAAAACAGTAAAAGGGAATATTATTTGAATGGGGAGAAATTACAACATGCTGTGGTGCAGAGGGACCTGGGGGTCCTTGTGCATGAATCCCAAAAGTTTAGTTTGCAGGTGCAGCAGGTAATCAGGAAGGCAAATGGAATGTTGGCCTTCATTGCGAAAGGGATGGAGTACAAAAGCAGGGAGGTGTTGCTGCAACTGTATAAGGTATTGGTAAGGCCGCACCTGGAGTACTGCGTGCAGTTTTGGTCACCTTACTTAAGGAAGGATATACTAGCTTTGGAAGGGGTACAGAGACGATTCACTAGGCTGATTCGAGAAATGAGGGGGTTACCTTATGATGATAGATTGAGTAGACTGGGTCTTTCCTCCTTGGAGTTCAGAAGGATGAGGGGTGATCTTATAGAAACATTTAAAATCATGAAAGGGATAGACAAGATAGAGACAGAGAGGTTGTTTCCATTGGTGGGGGAGACTAGAACGAGGGGGCACAGCCTCAAAATACGGAGGAGCCAATTTAAAACCGAGTTGAGAAAGAATTTCTTCTCCCAGAGGGTTGTGAATCTGTGGAATTCTCTGCCCAAGGAAGCAGTTGAGGCTGGCTCATTGAATGTTTTCAAGTCAAAGATAGAGAGATTTTTAAGCAATAAGGGAATTAAGGGTTACGGGGAGAGGGCGGGTAAGTGGAGCTGAGTCCACGACCAGATCAGCCATGATCTTATTGAATGGCGGAGCAGGCTCGAGGGGCTAGATGGCCTACTCCTGTTCCTAATTCTTATGTTCTTATCCTCCACAGGTGCTCGCAAGGCGATGTGGGTACAATCAATGCAGCCCTGTACCTTTGGGAAGCCAGCAATCTTGCAGAAGCCCACAGCCCTGTCACGCATTGCTTGTGCGGTCATTGGGAACTTGATGAATTCATTCCTCCGCGCATACAGTGTAGTCGTCACCTGGTAAACGCAGGCATGTATTGCACGTTGAGAGATGGTGCACATATCTCCAGTTGTACCTTGAAACGATCTTGAGGCATAGAAGGAAAGTGCAGCTGTAACCTTCACTTCAACAGACAAAACAGTCCATCTGCTGCAACTATGGTCTCACCAACTCTCAGATCTCACGGACAACTTCTCTGCGGAAACGCAGCCTTCTGACACAATCTGCCTCACTCAGATCCAGGTAGGAATGCCTGACTTGAAATCGCCGAGGTATGTAACGCCTCCTGCCCAGCAGCCTACAGGCTCTGATATTCCTGATGCAATTAGCTCTAAACAACTCTTTCCTTTTTTTTATGTAGCACCGTGACGCATAACCATTGAATAATCCGCAGCATTGAGATTGATGCACCCATCCTTAAAAGTAAAATTAAAACTTCCAACGGTTAAAGAAGGTGCAAAATGGCAGCACAGCCCAGCTCTTCTCACTCCCCAAATAATGCAAGAAACCCAAAGGTCTTTTGTTCTCTCCCCCTTCAGTCATGTGACTTCTCTATCCCTCCTCATCAGCACTCCCCCCCCCGCCCCCCCCCCCCCCTCACCCCACAAGCCTGCAGAGTTCAGTCTTCTCCCCACAGCCTGCCGCGTTCTCCGTTTATACTCCCTCCCATGCACCCCCCCACGCCCCCCAACCTGCCGCATTGATACTCCTCCCTCCTTCAGCCCCGGTATGCTGCGTTCTCCCGATCCTTGCTCTGGCCGCAGGGCTTGCCAGTGTCCCGCACCTTGCATGGCCAGCCGTTGCATGGTTCAGTTTAAGGTAGAATTTGATGCAGTACTTTTATTTGTTAATTTAATTCTTTACTTCAGTTCTTTAGTTTTTATTGAATGGTTATTACTGCTTGTGCTTTGTTTGGTGCTTGGTGGGGCTTGAAATGTTGTTACTTGCGCCGATTCCTTAACTGTAAGTAAGGTCTTTCTGTGCGGACAAAAATGGACACATAGGCTGCCCTAAGTTAGTTTAGTACAACTTTTTTCTGGCCAAATTGGCATAAATGGTGTAAGTGGCTGGGAACGCCCTCTTTTGGAAAAAAAAACTGACCAAACAAAAAACCTAACTAACTCACTTACACTGGCGCAAATTAAATGGCCATATTTGTAACTGAAAAGATTCACCAGAAAAATCAAGTTACATCAAAAAAAACAGTGCAACTCATGGGGAAATTTGGGCCCTTTACTACCGGACTTGTAATTCGGAGCCCTGGGTTAATAATCTAGAGAATGTGAGTTTAAATCCCATCATACCATTTTCAGAAATGTAATCCAATTTACAAAATCTGGAACTAAAAAGCTGCCATCAGTAAAAGTGACCATGACGCAGTTTGATTGTCACAGAAACCTACCTGGTTCACTCGTATGTCCTTTAGGGAAAGAAAGCTGCTATCGTTACCAAGTCTGTCCTTTTGGCGACTCCAGTCCCACACCAAAGTGGTTAACTACCCTGTGAAGTGGACTAACAAAATCCAGTGGGTAAGAAGGTAGTCCACCACCACCTCCCCAAGACACCTAGGGATGGGTAATAATTGCCTGGCTTGGCAGCGACACCCATGTCATAAGAATGAACTTGTAAAAAACACATCAAGGCCATCTCGTCTCACTGACTTAATGAAAGCCACACCCCTCAAACTTGTTTATATCGTTAGGCAAACTTGGTCTGAGCCTCAAAAATATTGTCAAGAAAAGAAAATGCAAAAGCAGATTTTTCTTCATAAATCTGTTCCATAGTTTATAACAAGCCACAGTCTAATACAAAGGTTTATCTCACTGATTTCCCAAATCTAGGAGATCAACAAAGGGCACGTCTTAGCCATTAGGTTAAATAAGATGGGTTTCTATCCTCAGTTCCATTAGTTTCTCTATTACTATTTTTTCTTTTACTTGTATTGAATGCAGTAAGTTCCTCCCTGTGATTTATTTCAGTTTCCCTTCTATCACTGGTACTTTATCCTCTTCCTCTATTGTGAAAATGGAAACAAATTACATTTTAATAAATCTGCCATTACCTTGTCTATTGCAAGTGATACTGCAATAATGTCACTCGGGATTCAGGAAGCATTTTTTTCCACATAAAAAGTAATGGAACTCTGGAACTCTGTCTCCTAAAAGGCAAATTGGACAATTGGAGCTTTCAAGACTAAGATGGGTAGATTTTTTTTTAGGGCAGGTAAATGGAGGTGAGGTGCAGATCAGTCATGATCCTAATTGAATGGTAGAGTAGGCTTCAGAGGCTGAATGGCCTACTCCTGTATTACTAGATATTGTGCATTGTATCTTGTTACTAGTGCTATTACTACTGAGTAACTTTTCTGCCACTTTGGTAAATTACTTAAAGAAAAAGGAAGGCAGCTGTTTTAACCCTGGTGGTATTACCCACTGTTTAGCTTTCGGAATGGTTGTATGTTTCAAAGTACTGCATTTTTAAGATCTTTGAGGACACTTTTCATTTTATAGCCTTCACTTAGCACTTCCCCCAGTGATATTAGATACATCAGGAATTTAGTGTATTAGGATGCAGGTCAAAGCTGCATTCCACCACTGTTCGATACAGTCCCTTGGTGCTGCAACCTGCTGTGTTTATAGTATTTTTTGTGATTCACATTCTCTATTTGGAAACATGTATTATTGCCCACTGACATTCCATCCACCACTAAAACCCGGAGGGGTTGAATGAGCTGTCATAGCACACACCATACTCAAGCTTTCTTGCATTTACAGGGAATACTGATTTAGTCCTGTTGTCAAGGCAACCAAAAACACCAAGGCCAAAGAAAGGTGGGAAGGAGTCTTCAATCATTTGTCAGAGAACAAAGGCTGATGAAAGCAAGAAGTGGCTGCAATTCAACTTTAGAAACCTTCTGTGCAATCTGCTGCATGTGACAGCACCCTAATGGGTATCTATTTTCAGACTAAAGACACATATTTGAAAATGATCAGAGCTTTACATGAGAAAAAGGATCACAAATGGATGCGTGTTTTTTTTTGCAACTTTTATAGAGGGCAAGTATGTTCAACCCAGTGCAAATTAGAAAGTCAATTGCTAATTTCACAACAACGTGGTCTCCATTCTAATGTCCAGACCACAGACAAACGAGTTTAAAATGCGCTGTTCTTCTGAGGCAATGTTCAATTCAACATGAAATGATTGCGCAACACTACATTTCGCAGATACAAAAACCCTGCTGCTACCAATTACTAACATACTACATTAAACTCGTGATCTCCATCAGCTACTGCTGAACATTATTAGCTGGGATGGAAAAATGTTTGAAAAGTTACTGATTTGAGTGTTGAATTTATGATATTACTTAAACTAACTTTTTATTTGAACTGTAACCCAGAAACAGGAATGAAAGGGAATTAAAAACAGCTTTGACATGCTCCTCTGATGGCTCAATATTCCATGAGCTGCCGAGTCATAAAGAGCAGGAAGATCCCAGCTTTGAACCCTGGTCCATACTGTATTAGCTGGTCGCGGACCTGCATGGGAGCAGCACCGGGAGCTGAGGCAAGGCAGAGCACTTAAAGCAGCAAGGCGGGTACAGGCCCGACAGAGGCAGCGGACCTGCGAGGGAGCTGCAGCGGGAGCGGAGACAAGGCGGAGTGTTTAAAGCAAGGCTCAACAGGCAACATTCAATAGGGACGTCAGAGTTTAAAAGTGGCGTCGACGCAAGGGAAGTAGCTGATTGGTGAGTAGTGGGTGAGTGTTTTTTTTTCTGTTACGTTAGCACTTAGTCTTTAAATAAAGGTTAGTTAAATCAGCTGATTGCTGAGTAGTGGCTGGGTGTGTTTTGCTAAGGTTTAGAGTTTATTTTTGCTTGATAGTTCAGAGTATAATTCGAGGGATGGCAGGGCAGCTTATTCCTGTAGACTGCACATCATGAGGCATGTGGGAAGTCCTGGACGCCTCACGCAGCCCGGTCGACCATGTGTGCAAGAGGTGCCTGCAGCTGCACCAACTCGATCTCCACGAGGAAGAAGAATGGAAGAACAATAGTGGTAGGGGATTCGATAGTTCGGGGAGCAGACAGGCGTTTCTGCGGCCGCAGACGTGACTCCAGGATGGTAAGTTGCCTCCCTAGTGCCAGGGTCAATGATGTCACCGAGCGGCTGCAGGGCATTCTGGGGGGGGGGGAAAGAGGGTCAAACAGCTAGAGGTCGTGGTCCATATTGGTACCAATGACATAGGTAGAAAGAGGGATGAGGTCCTGCAGGCAGAATTTAAGGAACTAGAAGAGATTAAAAAGCAGGACCTCAAAAGGTAGTAATCTCCAGATTACTCCCAGTGCCATGAACTAGTGAGTACAGAAATAGGAGGATAGAGCAGATGAATGAGTGGCTGGAGAGATCGTGTAGGAGGGAGGGCTTTAGATTCCTGAGGCATTGGGACCACTTCAGGGGGAGGTGGGACCTGAACAAGCCGGACAGGTTGCACCTTAACAGTGCCGGGACCAATATCCTTGTGGGGGGGGGGGTGCGGGGGGTTGCTCTTGCTGTTGGGGAGGGTTTAAACTAGCTTGGCAGGGAGATGGGAACAAGAGAATAGATTCAGTAAGGAGCAGAGTAAAGCTGGAATTGGAAGGAAAAATGTAGAAAGTGAATTTGAAGGACAGAGGAAACAAGGGCTAGAAAGTTGTCAACAAGGAGGTCTGGCTGTACTAAATGGTAAATACTTCAATGCAAGGAGTATAGTGAAAAAGTCAGATGAGCTAAGAGGACAGGTAGACACTTGGGAGTATGGTATTATAGCTATTACAGAGACAAGGCTAAAAGGGGGGCAGGTATGGCAGCTCAACATTCCTGGTTACAGGATCTTCAGAAGGGATGGAGATGGGGGTAAAAAGGGAGGGGGGGGGTTGCAGTCTTGATTAAAGAAACTATTACAGCTGTGAGGAGTGATGATATGTTAGAGGGATCAAACAAGGCCATATGAGTCAAACTGAAAAACAAAAACGGGGTGATCACACTGCTGGAAGTGTACTATAGTGAGAGGGAGATAGAACAGCAAATATGTAGGCAAAATTCAAAAACTATAGGGCAGTAATAGTAGGGGATTTAAACTATCCTAATTTAAATGGGACAAAATTAGTGTGATGGGTGAAGAGGGTGCAGAATTCCTAAAATGCATTCAAGAGAACTTTTTTAGCCAGTATGTCGCAAGGCCAACACAGGAGGGAGCAGTTCTGGATTTAGTTTTTGGGAATGAAGCTGGGCAGGTGGAAGGGTTATCAGTCGGAGAGCACTTAGGTGCTAGTGACCATAATTCAGTCAGATTTAAGGTAGTTATGGAAAAGGACAAGGATAGACCAGGAATAAAAGTTCTAAATTGGGGAAAAGCCAACTTTGCGAAGCTGAGAAGTGATTTGGCCATAGTGGACTGGAAACAGCTACTTGAAGGTAAATCAGTGTCAGAGCAGTGGGTGGCATTCAAGGAGGAGATCCGTAGGGTTTGGGCCAAATATGTGCCCTTAAAGAAAAGGGGAGCGACTAACAAACCGAGAGCCTACTGGATGTCAAGGGACATACAGGGTAGGATAAAGAAAAAAAGGGAGGCTTATGACAGATACCGAGGGGTAAATACTGCAGAATAGTGGAGTATAGAAAGTCCAGGGCTGAAATTAAAAAGGATATTCGGAAAGCAAAGAGAGAGCATGAAAAATTCTTGGAAAATAAGATCAAGGAAAACCCAAAGATGTTTTATAAATATATTAAGAACAAGAGGATAACTAAAGAAAGGGTAGAGCCTATTAGAGACCATGAGGGTAATATGTGTGTGGAAGCGGAAGATGTGGGTATGGTTCTTAATGAATACTTTGCGTCTGTTTTCACAAAAGAGAGGGGCGATGCAGACACCACTATCGAGAAGTGTGAAATATTAGATGAAATAAACAGTGAGAGGAGGTATGAAGGGGTTTTGCAGCTTTGAAAGTGGGTATATCCCCAGGCACAGATGAAATGTATCCCAGACTGTAAAGTGAAGCAAAAGAGGAAATTGCAGAGGTTTTGACCATCATTTTCCAATCCTCTCTAGCTTCAGGTGTGGTGCCAGAGGAAATGAGGACTATTGATGTGGTACCTTTGTTTAAAAAGGGAGAAAGGGACAGACCGAGTAATTACAGGCCAGACAGCCGAACCTCAGTGCTGCAAAAATTACTGGAAAAAATCCTGAAGGACAGGTTAAATCTTCACTTAGAAAGACACGGATTAATCAAGGACAGTCAGCACGGATTTGTTAAGCGAAGGTCGTGTCTGACTAACTTGCTTGAATTTTGAGAGGAGGTAACCAGGAGAGACGATGAAGGCAAAGCATATGATGTAGTGTATATGGACTTTAGCAAAGCTTTTGATAAGTTCCCACATGGCAGACTGGTCAAGAAAGTAAAAACCCATGGAATCCAGGGCAAAGTGGCAAGTTGGATCCAAAATTGGCTCGGAGGCAGGAAGTAAAGGGTAATGATTGATGGGTGTTTTTGGGATTGGAAGGATGTTTCCAGTGGGGTTCCGCAGGGCTCAGTACTAGGTCCCAAATACTAGGGCAAATGCAATGCAGATGCAGAATAATGTGGATAAGTTGAGGTTATCCACTTTGGTGGCAAAAACAGGAAGGTAGATTATCTGAATGGTGACAAATTAGTAAAAGGGGAGGTGCAAAGAGACCTGGATGTCATGGTACATCAGTCATTGAAGGTAGGCATGCAGGTACAGCAGGTAGTAAAGAAAGCAAATGGCATGCTGGCTTTCATAGTGAGGGGATTTGAGTATAGGAGCAGGGAGGTTTTGCTGCAGTTGTACAGGGCCTTGGTGAGACCACACCTTGAGTATTGTGTGCAGTTTTGGTCTCCCAATCTGAGGAAGGACATTCTTGTTATTGAGGGAGTGCAGCGAAGGTTCACCAGACTGATTCCCGGGATGGCAGGACGGAGATAAGAAGAAAGACTGGATCGACTCGGCTTATATTCACTAGAATTTAGAAAAATGAGAGGGGATCAGGTAGATAAGGTGGTTAAGAAGGCATACGAAATGCTTGCCTTTATTAACCGAGGTACAGAATTCAAGAGCAGGGGGGGTTATGCTTGGACTGTATAAAACACTGGTTAGGGCACAGCTGGAGTACTGCATGCAGTTCTGGTTACTGCATTGGGAAGTGGACCCGAGTCCATGATCGGATCAGCCATGATCGTATTGAATGGCGGAGCAGGTTCGAGGGACCGTATGGCCTACTCCTGCTCCTATTTGTTGGCCTTCATAGCGAGGGGATTAGAGTACAGGGGCAGGGAGTTGTTACTACAGTTGTACAGGGCCTTGGTGAGGCCACACCTGGAGTATTGTGTACAGTTTTGGTCTCCTAACTTGAAGGACATTCTTGCTATTGAGGGAGTGCCGCGAAGGTTCACCAGACTGATTCCCGGGATGGCGGGACTGACATATCAAGAAAGACTGGATCAACTGGACTTGTATTCACTGGAGTTCAGAAGAATGAGAGGGGATCTCATAGAAATGTTTAAAATTCTGACGGGTTTAGACAGGTTAGATGCAGGAAGAATGTTCCCAATGTTGGGGAAGTCCAGAACCAGGGGTCACAGTCTAAGGATAAGGGCTAAGCCATTTAGGACCGAGATGAGGAGAAACTTCTTCACCCAGAGAGTGGTGAACCTGTGGAATTCTCTACCACAGAAAGTTGTTGAGGCCAATTCACTAAATATATTCAAAAGGGAGTTAGATGTAGTCCTTACTACTAGGGGGATCAAGGGGTATGGCGAGAAAGCAGGAATGGGGTACTGAAGTTGCATGTTCAGCCATGAACTCATTGAATGGCGGTGCAGGCTTGAAGGGCCGAATGGCCTACTCCTGCACCTATTTTCTATGTCTTATGTTCTTATGACAGGAAGGACGCGATTGCACTAGAGCGAGGATGTTGCTGGGATTGGAGAATCTAAACTATGAAGACAGATTAGACAGACAGGATTTGTTTTCATTGGAACAGAGGAGGCTGAGGGGAGACCTCATTGAGGTGTTTAAATTATGAGGGGCCTAGATATAGTGGATAGAGACGGCCTATTTCCCTTAGCAGAGGGGTCAACAACCAAGGGGCATAAATTTAAAGTGATTGGTAGAAGGTTGAGGGGGGATCTGAGGGGAAATTTCCTCACACAGAGGGTTGTGGAGGTCTGGAAATCTCCACAGTCTAAGGATAAGGGCTGAAAGGGTGGTAGAGGCAGAAACCCTCACCACATTTAAAAAATATTTGGATGTGCACTTGAAGTGCCGTAACCTCCAGGGTTACGGACCTAGAGTTGGAAAGTGGGATTAGGCTAGTTGGCCTCTTGTTGGCCGGCATGGACACGATGGGCCAAAATGGTCTCCTTCCTTGCTGTAAACTTCTATGATTCTATGATACTAATTTCCCTGGTCTTTGGAATGGTGGTTTTGGGGGTGAGGTGAGAAAAGAAAGATAGAAAAATATCAGCCATGATTTCCATACCCAATTGCAACCAGTAACCCCTACTGGAACCCGTGCATGTGTGGGAGCTCGTTGAGGACAGGATCATACTTGGCAATGATGTTCCCACTGCCAAATAGATTGCTGACACTAATTGTCTCGGTTTCGACAGAAAAGAAGTCACCTTCGACCGGGGCTGGAACCTGTGGAAACATACCCAGCATTAGCCAATGACTTCAGGATAGGACAAGTGAGTAGAAAAAGGGAGAGAAAATTCAGAAAAAGGGAGAATATGAAATTCCTTTGATATAAACAGAATATTGAGAGCAATAAGGAAGAGCTACAAAAAGCCACAAATTATCAGATGTGATACAAAGGATACCAAAGAGATATTAATCCAGCACAACCAAAAATAAGACACGAAGCAAAAGATGGTAAGTTTCCGGTAATGAATAGTAATTTGAGCTAAAGGGCAGAATATAAAATATGAAGGCAAAAAGTTTGTTTATATACCATAATTACCTTTTTATCCAGAGCAATCGATCTTTGGACTAAATGACCAAAATGGTTTCATTGTAGTGCTTCAGAAGGAAATTCTTGAGCATAGAGGTTCCAACAATGGTGTTCGGTAGGGACTTAGGGGCCGAAATTCAGTTGCTAACACCTGCTGATAACGTCGGTGTTAGGTGTTAACTGGGAATTAGGTGGTGCTGGGTGCTGTTCACGCCTGATGCGAAATCCGGGGGTCATTTTTTAAGGGTGTTAAATCGTTACGTCCCGCCGGCTAATGCCATGGAAATCATGATGTCAGTACGTGTGAAATGCCTCCTTGGCGCCTCCATCGGCAGACGGCCGTACAGCCTGAAAAAATGGTAGTTAAACAGCAGAACTTGGGCGGAATCGGCCAGACAGCAAGGTAAGTTTATTTATTTCTCCATTTTTTTCATTAGTTCTAAAAGCGGGGCAGTTTGTGTGTGGGTCGGAGAGGTTTGAGGGTCTTTTCTTTCTTCGCCTTTCTTCCCGTTTTCCAGCCAGCATGGCGGCACCTCCCGATGCGAAATTCCATAGATCTCCTGAGCACCCGCCCGAGGACGAGTGTGCAGCACCACTTTTCTCATTTCATCTCTCTCATCTTTGGTCGTAAAAACTGAATTTGGTAGTTGGAGCCCACACCCAGCGCCTGGCGGTAAAATCAGCACTCATGCAATGACACCGCCTCAAAAATGGCAGTACCGAATTCCAATCCCTTAGTCTTTGTAGCAGCTTGATACAACTGCTAGGCCACTTGAGAGGATAGTTAAGAGATAACCACGTTGGTGTGGGACTGGAGTCAAATATAGGCCAGACTGGGTATGGATGCTAGGTTTTGTTCCAGGGAATATAATCCTAGTTTGTGTAATCCCTCCTCATAATTTAACACTTGGGAGTCCAGTTATCATTCCGGTAAATCTACGCTGCACTTTCTCCAAGACCAATATATCCTTCCTAAGGTGTGGTACACAGAACCGAACACAGTACTCCAGGTGTGGTCTAACTAGGGCTTTGCATAGCATAACTTCTATTCTCTTGTATTCTCGTCCTCTAGATATAACTTCTTCACTCAGAGAATTGTGAACCTGTGGAATTCTCCACCACAGAAAGTTGCTGAGGCCAGTTCGTTAGATATATTCAAAAGGGAGTTAGATGTGGCCCTTACGGCTAAAGGGATCAAGGGGTATGGAGAGAAAGCAGAAATGGGGTACTGAAGTTGCATGATCAGCCATGATCATATTGAATGGTGGTGCAGGCTCGAAGGGCCAAATGGCCTACTCCTGCACCTATTTTCTATGTTTCTATAAGGGCCAGCATTCCATTATCCTTTTTGATTATTTTCTGAACCCGACCATGAAATTTTAACTATGAACATGAACACCGAAGTCGCTTTGGACCTCCACTGCTTCGAGCTTTTCACTAGTTAGAAAGTGCTTTCATCTATCCTTTTTGAGTCCAACGTGGATGACCTTCACTGGTCTATATTGAAATCCATTTGCCAGTTTTACCCACTTAGTCGATTAATATCTTTCTGCAATTTTATCCTTCCATCTACACTGCTTACAATGCCGCCTATCTATGTGACATCAGCAAACTTTATCCCATCATCTAAGTCATTAATAAATATGGTGAATAGTTGAGGCAGCAACACAGATCCCGGTGGGACGCCACTAGTTACATCCTACTAATTAGAGTACATGCGCATTATCCCTACTTTCGGTCTCTTGCCACTCAGCCAATTTCCGAACAGGTCAATAGTTTTCCTTCAATTTCATGAGCTTCAACTTTAGCCAACTTCGTTTCTTCTGATGGACTTTATCGAATGTCTTCTGGAAGTCCATATAAATAACATCCATACACAAGCCTTAGCAAGCGTGAGATTTGGGAAGATGTCTAACTTCCCCTTTGTGGTGGAGCACTAATGCATAGGAGGTGGTAAAGAGTAACTGATTTAATGATTGAGACTTTAAAAAGAAAAGCAAAAATTAAACAACAAACATATTGGCCCGGATTTTGCAGGGGCAATGCAGCATACGTCATCGTAAGCTCTCAGAATGGCCCCGCAAGTTCCGGGTTTCCACATGTGCGAAAACGCGGAACTTGCGATCTGTCAAGGTCATCGCATGCACCCCCAAAACACTTTCGCTGGCACAGAGTTAGGCTATTTGACGAACTACTGCCCAGTGAATGCCCACAAAACCCTTACGCCTGGTAAAAACAGCGTAAGGGTTAAAATAAATGTTAAAAATGATTAAAACATAAAAACATTTTAAATTAGATCACGTAAATTTTGTGCCGGAATAAAATGTTTTTATTATTTTTCAAAAAATTTAATTTAAATTTTAAATGCTTAATCAAAGGGACTTTCATTTTGAACATGGGAATATTTATTTTTATTAGAATTGTGTTAATTATTTATTTATTTGGGGATTTCTCATAAGCTTATGGGGATTCCGTTCATAAATGGAATCCCCATAAGCTTATGCAAAATCCGCCTTTCTAATTGGTTGGCCTGGCCCACGTGATCCCAGGGACATTTCCGAACCACCTGCGTCCCTGGGATCAGTGGGCCTTTACGCAGGCGTACGCCCGGAGGCCCAGGACCCGAAGACTCCGAAGTTCTGGATTTTTTGAGAGATCGGAGGTGTGCTCCGGAGGTACACCTCCAACCACAAATTTCGACCCAGAGCATCACGTTATATTTTTCAAGCTGAACCAAGAGTGCTTTTTATTTTAAAGAAAGAGAGCTTCTTTGAGATTTTTGCACAACCTCAGCCAAAACACAGAAATGCAAACTGTACAGAAGAATTCCAGGACCTACAAAAAAAATCTAATACCCTGGTTATTACACCTCCAAATTCAAGTGAAATCTAGTGCCAAACCAACCTTTATTGTGAATTATGTGGCACCAATACAAACAAAATGTGAGTTTTTGTTCAGTGGTAAGCTAATACATAGAAACAGAAATTTACAGGGCAGAAGGAGGCCATTTCGGCCCATCATGTCCGCGCCGGCCGACAAAGAGCCGCACGGCCTTTCGTCAGCAGCCCTAAAGGTTACATACAAACCCATGAACAATGACGGAAAGGCAAAGAGCACCCAGCCCAACCAGTCCACCCCACACCAATGCAACACTCCTTATACTAAAAACATCTCCACTCCACCCCAACTGGAGCCATGTGATCTCTTGGTAGAGGCAAAAACCAGATAAAAACCCAGGCCAATTTAGGGAGAAAGAAATCTGGGAAAATTCCTCTCCGACCCATCCAGGCAATCGAAACCAGTCCAGATCATCACCCTGGCCGTATTCTATTCCCTGCAGTACTTACCATTATATCTGCACCGTCCAACAAAAGGTCGTCTAGTCTAATCCCAATTACCAGCAGGTTACGGCACTTTAAGTGCCCATCCAACCATCTCTTAAAAGTGGTGAGGGTTTCTGCATCCATCACTCTTCCAGGCAGCAAGTTCCAGATCCTCACAACCCTCTGCGTAAAGAAGCCCCCCCTCAGATCCCCTCTAAATCTTCCACCAACCACCTTAAAACTATGCCCCCTTGTAACAGCCCACTCCACTAATGGAAATAAACCTTTACTATCCACTGTATCCAGGCCCCTCAACATTTTGTACACCTCGATGAGGTCTCCTCTCAATCTCCTCTGTTCTAATGAGAACAAATCCAGCCTATCCAATCCGTCCTCATAACTAAGATTCTCCATTTCAGGCAGCAACCTAGTAAATCTCCTCTGCACCCTCTCTAGTGCAATCATGTCCTTCCTATAATACGACGACCAGAACTGCATGCAGTACTCCAGCTGTGGCCTAACCAAAGTATTATACAATTTAAGCATAATACAGAAGATACAATGGAAGATACTTGACATTCGCAGCACTTTAAGGATTGGTATTCATCTAAATGGTTACAAGGCCCCTTATCTAAATGGACAGTTCTTGTATTTCCAGCTTTGACACATTGGTTGGATACTACCTGGGAACTATTGTGTATAACCTCTCATACGGTGAAACTACTGATCTTTGCTACTGCAAATTATGAATAGGATATGTTGTTCACAGTCTCTAATATCACTCCAGAATAATATTAAGTGAACTTGGTGGAAATTTTCAGTTCTCTTATCTGCTCCAAGTCCAATAGATGTGTCTTCCTCTCAAAACCAAGTTTATCGGTTCTCTTTTTTTAAATGGATGCTTCATTCAGAAAGCTTGTATTCCACTGATCCTTCTCACAAAGTGATTTTATTTTCTTCTCCTCCCTCTAAATGTCACTATCGCATGGAGGAAACAATGGGCTTCCTTCCTAAATGCAGAGAGGGAACTTCCAAGGAGGGGCCAGGAAATGTTAAGAATTTTAGAAATCATCAATAAGTGCGTAACACGGTGAGAGGACAATACGTCCAGCCCAGATGGGTTTCATATTACGATACTTAAGTGATCACATGCCTTGGGCTCATTTTTGGGGCAAACTCAAATAGTAAAAAAGGAAAACAAAGCCAATCTTGCAAGCTGCAAGTTAGTATACTTGTCATCTATAGTCGGTAAAATATTAGAGCATCCTTAAAGTGGAAATGATGAAACATCTAGAAAAAACTAAAGAACAATAAGCATGGCTTTACGAGAGGGAGACAAATCTACTGGACTTCTTGGAGGAGATAATGGACCCAGCGACTTGGAGGGGACCATGGAGCTGATGCCATTATGATATTGCAATTTTTGTTCTCCCTGATAGTGGGAGGTGCTGTCGAAGCAAGCTTGTTGAGTTGCTGCAGTGCATTCTGTAAATAGTACACATTGCAGCATGCCAGAGATGATCCAGAGGGTGGATGTTGAGTTCACTGTACGGGCTCAAATTAAGCAAACTGCTTCTCAAGTGTAATTGGGTTGCAAACATCCAGGTGAGTTGTGAATATTCCGTCACACTACTGACTTGACACTTAAGACTGTGCAGAAGCTTTGAAGGGTCAGGAGGTGAGTCATTTATTGCAGCGGATCCATCTTCTGCCCTGCTCTTATAGTTACAGTATTGCTATGACAGATCCAGTTAAGCTTCTGGTCAATGTTGACCCCAGGATGTTGATGGTACTGCTGAAGGTCAGGGGAAGTTGGTTTGGATTTCTGTTGTTAGAGATGCCCATTACCGAGCACTTATGGTGCAAATGTTATGCGTCATTTGACCCCTAAGCCCGCATATTGCCCAACTCCTGTGGTAGACTAGCATGGGCTGCTTCATTGGAGGCTGCTTCATTGGAGGAATTGTGGATGGAGCTGAATACTGTGAAATCATCAGCAAACAGCCCCATTCCTGACCTTATGATGAAGAGAAGGTCATTGATGAAGCAGCTGAAAATGGTTTGGTTGAGGACATTGCCTTGAGGAATTCTTACAGTAATGTTCTTCGGTTCGGATGAGTGGCCTGCTAAAAACACAACCATCTACCAGCGTGCCAAGGGCTTTCCCTTAATCCCCAGTTTTGCTGCACTTCTTGTTCATTACTCAATAAAATGGTTCTCTTACTTCAAGGGCAGCTACTCGCTTTAGGAAAAGGGAACATAGGTTCAAACTAGAAAAAATAAATTTAGAACTGATGTTCGTAAGTTCTTCTTGCAAAGAGAGATCAACATATGAAACAGACTTTCAGACAATGGTAACAGGAAAAACCCTGAAATCATTTAATAAACAATTGGATGCTAAAATGTATGAATTGAGATGGTCTTCCCCATCTGTAACTATCGTGTGAACGGAGATTGGCTAAATAGGTAGACACCAGTGACTGAACCAAGGCCTCCCTAGCCCCTGTAGTTTATTGCCATGTGGTATAATGCTTTTATCTACCAAATCATCAATAGCTGACCAGCAAATAGTCTTCAAACATGAAACATTGAAGGTGGTCAGACAACAGTTAGCAGACATTTTTTCTCATGATTTAAGAAATGCGTGTTAATGCCAATGAATACAGTTCTTTAATTCCATTCACTGTCATTTAATCAGAAGTGCATTATTCTCCCCTTCTGAATTCAGGCAAGATAGGATTCTGCAACAAATGAACAAGTATCTATGATTTCTAAAAGTCAGGTGATAAATTTCCATAATATTTAGTATTCTACCTCTGCAGTCCAGACTTTACAATTTTGTTGTCACCTTATTTTGACCCAGAGGTAAATGCCACTCAGTTCGTCAAGACTGTACACTGCTGCGTTTCTATTCATAGAAGCATGAAAGTAAATCCTTCTTCCAAAGTAGATTAAGGTGAAGTAATTTCACATCAAAAATTAGTAATTCTCTTATCAACAAAATTACCACCACTCTGGTCGCCAAAGGAATCTGCACAAGTACCTTTAACCATTTCCTTTCACAAGGGGACAGAGCAAGCCAACAATTTCCTGGTGATGTATAAATGGCAGAAAAATGATTAGGGTTTGCAGTGAGTGCTTAATTGCACCATCATCTACTAGTGTTATAATGAAAAATGGCAAATGCTGGACCTGTGTGGCCACATTTAATTGCCAGCCCTTCCTCAATAAACTTGCTATTAAAAATAATTTTATAATCATGACAAAATACATTAGCTGTTTCAACGACAGTTACATTCACTTCTACCTAGAGGGACATGGGGAAGGGAACTATGCCAAGTAGCAGTTATGCTCTCCGAAACCATTCCCCCAAAGGACACATGCTATGATTTCATCTACTCCAACACAGCTTTTTGAACATTTGGTGTCACCGACAGCAATATTTTTCCGAATGCTAATTTCCTGCCATGACCAAACAATATCAGCTGCCCCAAGAGAAATATTTGTTTATTCATTGCTTTTTTAACTACTGGTACTCAAAAAATGCAGAAGGATTTGTTATTCTAGATGATGGTGGAAATGAATTTAGGAACAATCCCGAATCAACTATCTTTGCCATCAGTCTTCATTATGACCAATAAAAATTAATTTTATATGGATACTGTTATGTATCTGGACTTGTATATACTCTGTACAGCCACCAGAGGGCTCATTCCCCGGAGTCCCAAGGGATCTCATAATCCCTTGGGAGCACAGGTATTTAAGAGTGCTTCACAGGTTGGAGAGGCTCTCTGGAGACCTGCAATAAAAGACGACGGTCACACTTTACTTTGAGCTCATAGTGTTCAGTCTGACTGTTTCTCCATACACAACAACTGGCGACGAGATACAGATAGCGAATCCAAAGATGCAGAGAACAGTAGGCATCCTGGAGAGATTGGGAAACTTTTGTGAAGCGACTCGACCAATATTTCGTGGCCAACGAGCTAGATGGGGAAGAGAGCGCTGCCAAACGTAGAGCGATTCCTCCTCACCATCTGTGGGGCACCAACATACGACCTCATGAAGAATCTGCTCACTCCAGCGAAACCCACGGAGAAATCGTACGACGATTTGTGCACACTGGTCCGAGAACATTTGAATCCGAAGGAAAGCGTTCTGACGGCGGGGTACTGGTTCTACACCTACACCTACAAAAGATCTGAAGGCCAGGAAGTGGCGAGTTATGTCGCCGAGCTAAGACGACTTGCAGGACATTGCGAATTTGAAGGACATTTGGAGCACATGTTCAGAGACTTTTTCATATTTGGCATTGGTCACGAAACCATACTTCGCAAGCTTTTAACTATAGAGACCCAACCTTGAGTAAGGCAACAGCGATAGCCCAGGCGTTCATTGCCACCAGTAACAATACGAAGCAAATCTCTCAGCACACAAGTGCTGCTACAACTGATGTTGTTTTCGAATCGTAACAGACAGGGCAGGTCACACATAACTGCAGCTACACGTCCGCAGATGTCTGAGTCCACCATCAAAGGTGATGAATGCAAGATCATTAACACCTTGTTGGCGCTGCGGGGGTGATCATCGTTTCCATTCATGCCGCTTCAAAGGATACATTTGCAAGGGCTGTGGAACAATGGGACACCTCAGAGTGTGCAGGCGAGCTGCTAGGCCTTCTAAACCTGCAAACCACCACGGTGCATAGGAGGACAGATCCACAGAGGATCACGACGAAACAGAACCTCTGATAGAGGCGGCAGAGGTACATGGGGTACACACATTCACCACGAATTGTCCCCCGATAATGCTGAACATTGAACTAAATGGACTCCCGGTGTCAATGGAGCTGGACACGGGCGCGAGCCAGTCCATCATGGACAAAAGCCAAGAAAATGCCTTTGTAAAAGCGAGACAATTGTTATGCTCAAACAAATTGTTTGTGTTGTATGATCCTTGTAAGCGTTTGGTACTAGCATGTGATGCGTCGTCATATGGCGTCGGGTGTGTATTGCAACGAGCCAATGATTTTGGGAAACTGCAACCAGTTGCTTATGCATCCAGGAATCTGTCTAAGGCCGAGAGAGCCTACAGCATGATTGAAAAAGAAGCGTTAGCGTGTCTATGGGGTAAAGAAAATGCATCAATACCTGTTTGGGCTAAAATTTGAATTGGAAACTGACTATAAGTCACTTATATCCCTGTTTTCCGAGAGCAAAGGGATAAATACCAATGCATCGACCCGCATCCAGAGATGGGCGCTCACGTTGTCCACATACAACTTCGCTATCAGTCACAGGCCAGGCACAGAAAACTGTGCCGATGCTCTCAGTAGGCTTCCACAGGGGTGGAAATGGCGCAGCCCACAGATCTAGCCATGGTTATGGAAGCTTTTGAGAGTGAGCAATCACCCGTCACTGCCCGGCAGATCAAAACCTGGACAAACCAGGACCCCTCTATGGCCCCAAGTTTCCACACGCGGCGAAAAAGGCGCACCTCAAAGCTGGGCACCTGTTTTTCACACCGAAAACAGCGCCGGAAAAAAAGTGCGGTATTCTGGGAGCTTGATGTCTGCTTGGTGCGGCACACAGGGGGCGGAGCCTACCACTCACGCCGATTTTGTAAGTAGGAGGGGGCGGGTACAATTGAAATGAGGCTTCTTGGTGCCGGCAACCCTGCGCGTGCGCGTTGGAGTGTTCGCGCATGCACAGTCTGAAGTAAACATTGGCACTCGGCCATTTTTAAAAGTACTGCAGAAAAAGTGAAGATTTGTTTCTTGGACCCCTGCAAAGGCTTGCATTTTAATTTTCTTGATATTTCTGTGTGTGAGGGAGTGCTTTTAGCAGCACTGCTGAATAAATCACCTGCTGAAATCAGTGAGTTCAGCTTTTCACTGCTAAACTTGTAGAACCGGTGCCTGCAAATTAAGGACTGTGTGTTTGGAGAAATAAAAGTGCCAATTCAACTTTGCAATGGATCAACATCCACCAAGAACAAATAATTTCTTGCATGAGGAAGCAAACCATTGCATAATATGTGGTGTTGACAATGCAGCACCCATTCTGCAAATTTAAATATAAAGATGTCGATGTGGCTGCCTCTCCCTGTCCAAATGGCCTCAGTCAGTCCCCCTCACAGCTCGAAGGCTGCTGCTGTTCTTTCTTCAGCTCCCGGCCAGCCACTGACGCTGCTGCAATCCCATGGCCGAATGGCCTCACGTCCGCTCCTGATTCTTCGGCTGCCTTCGAGCCACTGACGCCGCCCCATAAGCGTGGCCGAACGGCCTAAAGAATTTTAAATCTGCAGCTGCGTGTGTCCTGTGTTCATTCTTCGGCTCCCGGCCAGCCACCGACGCCGCTGCAATCCCATGGACGAATGGCCTCAAGTCCGTCCGGGTGCTGCATCTTCGCGGGGAATGAAGGCCTGCCTCAAGCACCGCAGCTCAGCTCGAAGGCTGCTTGCTGCCTGCCGCTGCCGTCGCCGTCGAGGCGAGACACAGACGCCACACCCCTGCCTGAAGCACTTTCACACAGGTAGAAACATGGTTTATTTAATCTTTTCTTTGCTTATAAATTTTTATTCAGGTTGGATTTATTTGTATAATATTTGTATAAGTATAACTAAGGATTGATTGTAGAATTTAATGACTTCCCCCCTCCCCACGCCTAATTTGTAACCTGCGCCTGATTTTTTAAAGTGTAGACAAGGTTTTTTCAAGCGTACAAAAATCTTCACTTACTCCATTCTAAGTTAGTTTGGAGTACGTTTTCACTCACGAAACTTTGAAATCAGGCGTCAGTGGCCGGACACGCCCCCTTTTGGAAAAAAAATTCTGTTCCAAAGTGAAACTGTTCTACCTGACTAGAACTGAAGGAAACTAAGGCCCCAAGTTTCCACACGCGGCAAAACAGGTGCCCCTCCGAGCTGGGCGGCCGTTTTTCGCGCCGCAAACGGCGCCTGAAAAAAAACGCGCTATTTTCGAGCGCTTTGCAGCTCGATGTCTGCTTGGCGCGGCGCCCAGGGTGCGGAGCCTACCACTCGCGCCGATTTTGTAAGTAGGAGGGGGTGGGTACCATTTAAATGAGTTTTTTTTGTGCCGGCAACCCTGCGCGTGCGCTTTGGAGCGTTCGCGCACGCGCAGTGTGAAGGAAACATTGGCACTCGGCCATTTTTGTAGTTCTTTATAGCTGTTCAATTTTTAACATTTTTTAATAAAACCACATTGCCCTTCCATGATCAGCACTGAGGCTTCTTGCAGCTTTCTCCCCCTGCCGTCGGTCGGGCCCGTTGGGAACGGCTGCCTCAAGTTCTGAGGCTTCCTGCAGCCTTCTCCCTGCCTGCCGTCGGGAAACCGCTGCCTGAAAGGCCTGCCTGAAGCACTTTCACACAGGTAGGAACATGGTTTATTTAATCTTTTCTTTGCTTATAAATTTTTATTCAGGTTGGATTTATTTGTATAATATTTGTATAAGTATAACTAAGGATTTATTGTAGAATGTAATGACTTCCCTTCCCCTCCCCCAACCTCGTTCCGGACACCTAATTTGTAACCTGCGCCTGATTTTTTAATGTGTAGACAAGGTTTTTTCAAGCCTACAAAAATCTTCACTTGCTCTATTCTAAGTTAGTTTGGAGTACGTTTTCACTGTGGAAACTTTCAAATCAGGGGTCAGTGGCTGGACACGCCCCCTTTTGAAAAAAGAATTCTGTTCAAAAGTGAAACTGTTCTACCTGACTAGAACTGCAGAAAACTTAAATGTGGAGAATTCAGATTTCTAAGATACTCCATTCTACACCAGTTGCTCCTAAAAATCAGGTGCAAATCATGTGGAAACTTGGGGCCAGTTTCCACATGATTTGCACCTGATTTTTAGGAGCAACTGGTGTAGAACGGAGTATCTTAGAAATCGGAATTCTCCACATTTAGTTTTCTGCAGTTCTAGTCAGGTAGAACAGTTTCACTTTGGAACAGAATTTTTTTTTCCCAAAAGGGGGCGTGTCCAGCCACTGACGCCTGATTTGAAAGTTTCCACAGTGAAAACGTACTCCAAACTAACTTAGAATGGAGCAAGTGAAGATTTTTGTATGCTTGAAAAAACCTTGTCTGCACTTTAAAAAATCAGGCGCAGGTTACAAATTAGACGTAGGGAACGAGGTGGGGGGGGGGGGGGAGAAGGGGGGGGAAGGGAAGTCATTAAATTCTACAATCAATCCTTAGTTATACTTATACAAATATTATACAAATAAATCCAACCTGAATAAAAATTTATAAGCAACGAAAAGATTAAATAAACCATGTTCCTACCTGTGTGAAAGTGCTTCAGGCAGGCCTTTCAGGCAGCGGTGTGGCGTCAGTGTCTCGACGGCAGGGGCAGGCAGCAAGCAGCCTTCGAGCTGAGCTGCAGTGCTTGAGGCAGGGGTGTGGCGTCAGTGTCTCTCGACGGCAGGGCAGGCAGCAAGCAGCCTTCGAGCTAAGCTGCGGTGTTTGAGGCAGGCCTTCATTCTCCGCGAAGATGCAGCACCCGGACGGACTTGAGGCCATTCGGCCATGGGATTGCAGCGGCGTAAGTGGCTGGTCGGGAGCAGCAGCAGCTTTCGAGCTGTGAGGGGGACTGACTGAGGCCATTTGGACAGGGAGAGGCAGCCACATCGACATCTTTATATTTAAATTTGCAGAATGGGTGCACCACATATTATGCAATGGTTTGCTTCCTCATGCAAGAAATTCTTTGTTCTTGGTGGAAGTTGATCCATTGCAAAGTTGAATTGGCACTTTTATTTCTCCAAACACACAGTCCTTAATTTGCAGGCACCGGTTCTGCAAGTTTAGCAGTGAAAAGCTGAACTCACTGATTTCAGCAGGTGATTTATTCAGCAGTGCTGCTAAAAGCACTCCCTCACACACAGAAATATCAAAAAAATTAAAATACAAGCCTTTGCAGGGGTCCAAGAAACAAATCTTCACTTTTTCTGCAGCACTATTAAAAATGGCCGAGTGCCAATGTTTACTTCAGACTGTGCGTGCGCGAACGCTCCAACGCGCACGCGCAGGGTTGTCGGCACCAAGAAGCCTCATTTCAATTGTACCCGCCCCCTCGTACTTACAAAATTGGCGCGAGTGGTAGGCTCCGCCCCCTGTGCGCCGCGCCAAGCAGACATCGAGCTCCAAGGAGCTCGAGAACACCGCATTTTTTTTTCAGGCGCCGTTTTTGGCGCGAAAAACAGGCGCCCAGCTCGGAGGTGCGCCTTTTTCGCCGCGTGAGGAAACTTGGGGCCATTATCTCTAATTTAAAGCTCTGTGTGCATCACGGGAGCTGGTCCAGTGTCCCAGTGGTAATGCAGGAAGAGAAAGCCGTTCCAACAGCACAAAGATGAAATGTCTATACAGGCAGGACTGCCTTCTGTGGGGCAATCGAGTAGTGGTCCCCAAGATGGGCAGAGACACCTTCATCAATGACTTCCACCCAGGCATCGTAATGATGAGAGCGATAGCCAGATCCCATGTGTGGTGGCCCGGCATCGATGCAGACTTAGAGTCTTGCGTTCACAGATGGAATACATGCTCGCAGTTATGCAATGTACCCAGGGAGGCACCGCTAAGTTTATGGTCTTGGCCCTCCAAACCGTGGTCTCGGGTACACGTCGACTATGCAGGCCCGTTCTTGGGTAAAATGTTCCTTGTGGTTGTCGACGCGTACTCCAAGTGGATTGAATGTGAGATAATGTCGGCTAGCACGTCCGCTGCCACCACTGAAAGCCTGTTTGCCACACACGGCTTACCCGATGTCTTGGTGAGCGACAACAGGCCATGTTTTACCGTGCTGAGTTCAAAGAATTCATGACCCGTAACGGGATCAAACATGTCACATCTGCCCCGTTTAAACAAGCGTCCAATGGTCAGGCAGAGAGAGCAGTGCAAACCATCAAGCAAGGCTTGAAGAGGGCACTGAAGGCTCACTGCAGACTCGCCTATCCCGAGTCCTGCTTAGCTACCACATGAGACCACACTCACTCACTGGGATCCCACCTGCTGAACTGCTCATGAAAAGAGCACTTAAGACAAGGCTCTCGTTAGTTCACCCTGATCTACTTGAACAGGTTGAGAGTAGGCAGCTTCAACAAAGTGCATACCATGATAGCGCAAATGTGTCACGCGAGATTGAAGTCAAAGATTCCTGTATTTGTATTAAATTATGGGCAAGGTCCCAAGTGGCTTCCCGGCACTGTCATGGCCAAAGAGGGGAGCAGGGTGTTTTGGGTCAAACTTTCAAATGTACTCAATCACCGGAAACACTTGGACGAAATCAAACTCAGATTCACGGGCTACCCTGAGCAACCCACCTTGGACCCTACCTTTTTTGATCCCCCAACACACACACCAGTGGCAACCGACAGCACGGTTGACCATGAAGTAGAACCCATCATCCACAGCAGCCCTACAGGGCCCAACAAGGCCAGCTGCACAGCAGCCCAGCGAGGACCCAACAAATGACTCAACAACACCAGCTTTCACACCAAGATGATCAACCAGGGCAAGAAGGGCCCCAGATCGACTCACATTGTAAATAGTTACGCTATTGACTTTAGGGGGGGAATGTTATGTATCTGGACTTGTATATACTCTGTACAGCCACCAGAGGGCTCATTCCCCGAAGTCCCAAGGGACCTGCAATAAAAGATTATGGTCACACTTTACTCTGAGCTCAGTCTGACTCTTTCTCCATACACTACAGATACCAGGGTAAAAAAAAACAGGTAACTATGGAAAAGAATTGAGACTCCAGGAAAAATGACAAGAGTAGACTCTGCAAACTCACTGCAATTAGGTGAAGAGCTGTCAAAATGAAGGTCAAAGTCAATGATTGCTGGTTGGAAAGTTGAGAAGGGGCATGCACTGGACTGCCACATGGGTGTAACACAGGGAAGCACCACGACAGCACTTGCAATCTCTGCATTGTAGAATGGGGTTTAGATATTGCATATGTAAATGTGAGAGATAGATTGATTGCTTTGAAAAATGATGGTATTCTCAGCAAGCCTAATGCCACAATTAAAATATTGTAAATTAGTGCATTAATTTAGACAAACCATTCATCCCATCAACTAATACCACCTTGAACTCCGTTGCAGTAAACAATGTTTTCTGTGCATTTATTTGTAATAGACAGTGATTTTCTTCTATCGAATTTAAAGTATTTCATTGCTTCAACTCTGGAATGGTTAGGACGAGATTAACTAGTTAACTATGTCAATAAGTAGATCCAGTGACATAGAAATTGGTAAAAGCAATGTACCATACAGATAAGACTGTCCCATGTATAATTCCTGGTCTGTCATATGATTGCTATCCACTGCTCAAACATATGGATACTTGGTGAGGACAGAATTGAGCTCAGCTGTGATGTAGCCCATGGTCAAACAGCCTGCCTAGACTCTTCCTGATATATTTTTTTCTGAATATAAATTCACACAGATTTGTAACTAGTTTCTCGTAATTGTGTTTAAGGATTCGTTAAAAGGAGCGAACAGAAGCATCTGGGCCAACACAAGAATGGCCATTTAGAAGAGCTTGGGAAACAAATGGGTAAGGTATCAAAGGATCTGGAACAAAAGGTAGGAAAGTGGAGGTAGTAATCAGCCATGACCTAATCGAATGGGTGATGAGTTGAATGGTCTACTCCTGTTCCGATGGACCTCAGCGCAAAAATGCTATATTTTGTTACATTCACTGTGACAATTAGCTCTCTCCTTCACTCCAACTCCTTCCTTCCCAAAATCAAACAGAGGGAAAAGATTGGAGATTTGCAATAGAGAGAGAAGTACATCGGTGCGAGCACGAAGATACCTGTAATAATGTGCAAATGAAGGCTTGAATAGAATTGTCTTTAGAGAAAGACTGGAGATTAAAAAGCATGAAACTATGCTTAAAGAACTGCCATTTTTCCTGTATTTAATAATAAATCTGTTGCAATCTCCAGCTACTCAGATTGTATGCATTAAACGTAATGTTAAAGATTTAATTATCTCAAGTAGAATTTTTTAATATGAAGTTTAAAACTTGCACATGACCCAGGCATGGAAACCTGATCAAATTAATAACATGTAGTATTTAAAAAAAACTAAATGTATTGCAAAAACCAAGGTGACACGTCCCGAATGGGGTAAAAAGGTAATATTTTAAGTTCAATTTCTCCACAAAATGGGCCCAAGTTTCCCCATGAGTTGCACCGTTTTTTTGGGTGTAACTTGATTTTTCCGGTGTATCTTTTTAGTTGCAAATATGGCCATTTAATTTGCGCCAGTGTAAGTGAGTTAGTTAGGTTTTTTGTCAGGTTTTTTTCCAAAAGGGGGCGTACCCAGCCACTTACACCATTTATGCCAATTTGGCCAGAAAAAAGTTGTACGAAACTAACTTAGGGCAGCGTATGTGTCCACTTTTATCCGCACAGAAAGACCTTACTTACAGTTCAGGAACCGGCGCCAGTAACAACATGTCAAGCCCCATCAAGCACCAAACAAAGCACAAGCAGTAATAACCATTCAATAAAAAATAAAGAACTGAAGAAAATAATTAAATTAATAAAGAGCTGAAGTAAATCCTATCTTCAACTAAACTCGGCATGGTTGGCTGTGCGGGAGTCCCTTGGCCTGAGATAGGGGAGGGAGAACGTGACTGCTGTCCCACCGACTTTCAACCTTTTTCGGGCAGTAATTTTTTCCCTTTTTGCTCATTTTCCCTTTTTGCCCGCTGACATCTTCAAAGAGCTTCACACATAAATTATTTGTAATACAACCTAACTGCATGTTGCTGGTTATTTAGTGATACACAGGATGGGATGTAGGTTAAGCACATGGCTGTCACTGTATATGTGCTTCTTTAACATGACAAGATCGCCACCCAACCAAACGAACGCAAAGCTAGCCCAGCATGGCAAATGACGTCGCTACACGACAAGCTATCCTCAGTCCAAACCACTAGACTGCAGCCAAGGACGACCAACCTATCCCCCCTCTCTCTCGCCCTGATCAAAACTCAGTCGCACCAAACTGTTTCTTGCAGCCCTCAGCGGCCGGCCTCGGGATAGGGGCTGGACGCGTTCTGCAGGCATCATCATAATCATGGGACGGAGCTACTGCGCATGTGCTACCGCTCTACTGCGCACACGCGCAGCTGCCGGCACTGTTTTCGGCGCAGGGCTGTACCTCAGCCCTCCCACTCCACGAGGAGCACCGCGCCAGGACCCGGGACACACAGCAGTGACCAGAATCATGAGTAAGTTTTTCGGTGCCGTTTCTAGCGCACAAAGTCGGCGCATCTCGGGAGAGTGTGCCAAAAAAAGGGTTTGGGAAAATTTGGGCCCAATAGGAGCACAAATAATGCACTTGCCAGTTTAAACTTGCACACCTCATATTTTGTGAAGGAATTTGTGACTTCCTGAGATTGCATAGATCTGTTTTAAATTAATCTGAAACCAGAAGAAAAATAAAATGGGTACTTTTGTCAATGTCATATATACTTCAACTATTGAATTGTTTTGTGGCAAAACAGTCAAACTTTAATAACATTGGCTGTTTCTGTACTAAGATACTTTACAATTTACATACAAGATAAAATGTCATTAACAAATCTGATAAGGGGTAATCAGGTGCCCAGTTCTTACATTTCTGCTTGGATTAGATTAAATTATTTAAAACTAGTGATGTATTTGACAGGAGTATGTCATAAAACATCTGCAAGAATTGCTGTGAGGTATTTATAGTATATGAAAATAAAATAAATTGCCCAAGATAGTCATACCCAAATAAGTTGGAAAAACATCAGTGATCAAATTATTTCTTTAATCTCGTTTATCTACAATTTTTTCTCAATACATTGCATCCATTAGCAGTAGGATAATTGATTAGGCTAAATAACTTAATTTATTCAACATTTCACTGGAGCCTTTTGTAATATATGAAGTGAACAGCAGAAGCTTGCCAACAAGCTGCAAAGCATAGCTGCAGGGCTTATTCCACAATTTATTCCACCCCCATCTTCCAAAGCAAGCTCACAGAAAGAGCTACAATGTCACAATTTAATTTCTCTTTTGGCTTCAGGTTAACTCAGAACCCTTTCATGCAAGGTCAAAGACGTATGGATTCTTTCAGAAAAAGTGGTGCGTGCCCTTATATTAAAAAAAACTGTGCTTCTGGAGTCTGGAATCATTCAGTTTCTAATATTTTTTTCTCTATTCAAAGCACACTATTGCTTTACCTTTTATTTTACTGGAACAGATTCTATGGGCTCAAGTTTCAGCCCAAGTTGCTCCTATTTTTTTGGAGCAAGTAGTTTAAAATGGAGCATCTTAGAAATTGCAATTCTCGGCATTTAGTTTGCTCCAGTTCTAGTCAGTTAGAATAGTTTCATTTTAGAACAGAATTTTTTCCAAAAGGGGGCATGTCCAGCCACTTATGCCTGTTTTGCAAGTTTAGGCAGCGAAAACTTACTCCAAACTAACTTAGAATGGAGTAAGTGTAGATTTTTGTATGCTCAGAAAAACCTTGCTTCCATCAGGCGTAAGGAACGAGAGATGGGGGGGGGGGCGGGGAGGGAAGTTTACAAACATTAAACACTTCACTTTTACAAATAAAGAGCCATCATCAATAATAAATGATAAATAAATCAATCAATAAAAAATAAAAAAATGTAATTAAAAAAATCAATCAATAAATAAAAAAAAAAGTTTCTACTCACCTGCTGCAGCACCGGGAGCCCTCCAACAGCGTGCTGGGACGGGGCCCCACCAGTGTCTCTCTCGCTCTGCCTGTCAGTGTCTCTGTGTTTCTGACAGCAAGGGGTGGGGGGAGAGCGGGGGCAGGAGGAGGGAGGGGGGAGAGGAGGGGGGAGGGGGAGAAAGGGTGGAGGAGGGGAGGGAGGGAGGAGGGAGAGGGGTAGAGGAGGGGGGAGAGGAAGGGGGGTGGGAAGAGGAGGGGGAAGATGAGGGGGAGGGAGAGGAGGGGGGAGGAGGGGGAAGGGCTGAACGGGAGGAGGGTGAGCTGAACGGGAGGGGGGGTGGGGAGGATGAATGGGGAGCTGAACGGGAAGGAGGGAGGGAGGCTGAACGGGAGGAAAGGAGGCTGAACTGGGGGGGGGGGGGGGGGGTGGAGGGGAGCTGAATGGGAGGGAAGCCAGAGAGGGGCAGGCGCAGGGGGGGGGGGGGGGGGGGAGCTGAACGGGAGGGAAGCCAGAGTCCCGATCGTCAATGCCCAGGAAGCCCATTCGGCCAGGGCTTCAGTGCCTGGACCTGGCTCTGCCCCCGACCCCTTGTGCTGCGCTACACCGAGCACAAAGACATCCTGAGAAGACCAGAGAATCACAAAGGTAAGTTTTCGGCGCCCTTTTTATTCCAGAAAGTCGGCGCACCTTATGGAGGCGTGCCGTTTGTACAGAGGGCGGAAACTTGGGCCCTATTAAACTAGTTCAGTAGCTTTTTCTTCTATGATTCAAATTACAAATTGTTATGTTTTGCACCAGATATTAGCAAGTTCAAGGTCATTGGTCACTCGCATAAGCAGATCTCACATCCCCCTATTATCCAGAGTGTATCTTTTACTGCTCTATGTTTTAATTAAATGATAGCATGAACGGATTGTTACATGGAACCTTTTCTGATTATACCAACTACTGTAATATCATAGGTGCCATCAAGTATGTTTTTCTGCCTTTAGAGGCAGATTGCAGAGCTCTCTAGCACAGCAAGGCACAATTGCAAACCAATAAAATTGTTTATTTTATATAATATACATGATTGAACAAAACACAGTTTTTACAGCAATGCCAGTCATTTCCCTACACGCTTTATTTCATGAGAAAATAAAAAAGACACAAACTAATTGACACACGTAGCATACATCCATTGTCCAGCTTTTCTCAACCTAACTGGCCCTGTCCTGAGTGGTCCTAATTTGCCCCACCCTAGAACTGTGGGGAAACCATGCCATAGATTTTCAACTTGCCACCCCAGACGTAAAACTAGCAATGCAGATCAGCCAGCCGTTGTGAAAACCGCTTGAGGTTCATTAGCATTGAAATCGGTGGAAATACAAAATCAAGCAGACAATCCGCAATGCCAGTTTTACACCAGGGCGGCAAATTGACCATCTACCTCATGTCTTCCTTTGTTCAATTAAGCCAATGTAAACAGCTTTTGTGTTTATATTGAAAACTATCTTTACTGATGGTCTAGGATGTTTGATATAGGACAGTTATTTTAAACTGACTCACCCCAGGGTGTTGTTTATTGTCTCACTACAGAAACTTGCATAAACAAGCAGTTTTGATGTTAGCAACTTGGTGTCATAACCCCCTCCCAAACATGAAACATTCCATCTCCGTGAAGTGATATCACTGCAATGGGATAAAATGATCTCCCCTTGGTCCATTAATTGACATTCCAAAACATGAAACTCTTTTTGGTTGACATTCCAAAACATGAATGTTGGAAGAAGAACAAAGCAGCTGGCCTCATGTTAAGAAAAAATGACATGTGCCCTGGGTGTTAACCCCTTATAAACTGAAATTTCTACAGAAATAACATTTTTTAATCCAGTACAAGCTAAAATTTGAAAAATTTGGTTCAAATGTTCTTTTCCTCTTCTGATTCTACATATTCTCAATTTACCAGTACTCCACAGCAAGCCTAGCCAGATGCAACGCTTGACAATAAATTCCAATCATGGTTAACCAAATTTGGAACATAAAACCTTGTAATTGCAAAGTCAAATATGACTAACAGAAGATTATACATGCGCAATTGTCCTCAATCATGCACAGCTGTTCCCGTGTTGCCACAGAATTAATGTTGTACATCATAATGCACTGGAAGCATTGTGTAATATAAATGGGCGATAAAGGCTTGACACTTGACTGTAAACTGTCAAGCTACTTTTGTTGGATGATTTAAATTTTCTCCTGTAAATGTGAAGACCAGGAGACTGTTGATAATTTAACAATTGGGATAAACAACAAAATAGAGGATCACATGACATTGCAATTTTCTGTAAGATGCCTTTTTGGCATAAAGTTTAGAACAAATTATTTTACAGTTTGATCAACATTGGAAAGAATTACATTAACCACACAGTAATACTATATAACTTCTAACTAGTAGCTGGATTATTACAAGGCAGAACAAAGCCACTATGGCTTTTTTATGCATCTTTATTACAAGGACAGCACTAGTATCCTAATGCAACAGCTGCTTTAAGTGAAACTATCCCTTCAAAGCAGATCTTCCTCTTCCCTCTCTCATAGAACATTATATTACGACTTGAATCAGAGACCAAAACAAAACCTGGGAGGATCAGGATTCCTTCCACACACAAGACTGTAATTTGTTAGAGCTCAAGCATTTTAAAACTAATAATCCAATAGTTTTTAATTTTAACTATCAAATGTGATATTTTGCATGGGCTTGTGGGATTTGGTCGCTTAGATTCAAGAGAATTACTAAGTGTAGAAAATGTCAGAATATTTGAAACCAAAACATGAAATACTTCCTTGATACATTCTACCAAACATAAAGACGAGTTTGTGGATATTTTTTATTTTAAAAACACTATCACGATGATGTAGTGAAGCCACAATGTGCTGTATCAACAGGAATTGTCATTTTAAATTTAAAAATTACAAACGTAACTCCATCATTTAAGAAAGATGCGGGAGAAACCAGGAAATTATAGACCTATTAGTCTAACATCTATCGTGGGGAAGTTATTGGAATCGATTATTAAGGACACAGTGAATGAGCACTTAGAAAAATTTGAGCTGATTGGAGAGAGCCAACATGGATTTGTAAAGGGTAGGTCATGTCGAACAAACCTCATTGAACTTGATAAGGAAATAACTAAAGCAGTAGACAGGGGAATATGTAGGATGGAGCTTGTATGGACTTGCAGAAGGCATTCGATAAGGTTCCACACAAGAGAAAGTTAGCTAAAATTAAAGTTGATGGAACTGAAGGCAAATTATTGACCTGGTTATGGGGTTGGTTAGATGGCAGAGAGCAGTGATAATAGGTATATCCTCGAATTGGAAGGAAGGTCCCACGAGGATCTGTGCTGGGGCCCCAACTATTCACGATATTTATTAATAACTTAGATAGCACAATAGAGAGCCATATATCAAAGTTTGCCGATGACACAAAGATTGGTGGTGTAGTAAGTAGTATGGATGGGAGCATACAGAGACATTAATAGATTAAGTGAGTGGGCAAAATTGTGGCAGATGGATTTCAATGCAGGCAAGTATGAGGTCACCCAGTTTGGACTAAAAAATGATAGATCCGAGTGCTATTTAAATGGTGAAAGCTAGGAACCGTGGAGGTTCAGAGATTTAGGGGTCCATGTACACAGATCATTAAAATGTAATAGCCAGGTACAAAAAAAACACATTCACTAGAATGTTACCGGGGCTCCGAGGGTTAGAATATGAGGAGAGATTACTTAAACTAGGTTTCCATTCCTTGGATTATAGAAGATTATGGGTTGATTTTATTAAGGGTTTTAGGATTTTGAAAGGAATTAAGATGAGTGAGAGAGAGAGAGAGAGAGAGAGAGAGAGAGAGAGAGAGAGAGAGGGAGGGAGGGGAGGTCCGCTGTTGGGGAGTCTAAGACAAGAGGACATAACTTTAAAATCAGAGCCAAGCCATTCAAGAGAGGACACACTTGTTCACGGAAAGGGCGGTAGTGTGCGTTATTCTCTCCCACAAAAATAGTAGATGCTAGCTCAATTAACTTTAAATCGGAGATAGATCCATGTTTGCTCGCCAAGGGTATTGAGGGATATGGAGCCCAGGGTATTGAGGGATATGGAGCCAAGGTGGGAGGATGGAGATGGGATACACATCAGCCATGATCTCACTGAATGGTGAGATAGGCTCCAGGGGCTGAATGGCCTCCTCCTGTTTCTATGATCCATTGTTGAACTCAAAAAAACTACAGACAGCAAAACTCATTGTTCCAATTTTACACACATTCCAAAATACAAGTTTTTACATTTAATTTCATCGCATTTTGGATTTGGATATAGAAGCTGTGTAATTATCTTAGCATGAGCTGGTATGGTCAAACAAGAAATCTTTTGGATCAGATGATGGCTTGGTATACAACTGTCGACTGAATCCCTAAGCTGTGCCACACAATTTTCTAACTGTGGCATGTTTCTCCACATATCAGCTTTGATTGTGAATTGAAATGGCATGCCATACCCAGTCAGACCTAAAAAGCTTGGAGGATTCAGACCAACGTTCAAACATTGCACACTCTCAAAACAGTAATGTCCATTATCCAAACTGTTTGCATAAGGGGACTGGATTCATTTTATTTGAGATATACTACTTGTTCCTTATCATTTTCACTCTGGCATTACTCTTAATGTGAGCGTCACTTCCTGAACAGAAACTAAATGAAATATAAGATTAATTTCCATTTCTCACTACTACAAACCTTAAAGTTGGTGTTACAACTAAATTGTTCCATTATCAGGAATGCAGTTTTCTTCGTGAATTTCTGGAGGGGGGTGGGGGGGGTCACCACAATAAAACTATCCCATTTGTAGTGGTAAATGGAGGTTGGATTCATCCCAAATGAAACCCATCCTCCATTTGCCAATGTAAAATTTGCCTGAATTGTATATTTCATCAATATAAATTAGGTTAAATGTCATGGATTAGATCTCATGTTGGTACCAATTCAGATATAAAATTCCAAATGCATGCACTTCGCATCAGTTTTTCCAAGTGGCATTCATTCATCGGCCAATACATAACGTGAAAAAATTGATACAGCTCAGTGGATAAATGCACATGGATTGGTCCAAAACAATACAGGCCAAAACAATGCCAGGTTCAAAGTAGGGTTTGCAATTTTAATAACATTAGAAAATTCATAGAGAAAATACTATTCAGCCCATCAAGCCCAAGTATGGTTGTTATATCACAGACATCCCTCCCACACTCTCTGTTTTCAAATACTAATATTCTTCCCCTACCTCCCGTGGAAAACAAAATTAGTATTAGGGTGGAGAGAGAAACTTTTTCTGCTGGTGGGGGAGGCTAGGACAAGGGGAGATAATCTTAAAATCAGAGCCAGGCTATTCAAGAGAGAAGTTCGGAAGCAATTCTCCATACCAAGTGTGTTCAACCTTTTTCCCAATAAATAATTTCCAGTTCCTTTAAAAGGTACCAATTATCCATGAATTAACTAATTTCCCCAACATCCTATGATAGTGGAAGGGGATTGTTTTCTAATACCCCTAAGGCTTGATAATTTGTACTGACGTACTGAACTCATTACACTTAGTTATTTGAACTTCATGTACACTCTTTCATTTATATTATCCTGTCTCCTTCAATCGATCCCAGAATATTGACCAAATTAATGAGAGTACTGGCTGAAATCCAACATGATTTCTATATATAAATAGGGAGATAGAACAAACTCAGGAAACTATTGACAAATTAGCTTATCAGCGGTAGGAAAAATAATGAAGTATTTAATCAAAGATGTAATAGGAAAAACATTTAGAAACTCAAAAAAATAATAGCGTGGATTCTAAAAAGGGATGGTCATGGTTGACTAACCTTATTGAATTCTTTGAACAGATAGGGTAAATAAGGGTAATGCAGTAAATGGAATAGATTTGGATTTCCAAAAAGTCTTCAATAAGGTACCGCATAGTAGACTTATGACGAAGGACATAGCATGTGGAGTCATGGAAAAGTAGCAGAATGGATAGCAAGCTGGATACACAAAATAGGAGAGAGAGAGAGTAGGGGTTAAAGATGGTTACTCAGATTGGCAAATGATGAGAAGTGGTGTTCCACAGGATCAGTGCTGCGACCACTGTTGGTCACCATTTACAAACGATTTGGACTCGGGAATCAGAAGTACAATTTCAAACTTTACGATGACACCAAATTGGGGGGGGTGTAGTTAATACAGGAGGACATTAATAAACTTGAAAAATTGGTGCCTAATTGCCAAATGAACTTCAATATAGGTAAGTGCGAGGTAATACATTTTGGTAGAAATAATAATGAGGCTACATACTCCTTGGAAAATAAGTTACTAAATGGGGTAGAGGAACAGAGGGATCTTGGTGTAGAGATATACAGATCACTAAAGTAGCGTTGCAGCTTAATAAAGCTGCAAAAAAGCAAACAAAGCACTAGGATTCATTTCTGGGGGATAGAATTGAAAAGCAGAGAAATTATGTTAAACGTACAGAACTTTGTTTAGACCATTATTGGAGTACTATAAGAACATAAGAAATAGGAGCAGGAGTAAGCCATTTGGTCCCACGAGCCTGCTCCGCCATTCAATAAGACCATGGCTGATCTGATCTTGGCCTCAACTCCACTTCTCTGCCCGTTCCCCATAACCCTTGATTCCCTTATTATTCAAAAGTCTGTCTACCTCCACCTTAATTACATTCAATGACCCAGTCTCCACAGCTCTCTGGGGTAGAGAATTCCAAATATTCACGACTCGGAGAAGAAATTCCTCCTCATTTCCGTTTTAAATGGGTGACCCCTTATTCTGAAACGATGCCCCCTAGTTCTAGATCTCCCACGAAGGGAAACATCTTTTCTGCAACTATCTTGTCAAGCCCCCTCAGAATCTTATATGTTTCAATAAGATCACCTTTCATTCTTCTCAAATCCAATTAGTATAGGCCCAACCTTTCTTCATAAGACAACCGCTTCATCTCAGGAATCAATCTCGTGAACCTTCGCTGAACTGCCTCTTATGTAATTATATCCCTCCTTCAATAAGGAGATCAAAACTGTATGCAGTACTCCAGGTGTGGTCTCAGCAATGCCCTGTACAGTTCTAGCAGGACTTCCCTACTTTTATACTCCATCCCTCTTGCAATAAAGGCCAACATTCCATTTGCCTTCCTAATTACTTGCTGTACCTACATGCTAACTTTGTGTTTCATGTACAAGGACCTCCAGATCCCGCTGTACCTCAGCATTTTGTAATCACTCCCCATTACTACCTATGACCAGTTCTGGAACCTATATTATGAAAAGGATATAGCGGCACTGGAGAAGGTGCAAAAATGATTTACTAGAATACCACAACTGAGAGGTTATACCCATCCAGAAAGATTGAACAGGTTGGGGCTCTTTTCTCTAGGAAATAAAAGTCTGAGGAGTGACTGATAGAGGTTCTCAAGATTATGAAAGGTTTGATGGATAGACAGAGAGGAGATATTTCCACTTGTGGGTGAGTCCAGAATTGGGGGCTAAGACTATAAAATAGTCACTAATAAATCCAAAAAGGGAATTCAGGAGAAAATTCCTTACCAAAGAGTGGTTAGAATGTGGAACTTGCGACCGGAGGGAGGCGTTGAGACGAATAGCATAGATACATTCAAGGGGAAGCTTGATAAAGGGAGAAAGGAATCGAAGGGTATGTTGATGGGGTTAGATGAAGAGGGGTGAGAGATGGCTCATGTGGAGCACAAACAACGGCATGGGCCAGTTGGGCCGAATGGCCTGTTTCTGCGCTGTTAATACTTTGTAAATGTCCTTTTCTAGTTCAAGCTTTTTGTTCTCATACCCATATGATTTCCTACTATTGTGTATACTCTGATCCAAAATCTAAGTCCTCCCATGTCAGTCAGACTTCATTAGAGAGCCACAAGAATAAACACACTTCCAAACTTATAATTTGTGCAAAATATCTCTGGGGAATATGAAACCAATTGCACTTTTATGGTCAGGTGTAAAAACAAAAAGAATATTTTGATCGTGAATCGAGTGCTATAGCTAATCCTGTAGCAAAATTATAAGAGAAAATATCCACATTTGATGGGTTGCTGCATGGAATGCTGCTAATAAATTTCTCATGGTTTGATTTTTTTTAAAATCTACGCAGGACGTTAATATTTGTGCTCTGCAAATAAGCCAAAAGTCAAACATATCTTACCATCCATTATCTGGGATTCCTCACATCGCTGATTAAAATGAGATTCTATTCCTGCACCCATCTCCCCAATATTTTTTAAGATACTAATCTTGTGACATGGGGATGGTGTAAAATAAGAAAAAAAGGGATAATTCTCCAGACTGTATTTCTTACTTCTGATTAATTGAATGCATCAGAATAATTGGAAGATTTGATTCTTCTGTCTGCAGAGTTGACAGTTCAAATAATTATTAATTTATTACTTTTAAACTTTAAAAAAAAATTACACACTATGCCACTTGCTCCTAGAGCAGACAATTCTTGCTTCCCTGACCTCTCGAGGAAACTTAATCCGACACAATACTGGAAAAAATAGAACATTAGATGTAGCATGTTTGTTGACCTCGTTCCCGAATATAAATGTAAATAGCACTCAAGTATGAGTAACAAAATACAAAAATCAACACAATCGTTCAGTTCATATTGTAACAGGCATATCTCCCACTTAAAACACTGGCCAATCAATTAACCCCTAAAAGAGGCTAAGGCCAAGAATAGTTGTTCCACAGCTGAATTAAAAACAGCAGAATAAACTTCTTGATGCAAGCTTGCACTTTATTATACATCTACTGAATGCACCCACAACTCACTTGATTGAAGGAAAGTGGAGTTCAAATTAAGGACAGATGAGAATAAAACATCACGTATTCAATCTCAATTTCCCCGCACCCATATTTCACTGTTTTTGGGTAGGGGCAAAAAATAGTAACTCTGCATAAACAGAATATTGTTTCTTCAAAATTGTTAACCTTGCTCCTTTGCACCATTCACTAGTTAATATACGCCACAGTGACATATCAAATGTAGCGGGCAGCTATCCATGCAAGCTTTCAATCTCTTTTATTAATTCTTTAAAACCTTGAAAATAGTTTTTTTTTCCCCCTAAGAAAGAAAACATACTTTACATCTTAGTTATATTACAGGGAGATAGAAGAACAAATGTGAGCAAATTGCTGCGAAGTGCAAAAACTATATCGCTGTAATAGTGGGGATTTCAACTACCCTAATTATGGGGGCAAGTTTCGGGCCTCCTTCAGAACAGCGCACCTCCGAGAGGCATGCCTGTTTCCTTGAATAAAAAGTGCGCCTAATACCTGCAGCGACATTCTCCGCTCTGAATTGGGCCCGTTCCAGCTCAGCGCGGCGTGCATGCATCTGCAGGGGGCGGGGCCAAAGCGTGGCGCCGATTATCTGCCGGCGGGGCTAGCTCATAGAAGCAGATTTTGTGCCGGCAGCCCTGCGCATGTGCGCTGGAGCGTGCGCGCATGTGCAGTGTGATACAAACATTGGCACTCGGCCATTTTAAAAAGTAAATCAGGAAAAGTGCTGTTTTGTTTTGTGGAGCTATGGAAAGGCTCGTGTGTGAATTTTGCTGATTTTTTGTGCCTGAAGGAGTGCTTTTAGCAGCACTGTTGAAGAATTCACCTGCTGAAATCAGTGAGTGTTACTTTTTGCTGCTAAACTTCCAGAACAGGTGCTGCATAGATGGATGCAAAATAAGGACTGTGTGTTTTGAAAAATCAGTGTCAATTGAATCCGCCAAGAACAAAGAATTTCTTGCATGAGGAAGTGGAGACATTAGTTAACGCCATTGAGCAGAGATGGCAGGAGCTGGATACAATCAACAGAGGTCGCATAAAAGTGCCACCCAAAGAAATGAAGAAACGCTGGAACCAAGTTGCAGAAGATTACTGCGCAGTGGTGCATACCTGGAGATCTGGAGGCCAGTGTAAAAAGAAATGGCACGACCTTGGTCAAGAATTTAGTCTAAGTAATATTTTCATTTTTCAATGGAATCATAATTGTAAATGTGATTATCTGTATATGTCCCACCCTCTATTTTAATCTTTGCAGAAGAAATTGGCCCACAACAAAAGGGAAAGAACCATCCCCCGACACCCTTGGAACAGAGGGTAGCTGCGAGAATGAGTCGTACATGGAGAAAAGCAATCAGTACAGCACAAGCTGGGCCCACACACGAGGGAGAGGGTAAGTCCTGAAAATGCATCGTGGCCCTCAAATCAACCTGCTGCCTGGTCTGTTGTGTGTGAGAGTACTCATGTCACCCATCCTGCCCCCTCCTCTGCTGCTAAACATTTGACTGTTGATATACTTTGCAGACGATGATGATGCCAATCCTGAAGATCCTGAACAAGAACCAGAAGAATCAGATGCGGACGATCCAGACCAAGGTTGGCTGCAGGTGATGACTGAAATGTCTTCAGGAGAGACCTTCAAACTTAATATTTATGAGCACACATTAGCGGGCATCAGTGTTTCAACCTCTTGCATAAGTTCTGGTTCCACCGTCCATGGTTTTGATTGCGACATTGTGGGTCCCAGTGGTGTTGCTGATGTAATACAGCAGTTTACACCCACTGCCCCACCATCCCAGCCTGCGGCTCCCACTCGAGTGGTGCCGGATGCAAGAGCCTGGGCCCCACCATCCCAGCCCAGGGCTCCCGCTCAAGTGGTGCAGCGAGGCAGACCCAGACAGAGAAGGAGATTGGAGATATGCTCTTCTCAGATGCAGCGTGCAACATAGAAACATAGAAAATAGGTGCAGGAGTAGGCCATTCGGCCCTTCTAGCCTGCACCGCCATTCAATGAGTTCATGGCTGAACATTCAACTTCAGTACCCCATTCCTGCTTTCTCGCCATACCCCTTGATCCCCCTAGTAGTAAGGACCTCATCTAACTCCTTTTTGAATATATTTAGTGAATTGGCCTCAACAACTTTCTGTGGTAGAGAATTCCACAGGTTCACCACTCTCTGGGTGAAGAAGTTCCTCCGCATCTCGGTCCTAAATGGCTTACCCCTTATCCTTAGACTGTGACCTCTGGTTCTGGACTTCCCCAACATTGGGAACATTCTTCCTGCATCTAACCTGTCTAACCCCGTCAGAATTTTAAATGTTTCTATGAGGTCCCCTCTCATTCTTCTGAACTCCAGTGAATACAAGCCCAGTTGATCCAGTCTTTCTTGATAGGTCAGTCCCACCATCCCGGGAATCAGTCTGGTGAACCTTCGCTGCATTCCCTCAATAGCAAGAATGTCCTTCCTCAGGTTAGGAGACCAAAACTGTACACAATACTCCAGGTGTGGCCTCACCAATGCCCTGTACAACTGTAGCAACACCTCCCTGCCCCTGTACTCAAATCCCCTTGCTATGAAGGCCAACATGGCCTTTGCTTTCTTAACCGCCTGCTGCACCTGCATGCCAACCTTCAATGACTGATGTACCATGACACCCAGGTCTCTTTGCACCTCCCCTTTTCCTAATCTGTCACCATTCAGATAATAGTCTGTCTCTCTATTTTTACCACCAAAGTGGATAACCTCACATTTATCCACATTATACTTCATCTGCCATGCATTTGCCCACTCACCTAACCTATCCAAGTCGCTCTGCAGCCTCACAGCATCCTCCTCGCAGCTCACACTGCCACCCAACTTAGTGTCATCCGCAAATTTGGAGATACTACATTTAATCCCCTCATCTAAATCATTAATGTACAGTGTAAACAGCTGGGGCCCCAGCACAGAACCTTGCGGTACCCCACTAGTCACTGCCTGCCATTCTGAAAAGTACCCATTTACTCCTACTCTTTGCTTCCTGTCTGACAACCAGTTCTCAATCCATGTCAGTACACTACCCCCAATCCCATGTGCTCTAACTTTGCACATCAATCTCTTGTGTGGGACCTTGTCGAACGCCTTCTGAAAGTCCAAATATACCACATCAACTGGTTCTCCCTTATCCACTCTACTGGAAACATCCTCAAAAAATTCCAGAAGATTTGTCAAGCATGATTTCCCTTTCACAAATCCATGCTGACTTGGACCTATCATGTCACCTCTTTCCAAATGCACTGCTATGACATCCTTAATAATTGATTCCATCATTTTACCCACTACCGATGTCAGGCTGACCGGTCTATAATTCCCTGTTTTCTCTCTCCCTCCTTTTTTAAAAAGTGGGGTTACATTGGCTACCCTCCACTCGATAGGAACTGATCCAGAGTCAATGGAATGTTGGAAAATGACTGTCAACGCATCCACTATTTCCAAGGCCACCTCCTTAAGTACTCTGGGATGCAGCTCAGGTTGTGGCATTGGGTGTGGAGAGCAGTGAGCTTACCCGGTCACTCGTGGGCAGTAGGTGAAGAGGTAACGGTACTGACAGAAAAAACAGCAGTAATGACACGAGAAATGAGGGAGGGAATGTCCGAGGGAGTGCAAGTGACGGCACAGGCCCTCATGGAGGTAGCTGCTATAATAAGGGCACACAGCCCAGCCAATCAAATGACACCCCCATGAAGAAGTGAACATTCATCGAGATGTGGATGAGAGATGGTTACAGCCTTTCTTTGTTGCTTTTGTTCTTGTTCTTGATGTAACTGTAGTAACGTTTTTCAAATTGAAATTGTTTTGTAAGTTTTGTAACTTTACACCTTATAAGTGATCTTAGGGTTTTTAAGTGATCTTATAGTGTAAATGCTCTCACATTTTGTAACTTATTTAATTTTGCACCTAAAAAGTGATCTTGAAGTTTAAGTGATCTTAAGAGTTGTAAAACTTTTCACATTGAAATTCTTTTGTAACTTTACAAGTTTATAAATTATATTAAAGTTTTTAAGTGATCTTAAAGAGTCATATTAAAAAGTAAAGTTTGATACAAATATTTTATTACATTAATGGTAACTTTTCAATAAAATATTTTTCATTAAAACTGAATCATGTTCCATTAACACAACACAACATAGGAACAACTTATATATTCAAGAGGGAGTTAGATATGGCCCTTACGGCTAAGGGGATCAAGGGGTATGGAGAGAAAGCAGGAAAGGGGTAGAGAGAATGATCAGCCATGATCTTATTGAATGGTGGTGCAGACTCGAAGGGCCGAATGGCCTACTCCTGCACCTATTTTCTATGTTTCTGTGTTAAAAAATAAACATGTCCATGCGCAACAGTTGTCGCAGAGCCCTCAGGCATCAGTAATTGAAGCGTTCACGGATGAACTGCTGGCGGAGGGCTCGAGCAATCGTTAAAGGAGCATGATGGACCACTCTCCTCCGACCTCGTGCTCCGGCATCAGGCACTTGTATGCTTTCCTGATTGTCATCATCCTCATCCTGCTCTTCCAAATTACTATCAGGCACTCGCCCCTCATGTGGGTCTTCTGGTTCCACTACCAGCTCCTGCTGCCTCATGATGGCTAAGTTATGCATCATGCAGCACACAACAGTGAACTGACTGACAATCTTAGGAGAATATTGCAAGTGGCTGTTTCAAGATGCCAATGGTCCTCTCTATGATGCAATGTGCGACAATGTTGTACTGATGGTCGGCTTCCGTCCGTGTTACGCATGGGGCATCATGAGCCAGGTGGCCAGACCGTACCATTTGTCTCCCAGTAGCCAGCTCTGCCCTTCTGGCTGCTGCTCAAACATGTCAGATATAACGCTGTCGCGTAGGAAGAACGCATCATGGGTGCTGCCAGGGTATCTCGCATCGACTGACATGATGTACTGCTTGTCGTCACACACGAGCTGCACATTAATGGAGTGGAAGCCTTTTCTATTCCTGTACTGCTCGGAATCCTCCTCAGGTGCTCGCAAGGCGATGTGGGTACAATCAATGCAGCCCTGTACCTTTGGGAAGGCAGAAATCCTGGAGAAGCCCACAGCCCTCTCATGCATTGCTTGGCCGGTCATTGGGAACTCGATGAAGTCATTTCTCCGCGCATACAGTGCAGCTGTGACCTGGTAAATGCAGGCATGTATTGCACGTTGAGAAATGGTGCACACATCTCCAGTTGTATCTTGAAGCGATCCCGAGGCAGAGAAGGAAAGTGCTGCTGTTAACCTTCAAGTTGCCATTCTGCTTCTGGGCTGCAAATCTGCTCTCAGCATATCACAGTTCTCTGCAGAAATGCAGCCTTTTGACACAATCAGCCTCGCTCATGTCCAGGTACGAACGCCTGGCTCGGTATTGCCGATGTGAGTAAGGTCTCCTGACCATCAGTCTACGGGCTATGACATTCCTGGTGCGGTGAGCTCTAATCAATTCTCTCCTATGCAGTGAATTGATGGAGAACCATTGCATAATCTGTGGTGTTGATAATGCAGCACCCATAATTGAAGTACAAATTAAACTTTTAAACTTGCTGGCTGGCTCTCCCTCCCGGTGCTTTGTATGCCTCCACTGTTCCCTGGCCGAACGGCCTGAAGCTTCGCAGCTCGAAGGCTGCTGCTGCCTTCGCTGTGGGTGGCCTGACGCCGTCCCTGGCCAAACGGCCTGAATCTTCGCAGCTCGCATGTTGCTGCTGCTTCAGACAGGTAGGAAAATTCAATGTATTTTTTATTTGCTTTATTTATCATTTATTATTCAGGATGGCTCTTTATTTGTAGAAGTGAAAGTATTAAATGCTTATAAAATTCCATAACTTCCCTTCGCCACCCACCCCCCCCCGGCACCCCCATCTCTCATTCCCTAAGCCTAATTCCTAAAGTGTAGGCAAGGTTTTTCTGAGCGTACACAAATCTACACTTACTCCATTCTAAGTTAGTTTGGAGTAAGTTTTCGCTGCCTAAACTTGCAAAACAGGCGCAAGTGGCTGGACATGCCCCCTTTTGAAAAAAAAATCTGTTCTACAACGAAACTATTCTAACTCACTAGAACTGGAACAAACTAAATGCCGAGAATTGCAATTTCTAAGATGCTTCATTCTAAACAAGTTGTTCCAAAAAAATAGGAGCAACTCAGGCTAAAACTTGAGTCCATGACCTGGGAAAAAAAAAACTGAATGGTAGAGGGTGCGGAATTCCTAAAATGCATTCAGGAGAACTTCCTTAGCCAGTATGTAGCAAGCCCAACAAGGGAGGTGGTGGTTCTGGACTTGATTTTGGGGAATGAAGAGGGGCAGGTGGAAGGAGTATCAGTGGGAGAGCAATTTGGTGCTTGATCATAATTCAGGAGATTTAGAGTAGGAAAAAAAAGTTCTCAATTGGGTTAAAGCAAATTTTGCTGAGTCGAGATGGGATTTAGCCAAGGAGTACTGGAAATGGTTACGATGGTAAATATTGTCAGAGGCATTGAAGGAGATTATCCTGAGGGTAAAGAACATGTATGTTTCCTTAAAAAAAAAGGGTAGGGCTAACAAATCTAGAGCCCCCTGGATGTCAAGGAACACTGTGGAAATGTATTTTTATCTAAGCTGTACCACACTATTTTTGTGCCCTTTTTAATATAAAACAAAATGGAGTCCTGGTCCTTCCAGAAATTTCTGCAACAAGCAGTCGGTTTGCATAAATTGCTAAACCTGGCATGAAATGGTTGATAGCCAACAGATAGCTAGGAGGAAAGTCCTGCTGAGACAAGTACCCTCCATGGTGCTCTCCTATTGTCTATACGACACCAGTTCCACTCCACCCCACCCTTTTCGAAGTACTCAAACCACCAGCCATTATCTCTTGTAGAGACCTCATCCATTTGATGCAAAAAGATAACTGACCAGGAAACTGGACAATCCTGACGCAATGCAATGCAGGTAATAGCTCATTACCACACTCTCATCAAGTAATGGCCGGCTGGCCAACTAATAACCCTGACAAAAGGAAATATCTGGAAACCATGTCAGGACAAGGATGTAGTAATTAACTCTTTATCTGTATTCACTGACTGCAAGACAGAGCCAATACACAGGGAGAGGCCATAACTTGGGTTTTACTGTATAAATATCTCGTGAAATTGTACCATTTTGGGGGGGTCTCCACCTAGCTTTTGACTGGGTGAGACCTTCCCCCTTGCTACAAGTAAATGAAAGAAACTTCTGCCGGAGTCGTTTATCGGGAGTAGAGATTTCGACAACATACAGGGCAACAAAGAAAAAATGGGAATCTTATGACAGATACCGTGAACTCAATACTGCAGAAACTCTAGGAGTACAAGAAGTGCAGGGGTACAATTAAAAACGATATCAGGAAAGGAGGGAGCATGAAAGAATACTGGCAAGTAAAATCAGGGAAAACCCAAATATGTTTTATAAATACATTAAGAGCAAGAGGATAACTAGAGAAAGAGTGGGACCTATTAGAGACCATAAAGGTAATCAGTGTGTGGAGGAAGACGATGTGGGTAGGATTCTTAATGAATACTTTGCATCTGTTTTCACAAAAGACAGGGGCAATGCAGATTTTGCAATGAGGGAGGAGTGTGAAATATTGGACGAGATAAACAGTGAAAGAGGCAGCATTAAGGGGCTTAGCAGCTTTGAAAGTGGATAAATCCTTAGGCCTGAATGCAAGAGAGGAAATAACAAAGGCTCTGACCATCATTTTCCAATCCTCTCTGGGTACAGATGTGCTTCCAGAGGACTGGAGGACTGCTAATGTGGTACCTTTGTTTAAAAAGAGAGAAAGGGATAGATCGAATAATTACAGGCCAATCAGCCTAACCTCAGTGGTGGAAAAATTATTGGAAAAAATCCTGAGGGACAGGATAAATCTTCATTTGGAAAGAAATGGATTAATCAAGGAGAGTCAGCATGGATTTGTTAAGGGAAGGTCATGTCTGACTAACTTGCTTGAATTTTTTGAGGAGGTAACCAGGAGGGTCAATGAGGGTAGTGTATATGGATTTTAGCAAAGCTTTTGATAAGGTCCCACATGGCAGACTGGTCACGAAAGTAAAAGCCCATGGGATCCAGGGCAAAGTGGCAAGTTGGATCCAAAATTGGCTCAGAGGCAGGAAGCAAAGGGTAATGGTTGATGGGTGTTTTTGGGACTGGAAGTCTGTATCCAGTGGGGTTCCACAGGGCTCACTGCTAGGTTGGTTGCTTTTTATGGTGTATATCAATGACTTGGACTTGAATGTTGGGAGTTTGATTAAGAAGTTTGCAAATTACACTAAAATAAGCTGTGTGGTTGATAATGAAGAAGAAAGCTGCGGATTGCAGGAAGATATCAATGTACTGGTCAGGTGGGCAGAACAGTGGCAAATGGAATTCAATCCAGCTAAATGTGAGGTAATGCATTTGGGGAGGGCTAACAAGGAAAGGGAATACACATTAAATGGTACGACACTGAAAAGTGTAGAGGAACAAAGGGACCTTGGAGTGCGGGTCCACAGATCCCTGAAGGTAGCAGGCCAGGTAGATAAGGTGGTTAAGAAGGCATATGGAATACTTGCCTTTATTAGTCGAGGCATGGAATACAAGAGCAAGGAGGTTATGCTTGAACTGTATAAAACACTTGTTAGGCCACAGCTGGAGTACTGTGTGCAGTTCTGGTCACCACATTACAGGAAAGATGTGATTGCACTGGAAAGGGTGCAGAGGAGATTTACAAGAATGTTGCCTGGACTGAAGAATTTTGGCTATGAGGAAAGATTGGAAATGCTGGGTCTGTTTTCTTTTGAACAGAGGAGGCTGAGGGAAGACCTTATTGAGGTGTATAAAATTAGGAGGGGCCTGGACCCATTTCCCTTGGCAGAGGGGTCAACAACCAGGGGACAAAGATTTAAAGTAATTAGGTGGAGGTTTAGAGGAGATTTCTTCACCCAAAGAGTGGTGGGGGTCTGGAACTCACTGCCTGAAATGGTGGTAGAGGCAGAAACGCTCACCACATTTAAAAAATACTTGGATGTGCACTTACAGGGCCCAACATTGCCCAAGCCGTTTTTTCGGCGTACTGACCTGAAGCACGCCGACTTTGCATGCTGGAAAGGGCACCAGAAAAAAGGGGCCCATCCTGGCCGCTCTTCGGAGTCCCTGGAGTTGTGGCGTGGCATGCAGACTGAAGGGGGGGTGGGCGGAGCAACAGGCCAGCGCAGAAAGCACTGCCGGCACCTGCGCGTATGCTCAGTGAGGGCTGCACGCATGCTCCTGCCCTCCCAGCGTGTCCTGTGAGCAGGACTCCGATGCTTGCAGCCCTTTCCCAGGCAGAAAGGACGCCCGATCTCGCTGCACCCTATCCCCGGCCGAGTGGCCTCCTGCACCAGCCGGCCAGCCCGCTGAGTTCCCGGGCGAGGTAGGATTTCGGTTGTATTTTTTACTTTTGATTGGGGGGGGGGGGGGGGGAAGGAGGGGAGAGAGAAAGTGTATTGGGGATGGGGGGGGGGGGGGTGGGGAAGAGAAGACGAGAGTTTTGGGGATGGGGGGGGGGGGGGAGAAAGAGTGTTTCTGGGGAGGGGGGGGAGAGAAAAGAGTGTCTTTCTGACTATCCCCCCCCCACGACATCACGGCCAGCAGCACGCATTTCTCCGGTAGGATTTACTTCATTTTTATTAGTATTTTAATTGTTTGAGCTTTTCCTTGCGATGTTTGGTGCTTGGTTGTTGAGGTCCTCTCCAGTTCCCTTCCCTCCCCTATCCCTGCTCCAATGTCTGCCGAATGTGCGCTGCTTTTTCTTAACTGCCCGCAAAGTTTTTCAGAGTTTGCCACATACGCTGACTTAAGCGGATTTGGAGTAAGTTTTTGCTGGCCAAAGTGGCATAAATGGCCTAAGTGTCTGGGAACGCCCCCTTTTGAAAAAAAAAACTGACCTAAAAAAGATCGTACCTAACGGACTTACTCTGGAGCAAATTTTGGGGGGAAAATGGCATTTTTTTTTAAACTTAAGCCAGAAAAAACAACTTACTCCAAAAAAATTGATGCAAGTCATGGCCAGAATTGGGCCCTACAGGGCTACACCAAGAGCTGGAAAGTGGGATTAGGCTGGATAGCTCTTGTCCTGCCGGCACGGACACAATGGGCCGAAATGGCCTCCTTCCGTGCTGTAAATTTCTATGATTCTATGATTATTTGGCATCCAGATTCCTATTCATGTTGTTTGTTTACCTCGGGAACATGGTTATTAAATAATGTGGTAAAATACACAGACAAGAAATAGCTTCAACAGCATAATGCAAAACGTTGATATAAATGAGATGGAAGTCCTAGACAAGCTGAAGCATCTTCAAAGAAATCCCTTGGGTTAGATCGTATTTATCACAATGTTCCAAGAGACGAGCAAAGAGAATTGCAGGGCTCTGACAAATTTTGAGGGTCACTAAACAGGTACCAGCAGATTGGAAACTGACCAACATGGTACCCATATTCAAAAAGGGTGACAAAACAGAGGCAGGCACGACAGACTCAATCGTATTGTAATTTTGCGTAAAATAATGGAATTGATTAAGAGTAAACTTGGGGATTGTGTATTCAACAACCTAGTAAACAGCAATCAAGATGAATTTATACAAGGAAGATCCTGTCTGATCAATCTCCTTGATTTCTTTGAAGTGACAATCCAAGTAATAAACACTACAATGTTCTGTACTTGACTTCCACATTTGATAAAATTCCATTGCTAGTTCAGCACAAATTTGTGGAGATTGAAGCCTAAACTGATTTCCCTTATGCCTCCCACCTTTATCATTCCAATTTCTAACAGTAGGCTTAGATACAGTACTTGCCATGTAAACAAAACCGACTGCAAGGCAGTTTTCCAAATGATAGAGTACAGCTTTAGGCAACAATTATCAGGCAAACCCTAATCTGTTAGAAATCAGGGGTGCCCAAAATGTATACGGTTATGCGCATAAAATTGTGACGTGAATAATGCTGTGTTTACATGATTGTATTAGAACTCGAGACAGACTAGTATTAGAATAACTAGATAGATGCTTAGAATTTGCTTATGTTTTTGGTTCCCTGCAGATATTCCAGCATTCTGCACTATGACGATCATATATGACATCGTTTCCAGGACTAGCTATCTGCTAATTACGTGCTAGTAAGGTTGTTCCATGTATCTTTAATTTGACCAACTAAGGCCAAACGTCTATGTTTCTTCCATTACTGCTAATAACCATATTAGAATCCTAAGTTAGGATTTTGATTTTGTTTAACAAAACTGCTTTAAAATGCGCAAGTTAACCAGTGTATGAGAATAGAATAGATCTTTTGGGAATTTAATGATTCATTCAAGGGTACAATGGTGTGATAATGGATTGAAATAATTGGTTTTGCATAGCTAAAGCTACTTGAACAGCGTGAACTGATAACAAGCAGCTATGAACATCTGAAGGCCAAGAATGGCATGGCTGATTCCAAACTTGGGAGGATAAGGACAGGGAGCTCGGAGGAAATCAGATGGATGGGCCTTCAGGATGCATAAACAGGTAAGACAAATTGGCAAAGAACGAGACCACTTTAAGGGAGGGTTTTCATCTAAGAGTTGAGACAAAGAACTCGACGTGCCATTGGGCACTTGGTTTTAGGAGAATGATATCGTCTATATTCTACCCCAGGTCCACCCCTAAAGAGAGAATAAAAGAATGACCTAGAGAGCTTTTTCGCACAAATGGTGGATTGGAGAGCCATATAAGAGTGGGGCTGGTCTAACGCTCTTCCGAGAGTGGACCCATGCTGACCTAAGTTAACAATCTTGGGGGTTCTAGACGAGAGGAACAGAGGCTAGGCTGTAAGCCGGAGAATTGTTTGCGCACGCCAGGCGTCTGTCCGATCAGTACCAGCTGCTTGTCAGGGTTGTAAGTTTTTGCTGTATAACTAGCGTGTTAGATTCCGTCTTAAACTCCGATTAAACACAATATACCCACCATATTGGTTTGCAGTCGATCCTGATTATTTGAAAGACCAGAGATAAGCCAATATCAACAAATTGGCTACTCTACAAATCTCTATTCTTGCAGATTCAAGTAGTAGAAATACAAGGGTTTTTAAAATTGAAAACTGCTTTTATTACACTGAGGTTAATGACTTAGACATTCAAAGATCTCTACAAGATTTTCTCACCTTTATTTTTTTAAGAAACGGAACAGTTGCGTTTCAGTAACCTTGCCTGAAGCTACAAGCTGTTCATTAGCTCAGTCAAGAATCCAACCAGCTAAAAGAAAACCTCACTGAACTATCTCTTTGCAACTGATTGTTATAACTAAGCAGAGCCTTGTCTCATTCTTGGCCTCTGAATTAATCAATTAAACGATTATCTTGAAAAGTCGACAGTAATGTACGTAGTCCAAAAGGCAGAACAGATGGAAAGAAGGAACGGAACGACACATGGGTTCACCACTACTTGCAAATTCCCCTCCAAGTCACACACCATCCTGACTTAGAAATATATCGCCGTTCCTTCATCATCGCTGGATCAAAATCCTGAAACTCCCTCCCTAACAGCACTGCAGCGGTTTGAGAAGGCAGCTCACCACCACCTCCTCAAGAGCAATTAGGGATGGGCAATAAATGTGGCCTTGCCAGCAACACCGACATTCCATGAATGAATGTTTTAAAAACGGATCATCACTCACAGGTAGTTTATGCATTCTGCACACATGAATAGTGCTCCATTTAAAACTAATTGTTGAAAAAAATCTTTCAATTCAAATAACAATACAGTATTTTCCAAAAGCAGAAGTAGAATTTAAGGTGGTGGGGAATATAAAATAGATCATAATTTCAACATAAATATTTTCTTCTAAATCTACAGTATATTACTAGACACTTTATCCCCCTTGCAATAAAGGCCAACATTCTATTTGCCTTCCTGATTACTTGCTGTACCTGCGTACTAACTTTTTGTGTTTCATGCACAAGGACACCCAGGTCCCTCTGTACTGCAGCATTTAGCAATTTTTATCCATTTGAAAAATAATTTGCTTTTCTTTTTATAAATACAAACAAAAAGTTAGTACTACTGTGTACACTTTTTGCCAGCCCAAATGGTAACTCCAACTCCAAGTTTACACAACAATCTATACTTTGAAGTTTTAATAGTCCATTACTCCAACTGACTTTGCCCAGTAATGCATTCGTAATAAGGTGGATGAATTAACTGCGCAGATAGCGGTTAACGGATATGATGTAATTAGGATTACGGAGACATGGCTCCAGGGTGACCAAGCTCCCTGGGAACTCAACATCCAGGGGTATTCAATATTCAGGAAGGATAGACAGAAAGGAAAAGGAGGTGGGGTAGCATTAACGGTTAAAGCAGAGATTAACGCAATAGTAAGGAAGGACATTAGCTTGGATGATGTGGAATCAGTATGGGTAGAGCTGCAGATCACCAAAGGGCAGAAAACGCTCGTGGGAGTTGTGTATAGACCACCAAACAGTAGTAGTGAGGTTGGGGATGGCATCAAACAGGAAATTAGAGATGCGTGCAATAAAGGTACAACAGTTATCATGGGTGACTTTAATCTATATATAGATTGCGCTAAACAAACTGGTAGCAATACGGTGGAGGAGGATTTCCTGGAGTGTATAAGGGATGGTTTTCCAGACCAATAGTCGAAGAACCAACTAGAGAGCTGGCCATCCCAGATTGAGTGTTGTGTAATGAGAGAGGATTAATTAGAAATCTTGTTGTGCGAGGCCCCTTGGGGAAGAGTGACCATAATATGGTAGAATTCTTCATTAAAATGGAGAGTGACACAGTTAATTCAGAGTCTAGGGCCCTGAACTTAAAGAAAAGTAACTTCGATGGTATGAGACGTGAATTGGCTAGGATAGACTGGCAAATTATACTTAAAGGGTTGACGGTGGATAGGCAACGGCAAACATGGATGAACTTCAGCAATTGTACATCCCTGTCTGGCGTAAAAATAAAAAGGGGAAGGCGGCTCAACCGTGGCTAACAAGGGAAAGTAGGGATAGTGTTAAATCGAAGGTAGATGCATATAAATTGGTCAGAAAAAGCAGCAAACCTGAGGACTAGGAGAAATTTAGAATTCAGCAGAGGAGGACAAAGGGTTTAATTAGGAGGGGGGGAAAGAGAGTATAAGAGTAAGCTTGCAGGGAACATAAAAACTGACTGCAAAAGATATGTGAAGACAGATGTAGGTCCCTTGCAGTCAGAATCAGGAGAATTTATAATGGGGAACAAAGAAATGGCAGACCAATTGAACAAATACTTTTCTTCTATCTTCACAAAGGAAGACACAAATAACTTTCCGGAAATACTAGGGGACTAAGGGTCTTGAGAGAAGGAGGAACTGAAGGAAATCCTTATGAGTCAGGAAATGGTGTTAGGGAAATTGATGGGATTGACGGCCGATAAATCCCCAGGGCGTGATAGTCTGCATCCCAGAGTACTTAAGGAAGTGACCCTAGAAATAGCAGATGCATTGGTGATCATTTTCCAACATTCTATAGACTCTGGATCAGTTCTTATGGATTGGAGATCCACTTTTTGTAACCCCACTTTTTAAAAAAGAGGGAGAGAGAAAACGGAATTATAGATCGGTTAGCCTGACATCAGTAGTGGGGAAAATGTTGGAATCAATTATTAAAGATGTAATAGCAGCACATTTGTAAAGCAGTGACAGGATCAGTCCAAGTCAGCATGGATTTATGAAAGGGAAATCATGCTTGACAAATCTTCTGGAAATTTTTGAGGATGTAACTAGTAGAGTGGACAAGGGAGAACCAGTGGGTGTGGTGTATTTGGTCTTTCAAAAGGCTGTTGACAAGGTCCCACACAAGAGATTAGTGTGCAAAATTAAAGCACATGGTATTGGGGGTAATGTATTGACATGGATAGAGAACTGGTTGGCAGACAGGAAGCAAAGATTAAGAATAAACAGGTTCTTTTCAGAATGGCAGGCAGTGACTAGTGGGATTCAGTGCTGGGACCCCAGCTATTTACAATATACATCAATGATTTAGATGAAGGAATTGAATGTAATATCTCCAAGTTTGCAGATGACACCAAGCTGGATGGCAGTGTGAGCTGTGAGGAGGATGCTAAGAGGCTGCAGGGTGACTTGGACAGGTTAGGTGAGTGGGCAAATGCATGGCAGATGCAGTATAATGTAGATAAATCTGAGGTTATCCACTTTGGTGGCAAAAACAGGAAGGCAGATTATCTGAGTGGTGACAGATTAGGAAAAGGGGAGGTGCAACATGACCTCGGTGTCATGGTACATCAGTCATTGAAAGTTGGCATCCAGGTACAGCAGGCGGTGAAGGCAGCAAATGGTATGTTGGCCTTCACAGCAACAGGATTTGAGTATAGGAGCAGGGAAGTCTTACTGCAGTTGTACAGGGCCTTGGTGAGGCCACACCTTGAATATTGTGTACAGTTTTGGTCTCCGAATCTGAGGAAAGACATTCTTACTATTGAGGGAGTGCAGCGAAGTTTCAGCAGACTGATTCCCGGGATGGCAAGATTGACATATGAAGAAAGACTGGATCGACTAGGCTTATATTCACTGGAGAGGGGATCTCATAGAAACATATAAAAGTCTGATGGGATTGGATAGGTTAGATGTTCCCGATGTTGGGGAAGTCCAGAACTAGGGGTCACAGTCTAAGGATGAGGGGTAAGCCATTTAGGACCGAGATGAGGAGAAACTTCTTCACTCAGAGAATTGTGAATCTGTGGAATTCTCTCCATCACAGAAAGTTGTTGATGCCAGTTTGTTAGATATATTCAAAAGGGAATTAGATGTGGCCCTTACAGCTAAAGGGATCAAGGGGTATGGAGAGAAAGCATGAATGGAGTACTGAAGTTGCATGATCAGCCATGATCATATTGAATGGTGTTGCAGGCTCGAATGGCGTACTCCTGCACCTATTTTCTATGTTTCTATGAAATAGATACATAGACAAGTGGGCAGACTACCTCCATACATTTAGGCTAGGAGGCGTCTTATTAAATAGTACAAATAAGTGGGTCTGTGATACCATTGTAACTCTGCAGGTCACAGAATTTAAATTTGCGTGCCAATGATGGTAGAAATATGCCACATCGGATTTCGCTCACGGTAAAGATGTGCAATTTGATGATAGAATGTAACAGCACAAAAATACGCCATTTGGTCGATGAAGCTGGTGATGCTGTTTTACTCCACGCGACCCATCTAGTCTATTTCCACCCTCCTGGTTGCTCCCCATAACTTTTGATATTCTGCTTCTTCGAGCAACTGTCTGGATTTTACTTCAACAACAGGTTCAGAGAGAAAATTGTGTATTCAAACGTGTGATGTTTTTCCTAAACTTGGTTATTATTAGTTTCTTCCCCTTCTTCCTATTCTAATTTATTCCTTAGCCTTAACTATAAACATATATTAATTAACATATTTACATGTCAGCACTTAGCAGAACAAAGGTGATGTTTCAGTCTACTCCTGGCAATCAGCAGAGAATCATGGCATAAGGTCAAAGATCAGTTTACCTTTCCCAGCATCATGAATTCTGAAAGCATTTTTGACACAATTGCACGTGTTGTATTTGCAAGGCTTAAGACTATTGTTTTTCAAGAGCTAGAGACAAAGATCAAGTTTACCAATCCATGGTGCTTGTACATGAGACATGGACTTAACAGAATCGTGCAATTTACTGTACAAAATCAGTCTTAACCTCATTTTCTCCATTTGGGCATGTTCTGACTAACAAAGTTGCGCTCAGTATAGGTGGTTTATCTGAGCTTTTGTTTCCCTTATATGATGTCACAGTAAAATTCACAGTACCTGTAATAATTTAACATGGGGCATTTGGACCAACTAATTTATTTTTTCAAAGTTGATTGTGTTTTATTTCTGAAATAAAAACAAGATCAATTTAAAAGAAATACTTGAATTTATATAGCACCTTTCACGACCACCGGATGTCTCAAAGCGCTTTACAGCCAATGAAGTACTTTTGGAGTGTAGTCACTGTTGTAATGTAGGAAATAGTAGTACAAGCTAACAAGACTGGCATTTGAAACAAAATTAAGATATTTAAAATACATCCCAGTGAGAAAATTTAGAGTCAATAGTATGCAGCTAAGAATCAAATTCGACAAGCAGCTATAAAAACTTTTAGCCTTGCAAATGAATACAAGGGTTTATATTTAGAACACATCCACATGGCAGTGTAGAAAGCACTTCTCAACATCACCACTTTTATACATATACATCCACCCACTGCTTACAACCTACCGACAGAAAGAAGAATTGAGTATTACTCTACTTAAATGTGTCATGAATCAAAACTGACATTTAATATTCATTACACAATATGAATCAATCTTTGGACAATCACATTTAATCTACACTCTGCAGAAATAGATTCGCTAACATTATAAACTAGAATTCTAACATTTCAAAACTAGCAGAGACCCGAAAATAAACGCTGGTATCCTCCCTCCCTTGGGCCCCGCACACCTATACCCGTGCCCATTGGCCCCGCCGCATCCACTGCCGCCTCCTCATTGGAGCAGACCCAGCATCAATCAAACTTAAAAAATTCACGCCATCGCTCCCCGCCCTATTTGGTTCCGAGGCCAGGCAGGTCCTGATCACCCACTGGTTGGTGCAACTGTCCCTCAGTTCGGCCCATGTGCTGCCTGCCCCTGGCCCCGCCCTCGCCCCAGGACAGACAAAAACTGATTATTATAATAGATAGTAACTGTTGTGTATGGAGAAAGAGTCAGAGTGAACACTGAGCTCAAACTAAAGTGCAAACTTTTATTGCAAGTTCCAGAGTGCCTCTCCAACCTGTGAAGCCTCCTTAAATACCTGTGCTCCCAAGGGATTATGGGATCCCTTGGGACTCCAGGGGATGAGCCCTCTGGTGGCTGTACAAAGTAAATACAAGTCCACATATATAACAGTAACAACTAGCATTTAAATTACAAAACATTCAAATAACCCTTTTTAATGAGTCCAAATCCAACAAAATCCATGACATGACTAAGTAAAGTGCAGCATGGTTTTTCAAAACAATATTAGTGCTGCATTGTGGAACATTAGAAATGCAGTTTGTGATTGAACATCTAACTTCCAGTTTTCTCCATTATATGCTGATAAAACTAAATAATTTCTGGCAACAAAGATGAGAGATGAAGACCATTCCTGCACACAATAGCAAGCACAGATGTCTTATCAGAGAAAGCCTTGCTCGAGCACTCTGAAATTTTACTGAAATGCAACAGCAGATGCCACAGTACAATAATCATAATTGATGGGCCATAATGACTCCACTTTGTCTTCATTTGGAATGGCAATGCATCTGCAACCAAATACTGAAATCTACCTTCATGATGTTGCTGCATGATGAAATCCATCCTTGCTGAAGGCGATGCCTATGAAAGAAGGAACTCAATGATAGCAGATATAATTTATGCCAATACAGGTGAGGAGATTGCTCATAGGAACAGAGACCAAACTAGTCCAAACGAAATGCACTTTTCTGCAAAGTATGGACTCTTTCTGACATTCTACAATAAGGGAAAACTGAAAGATGTAAAGTAATTAAGCTTGAAGAGAGAAATAAGAAATGAGTGCAAAACATTGGCGCAGAAGGACAGGTTAGGGTGTGTGACCCAAATAAGTGTTCTTTATACAAACGCAGAGTATAAGGAGTAAACTGAACGAATTGCAGTTGCAAATTCAACTTGGAAGGTATGATATAGTAGCCATTACTGATACATGGCTGCAAAATGGTTAGGATTGGGAACTAAATATACCAGGTTATAAGGATCACAGGATAGATAGGGAAAATGGCACAGGGGGAGGAGTAGGCTTAGTGATTAAGGATGAAATCACTTCAATGATGAGAGGATATAACGAGAAGTAAGCAGGCAGTGGAGGCTTTATTAGGTAGAATTAAAACAAAGAAAAGGATTTAAGACAGCAGTGGGAGTTGTGTATAGGCCCCTTGTTAGCAGCTGTGAAGTGGCAGAATATATAAATGCAGAGATTAGACAAGCATGAAGCAACTGCAGAGTTTTAATAGGGAATTTTAACTTTCATATTGAATGGAATAAGCAGACTAGCTAATGACAGAAAGGTAGTGAATTTCTTTAGTTGTGTTCAGAATAGTTTTCTGCAACGATATGTCCCAGAAACAAGGGGACAGACCATATTAGATTTAGTAATGAGTAACGAGTCAGATTTGGTTAACAAGCTAATGCTGCGTCAACATTCATCTAATAGCGATCATAACATGATCAAGTTTAACATAGTGTTTGAAAGGGTTAATGCTAAACAGGTACTAAGATTCTAGACTTAGGTAAGTCTGACTTCAATGCGATGAGACAGAGACTGTTCAGTGAACTGGGCAAATCTGTTAATGGGTAAAACAACAGAAGATCAGAGGGTGATGTTCAAAACAGAAAGTAATGTGATACAGAACCATTTTAGACCCCCAAGGGGAAAGAACTCTACTTCCCAAAAAAGCCATGGACAACTAGAGGTAAGAGACAACAAAACTAAAAGAAAAAGCACAGAAACGTGCAAAAACTAGCACAGATCCTGGCAGCTGGGGTACATAGAATAGGTGACAAAATGGATAGTAAGAGCTACAGTGAGCATGGAAAGATACTTGCAAGATGGTATCAAAATCAACAATTAAAAAGATATATATTAGGAAAGAAGAGGTTGGTCAGGAGCAACATAGACGCCTTGAAAATTGACAAGTGATATTGTTAATGGAAATAAGGAAATGGCAGATATGTTGAATAATTACTTTGCGTCAGTATTTAAAATAGAGGAAGAGGATTAACAAGCCAAGGGAACCAATACTGAATCAGGGACGGGGGACTTGTCAAAATTAACGCAAGCAAAATAACAGTAATGAAGAAAGTAATGGCACGAAAGAGTGACAAACCCCCAAAGTTCTCTTGATTCAGGGACCGTTCCTTTATATTGGAAAATTGTGCATGTCACTCCACTATTTAAGAAAGGCAAGAGGGAAACCAGGAAATTATAGACCACTTAGCCTAACATCTGTTGTCAGGAAATGACTAGAGTCTATAATTAAAGGATAGAGCGACTGAACACCATGACAGTCTTCAGCTGATGAGAGAGACTCAGCATGGATTTGAAAAGGGTAAGTTATGTCAAATGAAACTGAGTGACTAAAGTCGTGGACTGCGGAATGTGTGTGGCTGGTATTTATATGGACTTCCAGAAGTCACTTGATCAAGTCTCTCATCAATAAACTGTTAGAAAAAGTTGAAGCTCATGGAATTGAAGGCAAATTAATGACCCATTAGGAAATTGGTTGAGTGGCAGGTGAGAAAGAATAGATATAATGGGCAGGTACTCTAATTGGCAGGATGTGACTAGTGGGGCCTCAACTATTCACCATCTTTGTTAAAGACGTAGATGGGATAGAAAGCCACATATCGAAGTTTGCCAATGACACAAAGATAGGCGGCACTGTACGCAGTGTAATAGCAAGCAGAAAATTTCAAAGAGATAATAGATTACGTGAATGGGCAAACTGCGGCAAATAGTTTACAATGTAGGCAACTGTGAGGTCATCCACTTTGGACCTAAAACGGATAGAACAGGGTACTTACTCAATGGTGAAAAGCTAGACACGCTGGAGGTCCAGAGAGACCTGGGGTCCATGTACACAGATTAAAAGGAAAACAGGATGGTATGTTGCCTCCCTGGTGCAAGGGTCAAGGATGTCTCAGAGCGGGTGCAGGACACTTTGGAGGGGGAGGGTGAACAGCCAGTTGTCGTGGTGCTTATAGGTACCAACGATATAGATAAAAAACAGGATGAGGTCCTACAAGACGAATTTAGGGAGCTAGGAGTTAAATTAAAAAGTAGGACCTCAAAGATAGTAATCTCAGGATTGCTACCAATGCCACATGCTAGTCAGAGTAGGAATCGCAGGATAGCTCAGATGAATACGTGGCTTGAGGAGTGGTGCAGAAGGGAGGGGTTCAAATTCCTGGGATATTGGAACCTGTTCTGGGAGGTGGGACCAGTACAAACCAGATGGTCTGCACCTGGGCAGGACCGGAACCAATGTCCTAGGGGGAGTGTTTGCTGTTGGGGAAGGGTTAAATTAATATGGCAGGGGATGGGAACCTATGCAGGGAGACAGAGGGAAGTAAAATAGGGGCAGAAGCAAAAGATAGAAAGAAGAAAAGTAAAAGTGGAGGGCAGAGAAACCCAAAACAAAAATCAAAAAGGGCCACATTGCAGCAAAATTCTAAAAGGGCAAAATGTGTTAAAAAGACAAGCCTGAAGGCTCCGTGCCTCATTACGAGGAGTATTCGTAATAAGGTGGATGAATTAACTGCACAGGCAGCAATTAATGAACATGACATAATTGGCATCACGGAGACATGGCTCCAGGGTGACCAAGGCTGGGAACTCAACATCCAGGAGTATTCAACAATCAGGAAGGATAGACAGAAAGGAAAAGGATGTGGAGTAGTGTTTCTGGTTAAAGAGGAAATTAATGCAAAAGTAAGGAAGGACATTAGCTTGGATGATGTGGAATCTGTATGGTATTCCACAGCTCCACCCAAAGGGCAGAAAACGCGAGTGGGAGTTATGTATAGACCACGAAACAGTAGTAGTGAGGTTGGGGACAGCATCAGACAAAAAATTAGGGATGCGTGCAATAAAGGTACAGCAGTTATCATGGACAACTTTAATCTACATATAGATTGGGCTAACGAAACTGGTAGCAATACATAGAAACATAGAAAATAGGTGCAGGAGTAGGCCATTTGGCCCTTCGAGCCTGCACCACCATTCAATAAGATCATGGCTTCATCATTCCCTCAATACCTCTTTCCTGCTTTCTCTCCATACCCCTTGATCCCCTTAGCCGTAAGGGCCATATTTAACTCCCTCTTGAATATATCCAATGAACTGGCATCAACAACTCACTGTGGCAGGGAATTCCACAGGTTAACAACTCTCAAGTGAAGAAGTTTCTCCTCATCTCAGTCCTAAATGGCCTACCCCTTATCCTAAGACTATGTCCCCTGGTTCTGGACTTCCCCAACATCGGGAACATTCTTCTCGCATTTAACCTGTCCAGTCCCGTCAGAATCTTATACGTTTTATGAGATCCCCTCTCATCCTTCTAAACTCCAGTGAATAAAGGGCCAGTTGATCCAGTCTTGCCTCATATGACAGTCCAGCCATCCCGGGAATCAGTCTGGTGAACCTTCGCTGCACTCCCTCAATAGCAAGAATGTCCTTCCTCAGATTAGGAGACCAAAACTGAACACAATATTCCAGGTGAGGCCTCACTAAGGCCCTGCACAACTGCAGTAAGACCTCCCTGCTCCTATACTCAAATCCCCTAGCTATGAAGGCCAACATACCATTTGCCTTCTTCACCGCCTGCTGTGCCTGCACGCCAACTTTCAATGACTGATGAACAATGACACCCAGGTCTCATTGCACCTCCCCTTTTCCTAATCTGCCGCCATTCAGATAATATTCTGCCTTTGTGTTTTTGCCACCAAAATGGATAACCTCACATTTATCCAAATTATATTGCATCTGCCATGCATTTGCCCACTCACCTAACCTGTCCAAGTCACCCTGCAGCCTCTTAGCGTCCTCCTCACAGCTCACACCGCCACGCAGTTTAGTGTTGTCTGCAAACTTGGAGATATTACATTCAATTCCTTCATCGAAATCGGTAATGTATATTCTAAAGAGCTGAGAGCCCTGCGGCACTCCACTAGTCACTGCCTGCCATTCTGAAAGGGACCCGTTTATCCCGACTCTCTGCTTCCTGTCTGCCAACCAGTTCTCTATCCACGTCAGTATATTACCTCCAATACCATGCGCTTCGATTTTGCACACCAATCTCTTGTGCGGGACCTTGTCAAAAGCCTTTTGAAAGTCCAAATACACCACATCCACTGGTTCTCCCTTGTCCATGCTGCTAGTTACATCCTCAAAAAATTCCAGAAGATTCGTCAAGCATGATTTCCCTTTCATTAATCCATGCGGACTTGGACCAATCCTGTCACTGATTTCCAAATGCACTGCTATTTCATCCTTAATGATTAATTCCAACATTTTCCTCACTACTGATGTCAGGCTAACCGGTCTATAATTACCCGTTTTCTCTCACCACCTTTTAAAAAAGGAAGGAGTTACATTAGCTACCCTCCAGTCCATAGGAACCGATCCAGAGTCGATAGACTATTGGAAAATGATCACCAATGCAACCACTATTTCTAAGGCCACTTCCTTAAGTACTCTGGGATGCAGACTATCAGGCCCCTGGGATTTATCGGCCTTCAATCCCATCAATTTCCCTAACACATTTTTCCGCCTAATAAGGATATCCTTCAATTCCTCCTCCTCACTAAACCCACTATCCCCTGGTACATTCGGAAGGTTATTTATATCTTCCTTTGTGAAGACAGAGCCAAAGTACTTGTTCAATTGATCTGCCATTCCTTTGTTCCACATTATAAATTCACCTGAATCCGACTGCAAGAGACCTACGTTTGTCTTCACTAACCTTTTTCTCTTCACACATTTGTAGAAGCTTTTGCAGTCAGTTTTTATGTTCCCTGCAAACTTCCTCTCGTATTCTACTTTCCCCTCTTAATTAAACCCTTAGTCCTCCTCAGTTGAATTCTAAATTTCTCCCAGTCCTTAGGTTTGTTGCTTTTTCTCGCCAATTTATATGCCTCTTCCTTGGTTTTAACACTATCCTTAATTTCCCTTGTTAGCCACGGTTGAGCCACGTTCCCCATTTTATTTTTACTCCAGACAGGGATGTACAATTGCTGAAGTTCATCCATGTGATCTTAAAATGTTTGCCACTGCTTATCCACCGACAACCCTTTAAGTATCCTTTGCCAGTCGATTCTAGCCAATTCACCCCTCATACCGTCGAAGTTACCTTTCCTTAAGTTCAGGACCCTAGTTTCCGAATTAACGGTCACTCTCCATTTTAATAAAGAATTCTACCATATTATTGTCACTCTTTCCCAAGGGGCCTCGCACAACAAGATTGCTAATTAGTCCCTTCTCATTACACATCGCCCAGTCGAGGATGGCCAGCTCTCTAGTTGGTTCTTCGACATATTGGTCTAGAAAACCATCCCTAATACACTCCAGGAAATCCTCCTCCACCGCATTGCTACCAGTTTGGTTAGCCCAATCAATATGTAGATTAAAGTCGCCCATGATAACTGCTGTACCTTTATTGCACACATCCCTTATTTCTTGTTTGATGCTGTCCCCAACCTGACTACTGCTGTTTGGTGGTCTGTGCACAACTACCACTAGCGTTTTCTGCCCTTTGGTATTCCGCAGCTCCACCCATACCGATTCCATATCATCGAGGCTAATGTCCCTTCTTACTATACGATGGAGGAGGATTTCCTGGAGTGTATTAGGGATGGTTTTCTGGACCAATATGTCGAGGAACCAACTAGAGGGCTGGCCATCCTAGACTGGGTGATGTGTAATGAGAAAGGACTAATTGGCAATCTTGTTGTGCGAGGCCCCTTGGGAAAGAGTGACCATAATATGGTAGAATTCTTTATTAAGATGGAAAGTGACAGTTAATTCGGAAACTAGAGTCCTGAACTTAAGGAAAGGTAACTTCGACGGTATGAGACGTGAATTGGCTAGAATAGACTGGCAAATGATACTTAAAGGGTTGACGGTGGCAAACATTTAACGATCACATGGATGAACTTCAACAGTTGGACATCCCTGTCTGGAGTACAAATAAAATAGGGAAGATAGCTCAACCGTGGCTAACAAGGGAAATAAGGCTAGTGTCAAATCCAAGGAAGAGGCATATAAATTGGCCAGAAAAAGCAGCAAACCTGAGGACTGGGAGAAATTTAGAATTCAGCAAAGGAGGACAAAGGGTTTAATTAGGAGGGGGAAAGAGTGTATGAGAGGAATCTTGCCGAGAACATTAAAAACTGACTGCAAAAGCTTCTATAGATATGTGAAGAGAAAAAGATTAGTGAAGACAAATATAGGTCCCTTGCAGTCATATTCAGGTGAATTTATAATGGGGAACAAAGAATGGCAGACCAGTTGAACAAATACTTTGGTTCTGTCTTCACGAAGGAAGACACAAATAACTTTCCGAAGTACTAGGGTACCGAGGGTCTAGTGAAAAAGAGGAACTGAAGGATATCCTTATTAGACGGGAAATTGTGTTAGGGAAATTGGTGGGACTAAAGGCCAATAAATCACCGGCCTGATAGTCTGCATTTCCAAGTACTTGGGGAAGTGGCCCTCGAAATAGCGGATGCATTGGTAATCATTTTCCAACAGTCTATCAACTCTGGATCAGTTTCTATAGACTGGAGGGTAGCTAATGTAACAACACTTTTTAAAAAAGGAGGGAGAGAAAACGGATAATTATATACCGGTTAGCCTGACATCAGTAGTGGGGAAAATGTTGGAATCAATTATTAAAGATGAAATAACAGCACATTTGGAAAGCAGTGACAGGATCGGTCCAAGTCAGCATGGACTTATGAAAGGGAAATCATGTTCGACAAATCTTCTGGAATTTTTTGAGGATGTAACTAGTAGAGTGAACAAGGGAGAACCAGTGGATGTGGTGTATTTGGACTTTCAAAAGGCTTTTGACAAGGTTCCACACAAGAGATTGGTGTGCAAAATCAAAGCACATGGTATTGGGGATAATGTACTGACGTGGATAGAGGACTGCTTGGCAGACAGGAAGCAGAGAGTCGGGATAAACAGGTCCTTTTCAAAATGGCAGGCAGTGTCTAGTGGAGTGCTGCAGGGTTCAGTGCTGGGACCCCAGCTATTTACAATATACATTAATGATGTGGATGAAGAAATTGAGTGTCATATCTCCAAGTTTGCAGATGACATTATACTGGGTGGCGGTGTGAGCTGTGAGGAGGATGCTAAGAGGCTTTAGAGTGATTTGGACAAGTTAGGTGAATGGGCAAATGCATGGCAGATGCAGTATAATGTGGATAAATCTGAGGTTATCCACTTTGGGGGCAAAAACACAAAGGAAGATTATCTGAATGGTGACAGATTAGGAAAAGGGGAGGTGCATCGAGACCTGGGTGTCATGTTACATTAGTCATTGAAAGCTGGCATGCAGGAAACAGCAGGGAGTGAAGGCGGCAAAATGGTATGTTGGCCTTCATAGCTCGGGGATTTGAGTATTGGAGCAGGGAGGTCTTACTGCAGTTGTACAGGGCCTTGTTGAGGCCTCACCTGGAATAGTGTGTTCAGTTTTGGTCTCCTAATCCGAGGAAGGACGTTCTTGCTATTGAGGGAGTGCAGCGAAGGTTCACCAGAATGATTCCAGGGATGGCTGGACTGATATACATGAGGAGAGACTGGATCGACTGGGCCTTTATTCACTACAGTTTAGAAGGATGAGAGGGGATCTCATAGAATTTTATATATTTCTGACGGGATTGGACAGATTCAATGCAGGAAGAATGTTCCCGATGTTAGGGAAGTCCAGAACCAGGGGACACAGTCTAAGGATAAGGGGTAAGCCATTTAGGACTGAGATGGAGAAACTTCTTCACTCAGAGTTGTTAACCTGTGGAATTCCCTACCGCAGAGTTGATGATGCCAGTTCATTGGATATATTCAAGAGGGAGTTAGATATGGCTCTTACGGCTAAAGTGATCAAGGGGTATGGAAAGAAAGCAGGAAAGGAGTACTGAGGTGAATGATCAGCCATGATCTTATTGAATGGTGGTGCAGGCTCGAAGGGCCAAATGGCCTACTCCTGCACCTATTTTCTATGTTTCTATGTAAAATGTCAAGGCCAGGTACAGAAAAATAATCAAAAAGGCTCATCGAATGCTGGCCTTTATATGTGGAGGAGTAGAATACAAGAGGGTAGATGTTATGCTGCGGCTGTGCAAAACCCTGATTAGATCACACCTGGAGTACTGTGAGCAGTTCTGGGCACCACACCTCAGAAAGGATATATTAGGCTTGGAGGAAATGCTGCATAGATTTACCAGAACTGCAAGGGTTAAATAATGAGGAGCGATTGCTCAAACTCCTTGGAATTTAGAAGGTCAAAGAAGATCAACGTTTTCAAGATATTAAGGAGAACTGATAGGGTTGAGCGGGAGAAACTAATTCCGCTAGTTGGAGAATCTAGCACAAGGGGGCAAAGTCAAAAAATTACAGCGAGGCCAGGAGTGAAGGTAGGAACCACTTTTACACGCAAAGGGTGGTAAAAGTTTAGAACTCTCTTCCGCAAACGGCAATTCATGTTAGGTCAATGGTTAATTTTAAATCGGAGACTGATAGATTTTTGTAAGCAAAAGTATTAAGGGATATAGGGCAAAGGTGAGTAGATGGAGTTAGGTTGCAGATCGGCCATGATCTCATTGAATAGTGGAACAGGGTTGAGGAGCTAAATGGCCTACTCCTGTTCCTATTCTTTGAAGGGTTGGATTCAGCAATTAGAATTGTATATCTTATTTCAACTTTTAAAATTAGTTATTGTGAATTTTATGTTTAATGACCCACAGGATTATGCCTGGACTGAAACTAAACTGAAAGCAGTATTGAGCACAATTGTTAAGACTCCATGCAGAGCTTGTAACCAGAACTGCACACGTTTGACAAGTTTGCAGAAATCCCACAAAAACAAGAAATTCAGGAATCAAAGCTCTTAACAGAACAGGCAGACCTATATGTAGATCTGTATCAAGCGATTCAGTTTTTGGAAGTACCCTGTACTTATTTTTTCATGGAACTTCCACCTGAGACCCACCCTCACTAGTTCAAGATAAAAAGTCTAATCTTAAAATCAGAATCAGACAGCTGGTTTCTTGGTAGCTAAGGCAGCTTCTGCGGACCACAAAGACAATATCATTTCCCACCATATTTAATGTTTGAGGAAAGAAATTCCACATACTTGTACTTTTGCAGTTGCAGGGACTCAAAAGTATTTGAGAGTCATTAATCATGACATTTTCTCAGCTAATCTTGCCTTTCAGTGAAACTACAGCTACTCAAATTTAAAAAAATGATACTGTGTTATTGAATTCACACAAATATTGATTCTCGGAAGACACTATTGTGGTTATATTCTAAGTCAACTCATTAATTTTGACCCCAAATATTCATTTTGAAAGCTGACTCCAAGGCAAGTCACCAAACTAATCTTTCAGTATTCAACGCTTCAGGATGAAAACCCAAAATGTTTTTCTCTTCACAAATGATAATTGACCTGTTTTTGTATATTTACAGCAATTTCTGCTTTTATTTTAGATTTACAGCATTTGCAGTTTTTTTTTTTTATTTGTGTACAATTGAAGGGCTTGAAATGCTTTTAGGTTTAAGTAAAATTGTCGCTTAAGGACATAGGGCTCAATTTTCCCCAGTGATTTGCGCAGCTTTTTGGCCTAAATTTAAAAATCCAAGTTTCCCCAAAGATTGTGCGCCAGCGTAACGCAGTTAGTTACGTTTTTTTAGGTTTGTATTTTTTTGCGTCACCTGATGTCTGCACCAGTTTTTCACAACTTACAATTCTCCTAGGATGGCGTACGTGACTACTCCCAAAAAACCTTCTGGGCACTTAAGAAAAACCAGCGCACATCAAAAAACCGGTGCAGAAAGGCGCCATTGTCTTTAGGTGAAATTTTGGAGGGAGACAACCACACATAAATATGCATCATCAAGCTTAAATTTTTCCAACTGAAAATTCAGAAAATGGAAATTTCATGCAATTCTCTCAGTTTTTTTAAAATAAAAAGTGCCACCACCACCATTGAACGTCTCCAAACTGGGCTAGAAAGTCGGAGCGTCGGTCCCTCATCCGGACATGGGCTCGGCTTCAAAAGAAGCTGGGGGCGGGGGTTGGAAGCCGAACTGAAGGAATGAGAACCCTTACACTGTGCATCAAAAGAAGTCTGGGGGGCTGGGGAGGGAAGCTGAACTGAAGGCATGGGAAGCCTTACACTATCCCACTATGCATCAAGCAGCATCAAATGAAGCTCAGAGGGGGGGCTGTTACACGATTTAAGCAAGCCCATTGCTCATGCTCAAAGCTGGATGTGTGGTCCATACTAGGGTGTCGATCTTGGGGAGAGAGGCAACAAAGAAGCTTGTCCTGCCTGCCATTTTGAGCTTCTTGCAAAGGTATTGTGTGCAGTTTTGGTCTCCTAATCTGAGGAAGGACGCGCTTGCTATTGAAGGAGTGCAGCGAAGGTTCACCAGACTGATTCCTGGGATGGCAGGACTGACATATGAAGAAAGACTGGATCGACTAGGCTTATACTCACTGGAATTTAAAAGAACGAGAGGGGATCTCATAGAAACATATAAAATTATGACGGGACTGGACAGGTTAGATGCAGGAAGAATGTTCCCGATGTTGGGGAAGTCCAGAACCAGGGGTTACAGTCTAAGGATAAGGGGCAAGCAATATAGGACCGAGATGAGAAGAAACTTCTTCACCCAGAGTGGTGAACCTGTGTAATTCTCGACCACAGAAAGTTGTTGAGTCCAGTTCGTTGGATATATTCAAGAGGGAGTTAGATGTGGCCCTTATGGCTAAGGGGATCAGGGGGTATGGAGAAAGCAGGAGTGGGGTACTTTAGTTGCATGATCAGCCATGATCATATTGAATGGCGGTGCAGGCTCGAAGGGCCGAATGGCCTGCTCCTGCACCTATTTTCCATGTTTCTAATCCTGGGGGCAATATTGACAATGCCATACCTCGTGTAAGCCATCTGCATGATGGTGCTGCGGAGGAGACAATTCAATAGACGAGGAACCTCAGAGCACGTAGGATGATGGGATGGAGGCCTTACCCACGTTCATACCTGCACCTGAGAGATGCATAGTGTGTGAGAAGGCTGCGTTTCCACAAAGAAGTTGTAACCGAGATCTGAGAGTTAGTACAAACAGACCTGCAACCTAGAAGCGTCAGGAGGACTGCTTTGTCAGTTGAAGTGAAGGTTACAGCTGCTCTTTCATTCTATGCATCTGGATCGTTCCAGGCCACAACTGGGAATGTGTGCACCATTTCTCAACATGCAACACATATCTGCATTTGGCAGGTGACTGCTGCACTCTATGCCCAGAGGAATGACTACATAAAGTTCCCCATGTCCGCCCAGGCAATGCATGAAAGGGCTGTGGGCTTCTCCAGGATTGCTGGCTTCCCAAAGGGCTGCATTGATTGTACCCACGTCGCCTTGCGAGCACCTTTGGAGAATTCTGAGATGTACAGGAACAGAAAAGGCTTCCACTCCTTGAACGGGCAACTCTTGTGTGACGTCATGCATTGCATCATGTCAGTTGATGCAAGATACCCTGGGAGCACCCATGATGCGTTCATCCTACGTGAGAGCGCTATATCTGCCATGTTTCAGCAGCAGCCAGAAGGGCAGAGCTGGCTACTGGCTCATGATACCCCTACGTGTAACCCGGACGGAAAGCTGACCGGGAATACAACATATCGCACATTGCGACGCTCAGCATAGTAGAGACGACCATTGGCATCTTGAAACAGCGTTTCCGATGCCTGGAGTACTTGCAATACTCCTGAGATTGTCAGTTCACTGTTGTGTGCTGCATGCTGCATAACTTAGCCATCATGAGGCAGCAGCAGCAGCTGCTAGAAGACGACCCACCTGAAGGGAGAGTGGCTGATGAGGGGGAAAATGCAGGTGATGAGAAGGAGGAGGACGACGATGAGGAAGCCATGCAACTACCTGAACCCACAGCACGATGGCAGAGGAGGGCGGGCCATCGTGTCCCTTTAACGATTGCTTGAGCCTTACGCCAGCAGCTCATCCGTGAACGCTTTGCTGCCTGAAGGCTCAGCGGAAACTATTCCAAAGGGACCATATTTACTGTTTGGACCTATTCCGTAATGTTGTGTTGTGTTACTGGAACAAATAATGGAACTGATTTTTACTTACTTCATAAAGTTGTGATAATAATGGAAATGATGCAGTTAGAATTTAAAATATATTTCATTCAAAAGTTTAACATTTGTTTGTACTTAACTTTAATAAAAATATTCTTGTATCAAACTTTAAAGTTTTCAGTTAAGATCACTTACAAACTTTTAAACTTGTAAATTTACATCACTTACAAAAAAAACTTGTAATTTGAGAACAGTCACAACATTAACAATAATAATAACAGCAAAGAAAGGCTGTACCCAAATTTCCTCCACCTTATTCTAAGACTTCCCGCTGCGCTTGGTCGTTTTGACTCCACCCCTGCCCGCTGGCGGTGGCGCAGCGTTTCTCGGGGTGGTACCAAGGTTATTCTTTCGAACATCTCAGGTAATACGCACTTCTTGATTTGGGGGGGTGGGGGGGCAGGCGGTAATGTGGAAGGCCCAGTTTGGGCTTCTTCAGAGGCTGGTCTGGGGATTGGAGTGGGAGTGGCAGATGATTCTGTCAATGGATGCGAGGTCTGGGCGTGTTCCCTTATAGCAGCAGCTAACTCCAACATTCCCTCCTTCATGTGCATCGAAATTGTATCTGCTGTCTGAGACATTCCCTCCCTCATGTTCCCGGATGGTGTTCCCATTTCTCGAGAGAATGTTGTTACTTCTCCCGACAGTCCCGATATCTCATCACCCACCCCACTGATGGTGTCCAAGAGTGATCGCGCAAGTTCAATGCTCCCCGCACTCATTGCCAACATCTGAACCACATCTGTTAGAACCTGCACCTCAGGGAAGCGCTGTCGAGCTCTCCTTCCCCTCCTCACCCTGGGTGTGCCTTGCTGCATCCGACAGGGACCCGCAGCCTTGGACGGTGGGGCCCTGGGTGTGCCTCGCTGCACCTCACTAGAATCCCCAGCCTCGGACGTTCGGAAACCATGGAATGCCCCAACACTCAAACCACTAGTCACGGAAGGGGCTGGCACCTCAATCAGTGGCACCTGCACCTCCACCAAAGTCAGTAAAACAGTGAGGGCTTCATCCATCTCCATCCCCTCCTCCTCCCCTTCACCCCCATACGCTTAGTCTGGAGAGTAGGATTGGAAGATATTATCCTCTTCATGCTCGTCCTCGTCTGAATAATCTTCTGCATCGTCAGGGTGGCTTCAAGTTCTGCAAAATATAACAGAACGCAGACAAATGGTTAGCAACACAGGAGGGGGGGCAGGGTGGGTGGCATGAGTAGGCTCACACAGCGCAGGCAGCAGGCTGATTTGAAGGATAGCACATTGCATCAACCGAAGCGTAGCTGACAAGAGATATCCCCAGGAACCAAAGCATGGCTAGCCCGCGCAGTACTTAATGTTTAGCAAAGCCAGACTGGAATTTGCAGGACTTACCCTTTCCCTCGAGTGTGGGCCCAGCTTGTGCAGTGGTGGTTGCTTTTCTCCAGGCAGAACCCATCAAAGCAACGACCCTCTCTTCCAGGGTGTCAGTGGCTGCAGATTTGCCAGGCCTCCTCCTGTTCGAGTTCTTTCCCGTTTGTTGTGTGCCACCCTCCTCTGCAAAGATGAAAACATAACTTTTTAGGGAAGATGTCTTGCTGCTGGGTGGGACATATACAGCTGGTCACATTTACAATTGCAATTCCAGTGAATAAATGAAAATATTACTTACACTAACTACTTGACCAAGGTCCTGCCACTTCTTTTTGTACTAGTCTCAGTAATTTGCTGCAAGTTGGTTCCAGCGTTGTTTCTTTTCTTTTGGTGAAACTTTTACGTGACCTCTTGCTGGTATCCATCTCGTGCCATCTGGCCTCAATTATAGTAACCAGGGCATCCACTTCATCCTGCAAGAAATTCTTGGTCCTTGAACCATGTCGCATCTTGTATTGTAGCTCTGATTTTTCCAATGAAAATTAAAGTTCTCTCACACAACTGGTTCTTTAAAAATGACCGAATGCAGACCGGGAGCTGTACTGGGCATGCATGCCCAGAGCAATCATGTCAAAAATGTCCTTTTTTTGTCATGCATGCGCAGAAGGGGGTGTGCATAGTTTTTTCGGCGCAGACTTTAGGCTCCACGCCCTGAAGCTGCAGGACAGGCTGCGTGGCACCAATTTCAAAAAATAGAACGGGGAAACTTGGTACTTTTTTTTTTGTTTGTAGTTGGGACCAGAAAAAACAGGCGCAACTCTGGCAATATGCCAAAAAACGGCATTAGGGAAAATTGAGCCCTTAATTTTGCAGTAATAAAGCAAGGCCCACACTGCTCCAAAGCTTCTGCAATATCTACTCCAGAGGATCCAGCTCCAACTATTATAGCATGCTGACTAAATCACTACTGCAGGACTCAACTGTACTCTGTATAATTATTGTTCAACTCTCGGTTCAACAGAGCATTGTGTTAATTTTTACACCACAGAAATCGCCTATTTGTATAAACAGACCATCACTTGGGTCCCACTGTGAAATGAAACTTGTGAATCTGACCAAATAGAAAATGTACACCACTTTGACAGTCTCGATAGATGGGATGTCATGTTTGAAATTCAACGATGGGTCAAACAGGTTGCCAAGATTTTGCATGGCCAGATTCAACCAAAGCAAGAGATAGAGAAAGGGATGGAATCAACCAGAAGGGAGCAATGTGCACGTCTTCCCCATGTTCAGTTGGGTGAGATTTTCATTCACATTTTAATGTCAGTCAGGCAATCTGACAGCACTGAGTGGTCATAGAATTGAGGGAAGTGTTGGGTGTCACCAGCAGACAAAAACAATCTAATCCCATGTCTATATATTATCAGGAAGGAGCAGCAAGTAGACTCATAGGGGAAACTAAAACTAAGGGACATAGTCTCAGAATAAGGGGCCGTCCATTTAATGCTGAGATGAGGAGGAATTTCTTTTCTCAGAGGGTTATAAATCTATGGAATTCTCTGCCCCAAAGAGCTGTGGAGGCTGGGTCATTGAATATATTTAAGGTGGAGATACAGATTTTTGAGTGTTAAGGGAATAAAGGGTTATGGGAAGCAGGCAGGGAAGTGGTGCTGAGTCCATGATCAGATTAGCCATGATCTTATTGAATGGCGGAGCAGGCTCGAGAGGCCAGGTGGCCTACTCCTGCTCCTATTTCTTATGTTTTTAAGATGGGACAAGGATAGATGTGTGGCCAAGTGAACACAGGGGGAGAAGTAAACAGGATGGACCAAACTCGACAGTCCTATTTAAGTTATAAAAACAAAAAATGCTGGAAATCTCAGCAGGTCAGGCAGTATCTGTGGAGAGTTAACGTTTCAGGTCGATGATGTCCTATTGATGTACCTTCTTGAAATTTGTTTGTTTTCATGCATGACAAACTATAATACATTGCCCTTCAAGTAAAAGTAAATTTTAAAGGAATGGTTTTCAAAAAAAATTCTAAATGGAAGTCCATTTTAATGCAAATTAAATAAAACCCACAAATCTTTGTGGGAAATGCATGGACTTTAGTTTTAAGATAAGAATTTCTAGATAGCAAGAAAGACTTGCATTTATATAGTGCCTTTCACGACCAATGGATGTCCCAAAGTACTTTACAGCCAATGAAGTACTTTTGAAGTGTAGTCACTGTTGTAATGTAGAAAACACAGCAGCCAACTTGCACACAGCAAGCTCCCACACACAGCAATGTGATAATGACTATCATTTTTTTTTTAAAAGTGATGTTGATTGAGGGATAAATATTGGCCAGACACCAGGGAGAACTCCCCTGCTCTTCTGCAAAACAGGATCTTTTATGTCCACCTTAGAGAGCAGACGGGACCTTGGTTTAAGGTCTCATCCAAAAGATGGCTTAACAGTGCAGCATTCCCTCCAGCACTACATTCAAGTGTCAGCTGAGACTTTTGTGCTCAAGTCTAGAGTGGGACTTGAACCCACAGCCTTCTGACTCGGGTGACAGTGCTACTCACATGGCTGACTTCTTGTAGCTGAACATGAACAAACAAATAAGCATTGCTTTGCCCTTGGCTTACTTCTGTCTCAAAGTTGTAATGTGTAAATTCTATTAGATTAACCAGTAGTACAGGGCAGTGAGGATGAATACATCAGCTTCAGGAGACTCACATTTGCATACACTGACAATAATATTAACCAAAACTCCTACGGTGAATTTCACATTATTTAAACTAACTGTTTTTGCCTCTTCGACAGAAAACAATCTTATTGTGCTGTGTCCCAGAATATAAGCTATGGTTATTAGTTTTAATAAAGATACAGATTGGGTAACTGTAGAAGCTAATTTAAATCATGTCACTGCCCTTTTCAACACAATTAATTACAATTTGCTTCTGTTGAGTATTTCTTTGATAAATTGCAGTGTCACAAATGTAGTGCAAGTTACTTATTTACACAATTATGTATTCATAACCACAGTTAAAGATCATTTCAAAGGAAAAACAGGGAAACCCTTTTGCTGGCCAGCTAAACCTCAACATCCATTATAAAAGCTTACTTACTTTTGGTATAAATTGCGACTTGGAGTCAAAACCAAGCAACTTTTATTGCATTTCCCAGAAAGGATTGCAAAATGCTTCACATACAATGAATTACTTTGAATGAAGACTGCTGTTATGGAGGCAACCATTTTGTGCACAAGATTCCAGAGCACAATGAGACGTTTCAATGCAGTGAACAGAGAAAAATGCTGGCCACAACTATTCTTCTTCAAATAGAGTCAGGAGGTTTACAGCACAGAAGGAGGTCATTCAGACTCTTATGGCTGTGCCAGTTCTTTCTTAGAGCAACTCAAAACTAATTCCATTGCCCTAGTCTACTCATGTAACCTTGTACCTTCCTCTGCTTCAAATATTTATCCAGTTATCCTTAAAAGATGCAATGTTGCCCAGGCCCTGACCCGGGCTGGCATCAGCTGCTTCATAATCAGAAGAGTGGTGAATGGAAAACTAGGGAATCATCCTGCTTTTTGTGAAGAGTGTATACCTGGGCAATCTTCCACACTGTCAGATAGATGGCAGTGTCACAGCTGTACTGGAATAGATTGGCTCTGGTGAACTACAGCCAGGATGTTGTCAATGTCCCTAAAGTTTGCTACATCTGCCACTTCTCGTCACATGAACCGAACTGGCTGGACACTGGTATCTATGATGGTGGAAACCTCAGGAGGAGGCAGAATAAGATCAAATTGTGTAATAAATACCTCCTGCGCTGTTTTATTAAAATGATTTCATTTAAGCTAGTGAATAATATTCTTAAAACAAAAAACAATTTTGCATTAACAGGAGACGTCAATAGTGAGTTTGTCCTCGAGTCGTAAAATTGTTTGGAAATAGTAGCAATATACAATTAGAATTTTAAATCTTTAAAATAGCAGCTTTCAGTAAAATAAAAACAAAAGACTTCGAGATCTGTTTTTATATTGCATGCTAGTTTACTTTCATAATCTATCTTCCCTCTATTATTTTTTTAGTCGTTCTTTGTTGGCTTTTAAAAGTTTCCCAATCCTCTGGTCTCCCACTAGTCTTGGCCACATTGTATGCCCTTGTTTTCAATTTGATACCATTCCTTATTTCCTTAGTTAGCCATGGAGGGTTATCCCTTCTCTTAGTCTTTCCTTCCCATTGGGATATATTTTTGTTGTGAGTAATAAAATATCTCCTTAAATGTCTGCTACTGCTCATCAACCATCCCACACTTTACATAGAAACATAGAAAACATAGAAAATAGGTGCAGGAGTAGGCCATTTGGCCCTTCGAGTCTGCACCACCATTCAATATGATCATGGTTGATCATGCATTTCAGTACCCCATTCCTGCTTTCTCTCTATACCCTTTGATCCCTTTAGCCGTGAGGGCCACATCTAACTCCCTTTTGAATATAATCGAACGAACTGGCGCCAACAACTTTCTGTGGTAGAGAATTTCACAGGTTCACAATTCTGAGTGAAGAAGTTTCTCCTCATCTCGGTCCCAAATGGCCTACCCTTTATCCTTAAGACTGTGACCCCTGGTTCTGGACATCCCCAACATCGGTAACATTCTTCCTGCATCAAACCTGTCCAATCCTGTCAGAATTTTATATGTTTCTATGAGATCCCCTCTCATTCTTCTAAATTCCATTGAATACAAGCCTGGTCGATCCAGTCTTTCTTCATAGGTCAGTCCTGCCATCCTGGGAATCAGTCTGGGGAACCTTCGCTGCACTCCCTCAATAGCAAGAATGTCCTTCCTCAGATTAGGAGACCAAAACTGTACACAATATTCAAGGTGTGGTCTTACCAAGGCCCTGTAAAACTGCAGTAAAACCTCCCTGCTCCTATATTCGAATCCTCTCGCTATGAAGGCCGACATGCCATTTGCCTTCTTCACTGCCTGCTGCACCTGCATGCCAACTTTCAATGACTGATGTACCATGACACCAAGGTCTCGTTGCACCTCCTCCTTTACCAATCTGTCACCATTCAGATAATAATCAGCCCTCCTGTTTTTACCACCAAAGTGGATAACCTCACATTTATCCACATTATACCGCATCTGCCATGTATATGCCCACTCACCTAACCTGTCCAAGTCACCCTGCAGCCTCTTCGCATCCTCCTCACAGCTCACACCGCCAGCCAGCTTAGTGTCATCTGCAAACTTGGAGATATTACATTCAGTTCCTTCGTCTAAATCATTAATTTATATTGTAAATAGCTGAGGTCCCAGCACTGAATCTTGGCGGTATCCCACTAGTCACTGCCTGCCATTCTGAAAAGGACCAGTTTATTCCTACTCTCTGCTTCCTGTCTGCCAACCAGTTCTCCAACCACGTCAGTACATTACCCCAATACCATGTGCTTTAATTTTGCACACTAATCTCATGTGGGACCTTGTCAAAAGCCACTTGAAAGTCTCAATACACCACATCCACTGGCTCCCCCTTGTCCACTCTACTAGTTACATCCTCAAAAAATTCCATAAGATTTGTTAAGCATGATTTCCCTTTCATAAATCCATGCCGACTTGGACCGATCCTGTCATTGCTTTCCAAATGCGCTGCTATTACATCTTTAATAATTGATTCCAACATTTTCCCCACCACCGATGTCAGGTTGACCGGTCTATAATTCCATGTTTTCTCTCTTCTTCCTTCTTTTTTTTAAAAAAGTGGGGTTACATTAGCTACCCTCCAGTCCATAGGAACTGATCCAAAGTCTATAGAATGTTGGAAAATGACCACCAATGCATCCACTATTTCTAAGGCCACTTCCTTAAGTACTCTGGGATGCAGACTATCAGGCCCTGAGGATTTATCGGCCTTCAATACCATCAATTTCCCCAAAACACTTTGCTGACTAATAAGGATTTCCTTCAGTTCCCCCTTCTCACTAGACCTTCGTTCCCCCCTAGTATTTCCAGAAGGTTATTTGTGCCTTCCTTAATGAAGACAGAACCAAAGTATTTGTTCAATTGGTCTGCCATTTCTTTGTTGCCCATTATGACTTCACCTGATTCTGACTGTAAGGAACCTACATTTGTCTTCACATATCTTTTTCTCTTCACGTACCTGTAGAAGTTTTTGCAGTCAGTTTTTATGTTTCCTTCAAGCTTACTCCCATATTCTATTTCCCCCCTCCTAATTAAACCCTTTATCCTCCTCTGCTGAATTCTAAATTTCTCCCAGTCCTCAGATTTGCTGCTTTTTTGGGCCAATTTATATGCCTCTTCCTTGGATTTAACACGATCCCTAATTTCCCTTGTAAGCCACAGTTGAGCCACCTTCCCCATTTTATTTTTATGCCAGACAGGGATGCACAGTTTAAGTTCAGCCATGTGATCTTTACATGTCTGCCAGTCCACTTTAGCCAACTCTGCCTGCATACCTTTGTAGTCTCCTTTATTTAAGCTTAGGACATTGGTTTGAGATCCAACTTTCTCACCCTCCAACTGAATTTGAAATTCAAGCAGGTTATGGTCACTCATTCCTAGAGGATCCTTTACTAGGAGGTCATTTATTAATCCTGTCTCAGTACACAGTTCCAGTTCTAAGATAGCCTGCTCCCTAGTTGGTTCCACAACATACTGTTCAAGGAAACTAACCCGGATACACTATGAACTCTTCCTCAAGGCTACCCTGACCAATATGCTTCATCCAATCAATATGAAGGTTAATATCGCCCATGATTATTGCCGTTCCTTTTTTTACCAGCCTCCATTATTTCTTGATTTATACTCCGTACAACAGTGTAGCTACTGTTAGGGGGTCGATAAACTACGCCCACCAGTGACTTTTTCCCCTTATTATTCCTTATCTCCACCCAAACTGATTCAACATCTTGGTCTTCTGAGCCAATATCGTTTCTCACTAACGCACTGATATCATCCTTTATTAACAGTGCTACCCCACCTCCTTTCCCTTTCTGTCCGTTCTTCCAAATTGTCAAATACCCCATAATAATTAGTTCCCAGTCCTGGTTATCTTATAACCACATCTCTGTTAACGCCATCAGATCATAACCATTTGTATCGATTTGTGCCATCAACTCATCTATTTTGTTACGAATGCTACGTGCATTCAGATAAAGAGCGTTTGCCATTTTTTTTACCATTTTTTCCTGCTTTGACCCCACTTTCTGATTCACCTTTATGTTTATACATTCTATCCCTTCCTGTCACGATCTGGTTTACATTTCCCCCAGTGCTTCCCTGCTCTATTGCCTTCTCATTCTTTGACTTTTTTAAATTTTCGCTCACCTGAATCCTCCCCCCCACTAATTAGTTTAAAGCCCTCTCTGCAGCCCTAGTTATTTATTTCGCCAGGACCCTAGTCCCAGCACGGTCTAAGTGGAGCCCAAGGAGGGGGCCAAGGATAGATCCTTGGGGGACACCTGAGGTAACGATGCGGGAGTGGGAAGAGAAGCCATTGCAGGTGATTCTCTGGTTACGAGAGAGATAAGAATGGAACCAGACGAGTGCAGTCCCACCCAGCTGGACGATGGTGGAGAGGCGTTGAAGGAGGATGGAGTGGTCAACCGTGTCAAACGCTGCAGACAGGTCAAGGAGAAGAAGGGATAGTTTGCCTTTTTCACAGTTGCAAAGGATGTAGTTTCTGACTTTGATGAGAGCCGTTTCGGTACTGTGGCAGGGAGAAAACCAGATTGGATGGATTCAAACATGGAATTGCGGGAAAGATGGGCACAGATTTTGGAGGAGACGACACATTCAATGGTTGACAGGAAAGGGAGGTTTGGAGATGGGGACGGTACTTAGCAAGGACAAGGATTTTTTTTAAAAAAAGAACATAAGAACATAAGAATTAGGAACAGGAGTAGGCCATCTAGCCCCTCGAGCCTGCTCTGCAATTCAATAAGATCATGGCTGATCTGACCGTGGACTCAGCTCCACTTACCCGCCCTCTCCCCGTAACGCTTAATTCCCTTATTGGTTAAAAATCTATCTGTGACTTGATACATTCAATGAGCTAGCCTCAACTGCTTCCTTGGGCAGAGAATTCCACAGATTCACAACCCTCTGGGAGAAGAAATTCCTTCTCAACTCTGTTTTAAATTGGCTCCCCCGTATTTTGAGGCTGTGTCCCCTAGTTCTAGTCTCCCCTACCAGTGGAAACAACCTCTCTGCCTCTATCCTGTCTATCCCTTTCATGATTTTAAATGTTTCTATAAGATCACCCCTCATCCTTCTGAACTCCAACGAGTAAAGACCCAGTCTACTCAATCTATCATCATAAGGTAACCCCCTCATCTCCGGAATCAGCCTAGTGAATCGTCTCTGTACCCCCTCCAAAGCCAGTATATCCTTCCTTAAATAAGGTGACCAAAACTGCACGCAGTACTCCAGGTGTGGCCTTACCAATACCCTATACAGTTGCAGCAGGACCTCCCTGCTTTTGTACTCCATCCCTCGCGCAATGAAGGCCAACATTCCATTCGTCTTACTGATTACCTGCTGCACCTGCAAACTAACTTTTTGGGATTCATGCACAAGGACCCCCAGGTCCCTCTGCACCTCAGCATGTTGTAATTTCTCCCCATTCAAATAATATTCCCTTTTACTGTTTTTTTTCCCCAAGGTGGATGACCTCACACTTTCCAACATTGTATTCCATCTGCCAAACCTTAGCCCATTCGCTTAACCTATCCAAATCTCTTTGCAGCCTCTGTGTCCTCTACACAACCCACTTTCCCACTAATCTTTGTGTCATCTGCAAATTTTGTTACACTACACTCTGCCCCCTCTTCCAGGTCATCTATGTATATTGTAAACAGTTGTGGTCCCAGCACAGATTCCTGTGGCACACCACTAACCACCGATTTCCAACCCGGAAACGACCCATTTATCCCGACTCTCTGCTTTCTGTTCGCCAGCCAATTCTCTATCCATGCTAATACATTTCCTCTGACTCTGCGTACCTCTATCTTCTGCAGTAACCTTTTGCGTGGCACCTTATCAAATGCCTTTTGGAAATCTAAATACACCACATCCATTGGTACACCTCTATCCACCATGCTCGTTATATCCTCAAAGAATTCCAGTAAATTAAACATGATTTCCCCTTCATGAATCCATGTTGCGTCTGCTTGATTGCACTATTCCTATCTAGATGTCCCGCTATTTCTTCCTTAATGATAGTTTCAAGCATTTTCCCCACTACAGATGTTAAACTAACCGGCTACAGTTACCTGCCTTTTGTCTGCCCCTTTTTTAAACAGAGACGTTACATTAGCTGCTTTCCAATCCGCTGGTACCTCCCCAGAGTCCAAAGAATTTTGGTAGATTATAACGAATGCATCTGCTATAACTTCCGCCATCTCTTTTAATACCCTGGGATGCATTTCATCAGGACCAGGGGACTTGTCTACCTTGAGTCCCATTAGCCTGTCCAGCACTACCCCCCTAGTGATAGTGATTGTCTCAAGGTCCTCCCTTCCCACATTCCTGTGACCAGCAATTTTTGGCATGGTTTTTGTGCCTTCCACTGTGAAGACCGAAGCAAAATAATTGTTTAAGGTCTCAGCCATTTCCACATTTCCCATTATTAAATCCCCCTTCTCATCTTCTAAGGGACCAACATTTACTTTAGTCACTCTTTTCCGTTTTATATATCGGTAAAAGCTTTTACTATCTGTTTTTATGTTTTGAGCAATTTACCTTCGTAATCTATCTTTCCTTTCTTTATTGCGTTTTTAGTCATTCTTTGCTGTTGTTTAAAATTTTCCCAATCCTCTAGTTTCCCACTAACCTTGGCCACCTTATACGCATTGGTCTTTGATTTGATACTCTCCTTTATTTCCTTGGTTATCCACGGCTGGTTATCCCTTCTCTTACCGCCCTTCTTTTTCACTGGAATATATTTTTGTTGAGCACTATGAAAGAGCTCCTTAAAAGTCCTCCACTGTTCCTCAATTGTGCCACCGTTTAGTCTGTGTTTCCAGTCTACTTTAGCCAACTCTGCCCTCATCCCACTGTAGTCCCCTTTGTTTAAGCATAGTACGCTCGTTTCTGACAACTTCCTCACCCTCAATCTGTATTACAAATTCAACCATACTGTGATCACTCATTCCGAGAGGATTTTTTACTAGGAGATCGTTTATTTTTCCTGTCTCATTACACAGGACCAGATCTAAGATAGCTTGCTCCCTTGTAGGTTCTGTTACATACTGTTCTAAGAAACAATCCCGTATGCATTCTATTAATTCCTCCTCCAGGCTACCCAGTGCAATTTGAGTTGACCAATCGATATGTAGGTTAAAATCCCCCATGACTACTGCCGTTCCTTTTTCACATGCCTCCATTATTCCCTTGATTATTGTCCGCCCCACCGTGAAGTTATTATTTGGGGGCCTATAAACTACGCCCACCAGTGACTTTTTCCCCTTACTATCTCTAATCTCCACCCACAATGATTCAACATTTTGTTCATTAGAGCCAATATCATCTCTCACAACTGCCCTGATATCATCCTTTATTAACAGAGCTACCCCACCTCCTTTCCCTTCTTGTCTATCCTTTCGAATTGTCAGATACCCCTGTATGTTTAATTCCCAGTCTTGGCCACCCTGCAACCATGTTTCTGTAATGGCCACCAAATCATACCCATTTGTAATGATTTGTGCCGTCAACTCATTTACTTTATTTCGAATGCTGCGTGCATTTAGGTAGAGTGTTTTAATCCTAGTTTTTAAAACCATGATTTTTTAGTTTTGACCCCTCCTGCAGCCCCTTTATATTCAGTTGCCCTTTTGTTTTTTGGGATGATGACAGCAGATTTGAGGGAGAGGGGAACAGTACCCTAGGAGAGAGAACCGTTAACAATGTCAACGAACACGGGAGCCAGAAAAGGAAGTTGGGTGGTCAGCTATTTGCTGGGAATGGGGTCGAAGGAACAGGAAATAGGTCTCAGACGAGACGAGATGAGCGCGGAGCGGTCAAGAGAGGAGATCAGAGAGAAACTGGAGAAGGATGAGAGTTCAGGGCTCGGGCAAGGGGGAACTTTTCGGGAAGTTTGGCCTGATGGGCCAGGGGAAGGAAGGGAGGTGGCAGAGGCAGCTGAACGGATGGTCTCAATGTTAGAGACAATTAAGTCCATGAGCTCCTCACACTTGTTGTCAGAGGTGAGGGTGGAAGAGACAGGGGAGAGCGGTTTAAGAATACGGTTAGCAGTAGAGAATAGAAGCCGGGGTTTATCTTTGCATTCCAGAATGATTCTGGAATAGTGAGCAATTTTGGCAGATGAGAACAGGACTCAAATAATGTTTTATGTTGTCCAGCCAGATCTGGCAGTGAATGGCTAAACATTTTGTCCCCCAAATCCGTTCAAGTCTGTGTCTCTTGGACTTAAGGGAGAGATGATGAGGGTCATACCAGGGGGAACAGCCAGGATGAGAGAGTAATTGTTTTAATACGGACTGGGCATCAAAGGTGGTGGTGAGGTTGTGGTTGGGCAGATCGGTAGCTGCAGAGATGTCATGGTGAATGGAGGGCCAAAGCCTGGACAGTTGAGATTTCGCTAAGTGCAATTGTAAGAATGTTGGGAGGTTTTTTTTCCCAGGGACAGACAATGGGATTTGTGGGTGGAGAGCGATGCTATAGACTATCCGTAATTCTATTTCTGCCACAATCTGCTTCTCAGACTCCAGATGCTCCCCAAAAAGCTACAGATATACAAAGACCTGATTAGAACAAAACCTGGAGTACTGTGTTCAGTTCTGTGCACCACACCGTAGGAAGGATTTGGAGAGAGTGCAGCTTAGATTCACCAGAATGATACCTGGATGCCAAAAGTAAAATTACAAGGAGATTACACAACCTAGGGTTGTATTCCCTGGAATTTAGGTGATTTGATCTAAGTTTTCAAGGCATTAAGGGAAACTGATAGGGTCGATAGAAACTATTTCCGCTGGTTGGGTATTTAGGACTAGACGACATAGCCTAAAAATTACAGCCAGGCCTTTCATAAGTGATGTTAGGAAATATTTCTACACGCAAAGGGTGGTAGAAGCTTGCAACTCTTCAGCAAATGCTAGGTCAATTGTTAATTTTAAATCAAGATAGATTTTGTTAACCAAAAGGTATCAAGAAATTACGGCAAAGACAGGTAAATGAAGTTAGTTCACAGATCAGCCATGGATCTCATTCACTGGCAGAACATGCTCGAGGTGGGCTTACTCCTGTGCCTATAGCCCAACATTTTTGTTACATCCTCAAGGCTCATATTTCTCTAATTTGAAGACAACACACAAAATAGACATGATTTCACTTTCAACTATTGTTTATAAAATGTCTACGGCCAAGAAAAGTCTGAGCAAAATGCAAAAAACATTGGACTCATCTAAAGCAGACAATTTATTTCATTCCCAGCACTGAGAAAGTTCAAAAAAGACAGCATGAAAAAGGGTACATCACTAAATCACTCATCACTTCTTTATTAAAAAGGAAATAGACTATGTTTTCAGGATTTCAGCTCAATTTCTAAACTGTAATACCACATAGTGTATGGCATACAAATGACATTTTCCCATTTGGCCTGCTGACAAAAAGGAAATGAAGACAATATATGCTTTTTGCACCTCCCCCGTTCCTTCGCCCAGACTGCCTCAGAAATAAAATTATTTGACATGCAGTTCTCTGACACATTTCCCATTCCAACTGAAGCAGTAATAAAATGCAGGTTAATTTTTTTTAGATGCAATCTGTTGCGAAGTGCAGTTAATGATTTTCAATTCCACTGTTGCTTTGGTATTTCTTCAAATAGGTAGATTCTTGCATGCAATCAAACGCATGGGATTGTGGGTCAATTCAAATAGGTAGATTCATGCACGCAATCAAATGCGTGGGATACTAAATAAAATGGTACTTAAAATGTTGAATTGCTAGTTAGTTTGAAATGACAGTTAATTCTTCTATTCTCTCTCCGCAAGATCCAGCAAATCCTCTGGGAGGACAGATGCACCAATGTAAATGTCCTCGCCCAGGCTAACATCCCCAGCATTGAAGCACTAACAACGCTCGATTAGCTTCACTGGGCAGGCCATTTAGTTCACATGCCAGACATTGAGACTCCCCAAGCAATTATCTACGCAGAGCTCCTTCATGGCAACCGAGCCAAAGGTGGGCAGCGGAAACGTTACAAGGACACCCTCAAAGCTTCCCTGGGGAAGTGCGACATCGCCACTGACACCTGGGAGACTCTGGCCGAAGACCGCCCTAGGTAGAGAAAGTGCAACCGGGAGGGCGTTGAGCTCTTCGAATCTCAACGCTGCGAGCGAAGAGGTCAGGCGCAGGCAGCGGAAGGAGCGTGCGGCAAATCAATCCCCCGCCCCCCCCCCCTCCTTCCCCCGACGAATGTCTGTCCCACCTGTGACAGGGTCTGTGGCTCTCGTGTTGGACTGTTCAGCCACCAAAGGACTCACTTTAGTAGTGGAAGCAAGTCTTCGGTGATTCCGAGGGACTGCCTATGATGATGATGATGATGATCTCTCTCCCCTCTAAAAAGAGAGGAACTGGCGAACAAACAGTTTCCTGGATTGTACCAATGCTGGTTGGTAACCAGATACAAGTAAGTGAATGAGAATAATGCAGTCAGTTTTCCTCCATTACTGAGAAAGTGAGTCACCTCAGCACCAACAGCAACTTGCATATATATAGCTCCTTTAACATAGAAAAATATCCCAAGGCGGTTCACAGAAGGGTCGACAAACTGACACCAAGCCAAAGCAGGAGATATTAGGATGGGTGTCAACAGGTGAATTCTGAGGAGGATCTTAAAGGAACAGTGGGGGGTACAGAGACAGAGGGGTTTCGGGAGTGAATTTCAGAGCTTAGGGGCTAGGCAGCTGAAGGCACATCCACCAACAGTGGGGTTAAAGGAGTGGGTGATGCACAAGAGTTGGAGGAATGCAAAGTTCCTTAAAGCACTGAATGACTGGAAAGGGCAAAGCTATTAAGGGATTTAGGCATGAGAATCAACATTTTACATTTCAGATGTTAGAGGACTGGGAGCCAATGTAGGTCAGTGACCACAGGACTGATGAGTAAGTGGGACTTGCTGCAACGTAGGAAATGGTAGCAAGAGAGTTTTGGTTGAGCTGATGTATGGAGGGTGGCGGTTGGGAGGCTGACCAGGAGAGCACTGAAACAGTCAAGTCTAGAAGTAGCAACGGTATGGATAAGTGTTGGTCGCAAATAGAGAAGTAATGGGACCGGAAGCTCAACTTGAGATTAAATAGGATGCAGAGATTGCAAAAAGTCTGGTTTAACCTGAGGGAATGGCTAGTAGGGGAATGGAATTGATAAGTATACGGACTTTGCGACGAGAGCTGAAGACAATGGCTTCGGTCTTCGATTTTAAACTGGAGGAAATTTCAACTCATCCGAGACTGGATGTTAGACAAGCAGCCTGACAAGAGAGAGACAGTTGAAGGGTTGAGCAAAGTGGTGGAGATGTAGAGTTGGACGTCATCAAAATACACATGGAATTGGAATCCATGTTTTTGGATGATGTCACCAAGGGTTAGCATGAGTTGAGAACTCACTTCAGGAAAACTTGCACTGGAGTGCCCATATCCTCCTGTTCACTTGAATATCCCAAGATCTAATAAATGCACAAGAAATACATGGAATTTAAAAGAGTGCTCCACACATGGTAACCAGGAGGGATTTCATCTTCCTATAGCATTCAGGAATTAACCAACGCAGGCTTTCACCCTTCAGATGAGGTGGGAGGACAGCCATTTGTTGTTTCACAATACGTTACACTTGTTTGGTGGTTGTGAATTCAAATTGCATATACTTGGAGCATAGAAGAAGAAAAGACAATTAGCCCACTATATCTGTCCCTTCCACAGTCCATGTGCAACTTGTGTGAATTCCGTCTAATCCATTCAATCTCAAGGAACCAACCATAAATAAATCCTTCACAACAATACACTAACATTTCTTCCTGACCTCTAAACTAATTCAGCAAAACTGAAGATAAACTAATTCAGCAAAACTGAAGATATCAAGCTCACACTACCAGCTACATAATTCAGCTCCGAACAGCTAAGCCCCAGTGATGATCTTCCCATGCTCCCAAAACCATGTTCCTTAGTGTGCTTGATGACCTATGTCTTGGCTTATCCTCATGGTCTTAAATACTATTAACTAGATATTGAACAAACACTCTTTGCTGATTGCACGTCGGGCTCAATCTGAAGGATGTCAGTGGAGGAGAATGTTTGGTAACCAGTGTCAGCATCAAGCCCTCCCAACAGCTCTTTTTTTAAAAAAAAGGAATCAACCAATATTGTACTAGTTTCAGAGTCAATTCTACACATTTGCTACTGTGAGGAAAACAGTCCTATGATCTCAAATCTTTACTTGATACTTGTCTTACAGCTCTGCAATCACAGTTAAATAATCCCCTTGTATCTATATTATCAAGATCTCTCCAAACCTTAAAGACCAAAGTTGTGTGCCTTCCTGGTCTTTCTATCGTAAAAATAAGTTCAGTTCTATATTATGAGTCTTAGAAATCTGGTTGCCCTCTGAACTCCCTCCAATGCAACAAATTTTCCATTTTGCACACGAGACATCCTTCTGAAACGAGTGTAATTTTGATTGGACAGTTTTGTACTCATTTCAAAACAGCTTAAACTCATTCTATCAAGAACCCTCAATCGGTAGGGATTAATTTCATCAGGTCAAACTAAGGTATTCAGTTTGACCTGAGGAAATCCATTATGCCACACAAGCTCTGCAGCTCTCAATCTAGTTGGACTTGCCAGTGTTCTTGGATGCCTGGGGAAATAAATTCATGTAGAACTATTCACTCTGAAAATCCCACTGTTTAAAACATTTATAATACATTTCCCCAATACACAGTTAGAAATGTATTGCCGAATGTGAAACGGAGCCATACAGATCAGGGAGGTCACAGGTTAAACTCCTAGTCTATGCTGTGGGAGCTGATCTCAGCAGAGCAGGGAGTAAAATAACTAAGTTGACGTTAGCAGTCCTAGGCTAGGGATGAAAGGAAATGAAAAAGTTAGCCATAGATCCCATTCCAGTTCACTATCCAGTCAGTTCCCACTCTTCCTTCTTCTTACGAGTGTGCAAGAGCGCGGCCAGGATCAGGCTTGCCTTTGTTGTCCCTTCCAAGAGCCTGCTGACACTCAGTCTAGACCTACACAAGAATTGCCATTTAGATCAGGTAGTAGAAAGTGGTCAGCATTAGCATTAGCTGAGATGGCACTTGAAGGAAGGGAGAAAACTGGACTAAAAACACATTGCAATACTTAATATTTATAATGAAAAGTTCCCAATATTCAAGAGTAGATCAAGGATTTATAATAATTAAGTTAGTTGAAGGATGGAGCTCCAAGTAAGCATTGCAGACGCAACTCCACCCCATTAGTTATAGAACTGCTTAGTGAAGAGGGTTTGCAAGTTTAAAAAATCCAAAACTATTTACAGAAGCAAGAATTTCAAAATATTTATCCTTCATCCAGCATCACAAACAGATGATCTGGTCATTGCTGTTTGTGGGACCTTGCTGTGTGCAAATTGGCTGCCACATTTCCTACATTACTATAGTGACTACTTCAATGGCTGTCAAGTCCCTTGGGACGTCCTGAGGTTCTGAAAGGCAGTATAGAAATGTAAGTTGGTCTTTGTATTGCTCCAGGCATTCACTGGTGGGAGAGTCCAAAACCAAGGGTCATAAATATATGATAGTCACTAATAAATCCAATCAGGAAATCAGGGGAAACGTCTTTACCCAGAGAGTAGTTAGAAGCTCGCTACCACATGGAGTAGCTGAGGTGAATAGCATCGATGCATTTGAGGAGAGGCTAGATAAGTACATGAGGGAGAAAGGATAGAAGGATATGCTGATAGCCTCTTCCCTCTCTGCTTCACCTAACCCTATGTGGAGTATAAACACCAGCATAGAGCAGTTGGACCAAATGGCCTGTTTCTGTGCTGTGAATCATAAGTAATAAACTAATGCTTTAAAGTTTTTAATATATTCTGAAGCATTGCCTGCCACAATAACTTTTATTGCAATGTGTGTGGAGCATTTAGCCATATTGCACAGTTATAAATTAATGGTAAAAGCTGCCTGCTGACTTTACTTGTCTTAATTTGCAATAACTCAATGTGTTAGATAAATGTAAAATCAATCTCATGCAATTATTGCTGAAGCTTTCAACTTGCATTGTTAGCACATTACACTATCCAAAACCTCAAAGTTTTAAGGTTACATTACTATTAGATCATCTTATAAACATAACAGGGAAATTAAAAAGCAATTTTGTGTAAATTAGGTTGCCAAAATTAAATGTCCTAATTGCAATTTACATTGTGCGAAGTAGGGAGCTGGAGCCTAAGGTTTAGACTTGAAGGGAGCAGGAAAACAGGGACTTAGTTGCAGAATAATAGTCAGGTATAGAGTACAGTGACTGGTCCCTGATAACTGAGTCAGTGAGAATGTATCTAGCATCGACCAATGAAATATAGATATTATATATATTATAAATAAAACATATAATTAGGAATCGAACTTTCTACTCGATTACAAAAATACCAAATAAATGAATAATTCCAATATTGTCAATCTAAACCATTTGGGAAAGAATGGGGAGCGAGAGCAGGCCCTCTGCCTAATGGTTTATCAAAGCAGAGGTCAGGAACAGAGAGCAGGAGAGAGGAGACAAGCCTATGCAGTGAACTGGAGTTGAAGGCCTGACCCAAGCCAGAAGAAATGAGCAAAGGCAGCAGGGTGACTGAATGCAGTCAACGAAGGAAGAGCAGACCCAGATGGATGACTAGATGTGTCCAGGGAGTGAATTAGTATGGCAAGTCCAAGAAAGGCTTTGCAGAGAGGCAACCAAAGCAGAGGCCAGTGAGCCTTTCGAGCACTTCAGGCAGGTATGGAATCCAAGAGAATGTTGTGGCATATTAATTCATCCAAGAGAGGGAACAACAAGGTCTCTGTGTACATACATCTTGTGCATTGTTCAAGTTGTGCCTGAACTGGGCAGGTCAAGTTGGGCTATACAGCATTGCAAAACTATGTACCAGAAGCCAGCATGCTCATGAAGCCTGGCATAGTTCACCTGGAAGCAGTGGAGGAGATTGTCGGAGAAATTGAAAGAGATAGGCACGTTTGCCTTCACCCCCACCCGCAATTAATTGAAGTTTTGAATGTGTTTAATATAATAGAAATTTTATTTTTAAGGTATATAATCAGTGAGAAAATGTCAGTGGAGCTGTATCTTGCACAATGTTTTTGCTGGACTTTGACTGGGCTGATTCATTAATAGAATATGACTGGAGAGTGTGTGACTGGAGAGAAAACAAAGTGGAGAAAGGTTTTCTTCAAATTACTAAATAATAAATGCACGATGTTGCAATGTAGAACAGCAAACTGGTGGGGACTGGATTTGAATGAAATTATACTTTTAAAATGCATTCATGGAATGTGGGCGTGGCTGGCAAGGCCAGCATTTATTGCCCGCCCCTAATGACCCTTGAGAAGGTGGCGGTGAGCCACCTTCCTGAACTACTGCAATCCTTGAGGTGAAGATACTCCCATTGTGCTGTTAGGGAGGGAGTTCCAGGATTTTAACTCAGTGACGATGAAGGAACGACGATATATTTCCAAGTCAGAATGATGCGAGATGGGAACTTGGAGGTTCTGATGTTCCCATGCATCTGCTACTCTGTCCTTCTAGGTGGTAGAGCTCGCGTGTTTGGGAGATGCTGTCGAAGAAGCCTTGACGAGTTGCTGCAGTTCATCTTGTAGATGGCACACATTGCAGCCATGGTGCACCAGTGGTGGAGGGTGTGAATGTTTAAAGGTAGTGGATGGGGTGCCAATTAAGTTGGTTGCTTTATCCTGGATGGTGTCAAGCTTCTTGAATGTTGCTGGAGCTGCACTCATCCAAGCAAGTGGAGAGTATTCCATCACACTCCTGACTGGTAGATGGTTGAAAGGCTTTGGGGAGTTAGGAGGTGAGACACTTACTGCAAAATACCCAGCCTCTGACCTGCTCTTGTTGCCACAGTATTTATGTGGCTGACCCAGTTAAGTTTCTGGTCAATGGTGACCCCTGGGATGTTGATGGTGGGGGATTTGGCGATGGTAATGCCATTGAATATCAAACTGAGGTGGCTAGACACTCTTGTTGGAGATTGTCATTGCCTGGCACTTGTGTAGCCCGAATGTTACTGGCCACTTATCAGCCCAAGCCTGAATTTTGTTCCAGTCTTGCTGCATGCAAGCTCTACTTCATTATCTGAGGAGTTCTGAATGGAACTGAACACGGCAATCATCAGCGAACATCCTCACTTCGGACCTTATGATGGAGGGAAAGTCACTGATGAAACAGCTGAAGATGGTTGGGCCAAGGACACTGCCCTGAGGAACTCCTGTAGCGATATCCTGGGGCTGAGAGGATTGGCCTCCAACAACTGCAAGCATCTTCCTTTGAGTTAGGTATGACTCCAGCCAGTGCAGAGTCGTGTGTCCCCCGCCCACTGACTTCAATTTTATTCGGGCTCCTTGATGCCACACTCAGTCAAATGCTGCCTTGATGTCAAGGGCCTCGCCTCACCTCACCTCTAGAATTGAGCTCTTTTGTCCATGTTTGGATCAAGGCTGTAATGAGGTTTGGAACCAAGTGGTCCTGGCAGAACCAAACTGGCATTGGCGAGCAGGTTATTGTTGAGAAAGTGCCGCTTAATAGCATCAATATTAATTTAATTTAAACCACATTTCTTCAAAATCTATTAAAAACTGAGAAGTGTATATTCAATTCTGAGCAGTTGGGGAAGAGCATATAAATGACCATGGTAGCCACTGTGCAAGTAGGGTGCTAAAATCATAAATACAAAATCATTCCGGTCACACTGCTCTTGTATCAAGTATACACCGGGAGATCATAGATTGACAGAATATTACAGCACAAACGGAGGCCATTCGACCCATCGAGTCTTCACCAACTCTTTTGAAGAGCAATCCAGGTAGTCCCACTTCCCTGCTCTTCAGTGAGGCCTCACCTGGAATATTGTGTTCAGTTTTGGTCTCCTAATCTGAGGAAGGACGTTCTTGCTATTGAGGGAGTGCAGCAAAGGTTCACCAGACTGATTCCAGGGATGGCTGGACTGTCATATGAGGAGAGACTGGATCAACTGGCCCTTTATTCACTGGAGTTTAGAAGGATGAGAGGGGATCTCATAGAAACGTATAAGATTCTGACGGGACTGGACAGGGTAGATGCGGGAAGAATGTTCCCGATGTTGGGGAAGTCCAGAACCAGGGGACATAGTCTTAGGTTAAGGGGTAGGCCATTTAGGACTGAGATGAGGAGAAACTTCTTCACTAAGAGTTGTTAACCTGTGGAATTCCCTGCCGCAGAGAGTTGTTGATGCCAGTTCATTGGATTATATTCAAGAGGGAGTTAGATGTGGCCCTTACGGCTAAGGGGATCAAGGGGTATGGAGAGAATGCAGGAAAGGAGTTCTGAGGGAGTGATCAGCCATGATCTTATTGAATGGTGGTACAGGCTCGAAGGGCCAGATGGCCTACTCCTGCACCTATTTTCTATGTTTCTGTGTTTCCCCATACCCTTGCAATTCTTTCTCCTCCAAGTATCATCCAATTCCCTTTTGAAAGCCACTATTGAATCTGTATCCACCACCCTATCAGACAGTGCATTCCAAATCCTCACCACTGGTTGTGTAAAAAGATTTAACTATGCATTTTATGAAATTGCCGAACAAGTTTATACTTCCTGTTTAAAAACTGCCCATATTGGATTCCAAAAGCATTCACTCATTTTTCCTCTCCAATTTCTCCCTTCTCTTCTGAGGGTGGAGACTCATGCTGGGGTATGATTCTGTCAATGACCACACCCACACTCATCCTATTGGTCATGTGGCCGTGTGAAAGCCTAGACGTGAAGTGCAATGGGTATTCAGCCATGTTGGGTGTCAGTCAAATCTGTTCTGTCTTCACCCAACATTCACTTTCCAGCTAGAGCCACTGAATAGCAATCAGGAGTGGGAACTCGAGCTAATATTTCCCCCTGATGTGGGAACAAAGGCAATCTGCAACACCCCACCATGTCAACACTGACTGTCAAATAAATCTCTCATGGTTTTTCTTTCTGACCATGACAATCTGTACTTGGCATGGTAATTACTATTTAAGCCACGGGCAGTTGCTTCAGATTAGTTTATTAGACTGAATGATGTCTTTCCTTTGGGAGAGAAAGAGCAGTTTCATAAATATGTACAACAGAAAGTCTTTTGTACATTGAATCATCTTAGCTAAACTGACACTTCAGAAAACAAATCTGCTGTATACTGTAAAACAAAGATCTTTCCGTCCTGATCTTTACTGTACTTCAACATAAATGAATAAATGATAAATACTGCATAACTCAAACTGAGCTATGGGTACCAAGAGCAAAAAAGCAACCTGGACATAAAACAAGTGCAGACAGAGAAAACCAACCACCCCAGGCTATGGCTGTCAGATACGTGACAAAGCTGCCTTGAAAATCATTGGCACACGTCACAGACCCAAACTTGAAAAGCAAGCTTCTAGCTTACCCTCCAATTTTGCAAAGCACACATCATTTACAAGGCCTGGGATTTTGTGCTGATTGAAATACTTTTTTGTGGAATTTCTGATCCCGGCAGCTGCTTGACCGGATGCCCAATTGTTGCTCGAGTGTAGGCTCATCCATGAGGCAACAACACTGTAGGAATGGCAAGAGTATGATGCCCAGGAAACATGACAAAAAGCATACATCATGCCATTTCATTTTTGCTGCAAACAAAGTTTTATTCCTATTGGCAACAGTTAATTATCAATTCTATTTCTAGATTTAATAAGTAGAAAAAGAGCTGCAACAAGTTTTTTGTTTCGTCCTTCGTCGGGATCAGAAGGAAAATTATTAGCCTAACTTAAACACAGGGCTCTCAGCTTTTTAATTCTATTCTGTCAGTGGATAAACTGAACACACTCACTAAACTAACTGCAAACAGTTATTCTCTAGGCATTGATCCAAGAAGCACTATCCATAAGGCAGTGAAACCGGTTATAACTTTTTTTTTGCACAAAAATCATAGATCTAATGGCTGCAGACAGATTAATTAATTCAACTTTCACATCTTTTCCTTAAAGCTTTTTAAAAAAAAAAACAGGGCCGACAACTCATGAAATAGAAACCAATGTGAAAGCATGAGATTATATTACATAACTCTCAGTAATCTCAGGAGAATTTTCAACTTTTCTCGAGGCTCATCTATCTCATAGGTGAGATAACCAAACAGCAGCGCAGACATATGTAAATGTTCTGCCCTTCAACAAAGCTGTGGTTGAAAAACAGGCTCACAACTGGAAATAAAAGCACAAGATTGCCCAGAAAACTATAATGAAACTGAAAATGTGGTTAAAGCAACAGAGTTTTTTTTAGGCAAGCAGACTATTCAGTTCACATGATATTGTGAATATTAGTTGCACAAATTACCCACAAAAAGTACAGGGGGTGGGGGTGGGGAGAAGAGGAGTTGAGGCAGTCATGTTATCCTGCACTTCAGTATGATTCATAAATAGTAGTTACTTTAGCAACTAGTTTAGAATGGAGCATCTTAGAAATTGCAATTCTCGGCATTTAGTTTGCTCCAGTTCGAGTGAGTTAGAATAGTTTCATTGTAGAACAGATTTTTTTTCCCCAAAAGGGGACATGTCCAGTCACTTATGCCCATTTTGCAAATTTAGACAGCGAAAACTTATTCCAAACTAACTTAGAATGGAGTAAGTGTAGATTTTTGTACGCTCAGAAAAACCTTGCCTACACTAAGAAATCAGGCGTAATGAACGAGAGATGGGGGGGGGGGGGGGGGGGGGGACAGGGGGGAAGTTTACAAACATTAAACACCTCACATTTACAAATAAAGAGCCATCATCAATAACTCAACCAATAAATCAATCAAAAAAAATGTAAAAATAAATTTATCAATAAAAAATTAAGTTTCTACTCACCTACTGCAGCACCGGGAGCCCTCCAACAGCCTGCTGGGACGGGGCCCCCCAGGAGATGCCGGTCAGGCGGCCCCGTCGCTGACCCCACTTCGGACGGGGCCCGCACCCAGCAGATGATCCCTGCCATGGAGCACTTCGGGCGGGGCCCGCCCCCAGCGAGATGCCGGGCGGGCCCCGCCGCCGAAGAGGCAAGAGGTGTCAAGCCACTCGGCCCGGGATAGGGGCGACGTCCCTTCGGCCTGAGATAGGATCGTCTCCCGGAGACAGGATGCGCTGGGAGGGCCAGGAACTACTGCACGCACGCGCAGCTGCCGGCACTGTTTTTAACGCAGGGCTGTAGCTCCACCCCCAGCAGCTCCTGCTGCGCCACGCTGAGCTGCAAACGGGCCTACAGATATCTGAGAACCTTGAGCTAAGTATTGGCGCAATTTCTGTTCGATTACGCGGTCCTCTCCGATGTGCGCCTTTCTAGTGGGAGTCCGAAACTTGAGCCCCATAAATGCTATGAAGATCTAGCAGTTGAACATCAGTACTCCGCCAGCTTTAATACAGGAATAAGCCATCTAAACTGGACTCTAATCCACACAGTCAGCTCAAGAAAAATGTATCACTGCTGGGACTGGGTAGAACCTGGAAGTAAACCAGAGCCTATGAATATGAATAAATTCTCTAGATTATTTAAATAAACAGAAAGGACCTAACTGCTCTATCCAAATGACAAAACCACTATTGTAAATGAAACAACTACATTTATATTCCATCTTATTTCTTAAAGACAGTTTGATGACCCTACCCGCCGGGTATCGCCACGTTTCTCAGCGGTATTTCCTTGTTTTGGGCGGTCTTCCATTCATTGGGAGTTTCATCAGGGCCTTACGCCGGCAGTTTCAAAATACCGCTGGGGAGCGGACCGCCAGCGTGTAACACTGGGAAAACCGCTCCCGCCCCAGTTTGGTGGGAGCAGTGCTCCGTACTACTTGAAAAAAAAACGCCCAGTCGGAGCAGCCTTTTGATGGATGGTCGGTATGAAACCCTGCAAAAAAAAAAGTAAACTTTTTTTTCTAATTCTTTTGCAGCGATTCAGTGGAAAAGACTCCTCTGAATGTTTTGTGATGTTTTATTTTTTATTTATTTAAAAAAAATTTTTTTTCATGTTTTCCCTCCTCCTAGGCCGACTCTAGCCTCAGACTTAATTTGACCAGGACCACAGAGAATCTACATACAATGCCCATTTTTCCCACCCGGCAGTTTCTTTTCTATTTTCTCACCAAACTTTCGCCCAAAGTACCGTCAGGATATTAGCGGTCTTTTCGACAGTAAATGGGCAGAACTTGCCTTCGATCAATTTCGGGACCAAGAAACTTCAAACTTTTAGTTCATAATTGAGAAATGAATACAAATGCTGTGTTATGCATCATCTTGTTTGTGATACACAAGTACCAATTTATGTTTACAGAATTCATTTGAAAATAGGTTCACCATGTTCATCTTGTTTTACAAGTCACATTGCAAATCGAATGTTTTTCTGCCAACAAGCTAAAATAGTTATATTCATATCTTGTCATCCTATTAGCTTTCATTCAGCAAAAAATGAATCGTACCTGATCAAAACACATAGCTTTAAAGAACAAGGAGGGAGGTTTGACCTCAGTGTCTTCCACCACAGCTACAGGTCGCTGGGTCGAGCTATACTGCAGAATTCACAAATCATTCAACAATTTTATACACGCTTAAAATAATTAATGTAATAATGTATGTCCTTCAGTTTCAGAAAAATGTTTAGGCTCATATTCTATCTGATGAGCCCTCAGTTACACTTGGCATGTTGGTTGGAAAGACACAGAGGGAATAAAACAGAGAAGGGATTAGTTCTTGAAAAATAAAAGAACCTCCTTGCACTTTGCTAGTTGACTTACAGTGGCTCTGTTCAGGTGTAATATGGGGTCTGGGGTCCAGAGACCAGCAGTTTGCTTAAAGTCAAAGGATTTGATTTATTTGTCTATTTTCACTTCTCAAATTAGTTTCTCAATTTAAAAAACACTCATTTATTTTCCAATTGAATGTGCAATTTGTGCTGAAGACAGTATTGGAATTACATTGCAGCAAGGAATTCTCCCCCCTCCCCCCCCCCCCCCCCACAGAGCCTCCTATGACCAGCACACTGACAGGTGATCATTTGCCCTACTTCGTGTCAGCATTAAAGCGCAAACATATCCCCTCTGCAACCATCAGTGACAAAAAATCCTCATCCCTAATAAGTCAATTTAACTTAGCAGCTTAAACTGTAGAAAGCAATGAAAAATAAATTGGAGGTGTCCCATCACTCATGCCTCACAGTTCCTTGTGTGCAGTCCTGGGCATTGTACATCCACAATTACAGAGTGAAAACTGCAATGTCCATGATGCACTTCTGTCCACCATACATATGTGGGCCCAAGTTTTGGGTGGAGTTGCTATTTTTTTGGAGCAACTAGTTTAGTTTGGAGTATCTTAGAAATTGCAAATCTCGGCATTTAGTTTGCTTCAGTTCTAGTGAGTTAGTTTAGTTTCGTTTTAGTTCAGTTTTTTTTCCAAAAGGGGGCATTACCAGCCACTTATGCCTGTTTTGCAAGTTTAGGCACCGAAAAGTTACTCCAAACTAACTTAGAATGGAGTAAGTGTCGACTTTTGTACGCTCAGAAAAACCTTGCGTACACTTTAGAATTAGACGCAGGTAGCCAGAGATGGCCTTTCATCAGAGCGTCGGACGAAGAGTCATCGACCGGAAACGTTAACTCTGTTTCTCTCTCCATAGATGCTGCTGAGTAGTTCCAGCATTTTCTGTTTTTATTGCAGGATATATACTGATGGATATTCAATGTGGTTCTTTTTGTGCCACAAGTGAAGGAAATAATTATTAGTTAAAATTTTGTGCGCTCTTCAAACTGAAGAATGAGCACCCTGGGGAACGTAGCATGTTCAACTTTCCACAACTAGCGTCACCATCGGTAACTCTCAAATCAGGTACAAGACAAGCCAAAATCCCACTGAAATGTCCCAACAGTATGCTTAATCCAAATAGATGACATACCACAATATTGCTTCACTCAAATATCTGTTCCACCAATATATTTCATTTTCCTTGGCCATCTTTAGGACATCAGGGTGAGAATGCCCAATTAAGGACACTCAGTTAGGAGTCATGTCCATTATGGCAACTAGTCTGAAACAATCCAAACACCTTGGATCATATCAACAATTGTAAGAACTGTTAATCTAGGTTCGAAGTAAAATGGAAATTCTAGAAACACTTCATCTTAAACAGGGTTCTCAGAAATCCTTCCCCATTTTTTTTTTAAAAAGTGCTATTTAATTGCTTAAATTACTATTGTTTGTGGAATACCATACAAAACAATAAACTCACCAAGACATCATCACGTGTATAGATATAAGTGAAGCAATATTTTGGTATGTTATCTATATTGGCTAACCAGCTTTACAATCCCAATATAATCAATTAATTGTCTGTTTACACACTTTTAATTTTTAACATGTGATGCAACAGATGTCGCAAAGAAAATATTATTTAATCACTTGAGGTTTTCACTATAAAACCTTGATATTGTGGCCCAGAAATTCCTGTATCACCATTCCCGCTGGCAATCTGGTAAATTGAAAAAAAATGAGCACTTACTTTTCTCTCCTGCGCCCTCTTGAACTTCCGATTCCGTGAAGATGATTCCCGGGCAGCGTATGACGTCATGCTGCCCGGGAACGCAGCGCGCGCGCGAAGCCTGTGGCTTCTTTCGGAGTCTGTCCCCGCCCACACAGCTGTCAAAAGGAGCTCATTTACATAGGTCACGCCCCTAATCAAAGGTGTCGGGTCTGAGCACAGGGCGGAGCAACAGGTTACATTTCCACAAAAGTAGAAGAGCTAAACAATTCGTGCAGGTTTCCCATCTCCATATTTTAAAAAACTAGTTGATCAGCATAAATAGAGTTGAAATAGTTTAGTATAGAGTATCGATTTCACCCAATTTACTGTTGACCCCCGTGCATACTTGCATAAAGTCGATCATACTTTACAAGCCAAGCTGCAATAGTACCTCAAATGTTATAAAAGTTGGAAGATTTGAATCTCTCATTACTTTGAGAGGAAGCTGCTGGTTTCCATTTCCTGCTGTTTATTGAGTTTGTGTTAAGCTTTTACTCTACAGAACTCCTCAGCATCGACTGCTGCTTATGCTGAAGGCTACTGAGCTGTTTGAAGCACAGGTGATGCAGATGCGCACAGAATGTAGGCTGTACGCCTGCTTTATCTCGCGCAGAACTTTCATGCCCTAATCCTGGCAGAAGATCTCTAAAAGTCGGAATTTTGCACGAGAACTCAGAGTTCTCTAGTGCATGGGGAAGACCGATCGGAAAAGCCGGTTTTCAGCGTATGCGTATTGTGCGCTGAAAACCGGCTTTTCCAATGCCTTTCTAGGTCCGTAGAAACTTCGGACAAGGCCCGGGACATCGGAATTTCAGGGCCATTATATAATTGCAGCTTGCAGTATGAAATAGCAAGTGAAAGAAAAAAACAGCTTGGATTTATTTAGCACCTTTCATGTTCATATGGGAAAAATATGAAAATAATGAGATATGGAATGGAATGGAATATGATATATTAATTTGATATCATTAACAAAAAAAAACAATATTCTAGAATCCTAGAACTAGGGGGCATAATTACAGAATAAGGGGTCGCCAATTTAAAATGGATATGAGGAGGAATTTCTTCTGAGGGTCATCAATCTTTGGAATTCTCTTCCCCAGAGAGCTGTGGAAGCTGGGTCATTGATTATATTTAAGGTGGGGATAGACTGATTTTTGAATGATTAGGGACTCGAAGGTTATGGGGAGCGGGCAGGGAAGTGGAGTTGAGGCCAAGATCAGATCAGTCATGATCTTATTGAATGGCAGAGCAGGTTCGAGGAGCCAAATAGCCTACTCCTGCTCCTATTTCTTATTCTGGAAGGTCCTGTGTCATTTTCTGTTACCAGAGAACTCCAGTAGAAAAAAAAAGGAGCACTCTTACAAGTTTAAAAAAAAGATTCCATATAAAAAGACAGTATTGTTAAGGTGACAGAAGATTACCAAGACTACAATCTCAGTGGTTAATTGACAAGTAAATCATTTCATCGACAGATTCAATCTGACATCATCTGAAACCCTCAACTGAATCATTATGCTGTACACATCAGGACAAAGATTAAATAAATGATTTTAAAAAGCTCATTTGGAAAGATAAAATAAACAAGTTGCACCAAAATCAGTTTTGCTGTGAACTAAAGGGTATACAAACCCATCACACGTCGTACCTGGAGAACTAGAGGCTCTGGGTTAAACGCCAACGTGAGAAGTAGCTGCATCCGCTCAGAGTCTTTCAAATTCTTCATTAAAAAGCTCCCAGAATCCTTTGTTTCAGCATACCTGCGTACTATTCTGTCCAGGAGTCTTTGAGATGGACAATGCACTAAATCTGACCAACCTTCCACAACATCTGGAGTCAGTAACCGAACTTCCCCATTTAAACGAGAAAACTGAGTCTTGTAGATAGCTTGTGTAACATCACAACGGGGGCGTCCTGTGGCCCGTTTGCAGACCTTTTGGTCCATCTCCATCAGTTCTTGATTCGAACCTAAACGTTTGAGAACAACACGCCTTGCACCTTCTCTTGGCTCCCCATACTGAGCAAAGTAGACATTTTTCACATTCAAGAAGTCCAGAATACGCAAACGACCCCATGTTTCAAACGTGATTTGGCCATTCATAAACTTACGACACCAGCTAGTACCAAAGCAGGCTGGGCACTTGTTGAGGCTAATAAAACGACGATCTGCAAGTTCATTCTTCTGAAATGAGGCAAATAATGAGTGTGTATTCATCAACATGAAAACCAACAGACTCACCACAAACAGGAACGTCAGACAACGGTACAAGCGACCAAACTTCAGTGTAAGCAATCGCCACATGGTTCTGCTTGCACTCAGCTTTAATGACACGTTCAGTAACTCTTAGGATTCTTTAAACGAGTCCATGTCGACAAGCGGTTTTCCCTTACATACTCAGTTTTTTTTTTATTTTATCAGACAAGCAAGCAATTATAAGTGACTGTGTATTAGTTCCGTGGATCACATGTCTCATATCTTCAAGATCTCAGCAAATCTCTTCAAGGAACTTTCTGTACTGGAGATTCATCTAGAAAAGAAGGAAAAACACATTATTTGCAGTAATGAAACAGCATAAATCACGTAAATAACTAAAAAATTCTAAGCATCAATCAATTTTCAGTAGCATTGCACATGGAGTCAAAACCAAATAGTAAAGCTTACAGCAGTTTGGGAAGTAGAGTTGCTTGAAGCATAAGAGTTTCTCTGTGGTACAGACTGAGGAGCTGGGAGACACTACATCAAAGAGGGTGTAATTATAGCTTGACCGGTTTAGATAAATATTTTCTATTATAAATGAAACCTAGCAATTTATAATGGACAAAACAACGTGACATCAGAAAGATTGTGTTGGCAGGAAGAGTATGCAGATATGAGATTTTAATGTTGGATATAAATCTATATTTTATTAAAAACCTTACATTTCAGTCCACAAAATCTTGCTTCTTGTTGTCTCAGTTTTGTATCAACATAAATTTCTAAGTTCACATTGTACTGTGTCACCCTTTAGCGGCACAATATCACCAATAGGCACTGCTGCCAGCCTCCCAAGTTGTACCCTCAGTTAACCTGAGGTCATCCAAAACTCTGCTGCCCGTGTCCTAACTCACACCAAGTCTCGTTCACCCATCACCCCCTGGGCTTGCTGGCCTACATTGGCTCCTGGTTAAGCAATATCTCAATGTTAACAGTCTCATCATTGTTTACAAATCCCTCCATGGCCTCGCCCCTCCCGATCTCCAATCTCCTCTAGACCCACGACGCCCTAGAGATATCTACGCTCCTCTAATTCTGGCCTCGAGTATGCCCGATTTTAATCGCTCCACCACTCGTGGCCATGCCTTCAGCTGCCAAGGTTTGAAGCTCGAATTCCTCCCTCAACCTCTCGCCCTCTTTCATCCTTTAAGACACTCCTTAAAACCTACCTCTTCTGTCCTGATATCACGTGCTCATTGTCAAATTTTGTTTTATAACGCTCTGGTGAAGCACCTCAGGGTGTTTTACTACATTAAAGGCACTATATTAAAGGCAAAAGTTGTTGTTGTTGTAGGTGACACTATATTTTATTTTCCTCACAAATCACATTTCTCAACATTTTTCATTTGACATTTCCCCTCAGTAACTGATATGTCTAATATTCAAAATAAGGTGTCAAACAAAGTTTAAAAAGTTTTAGAAGTATAGGCAACTCTCGATTATCTGGGTCCCTTGGGAATTGGTCTATGCCAGGTAAACGATTTCTCCATTACAGCAATTAACATTATAAAGTTAAAACCCGATGCCTTCCCGGGCCAAAATTTTAAATTCTGTTGCAACGGTTTTCTGTTGGATCCGTGTGCGGATAATCACGAGCTGCCTGTACATAATTCATGATTAAATGTATCCACCAAGTATGTCTTCGGTGCCATTTAATGCCTTCATTAAAGGTGTCAGCCATGGCTCACTCTCACCTCCAACAGAAGGTGTGAGTTCTAGTTCCACACCAGAGACTTAGAAACATAGAAAATAGGTGCAGGAGTAGGCCAACCGGTCCTTCGAGCCTGCACCACCATTCAATAAGATCATGGCTGATCATTCACCTCAGTACCCCTTTCCTGCTTTCTCTCCAGACCCTTTGATCCCTTTAGCCATAAGGGCCATATCTAACTCCCTCTTGACTACATCTAACAAACTGGCATCAACAAAACTCTGCAGTAGAGAATTCCACAGGTTCACAACTCTGAGTGAATAAGTTTCTCCTCATCTCGGTCCTAAATGGCTTACCCCTTATCCTTAGACTGTGACGCCTGGTTCTGGACTTCCCCAACATAGGGAATATTCTTGCTACATCTAACCTGTCCAGTCCCGTCAGAATTTTATATGTTTCTATGAGATACCCCCTCATTCTTCTAAACTCCAGTGAATACATGCCCAGTCGATCCAGTCTCTCCTCATATGTCAGTCCTGCCATCCCAGGAATCAGTCTGGTGAAGCTTTGCTGCACTCCCTCAATAGCAAGAATGTCCTTCCTCAGATTAGGAGACCAAAACGGAACACAATATTCCAGGTGAGGCCTCACCAAGGCCCTGTACAACTGCAGTAAGACCTCCCTACTCCTATACTCAAATCCCCTAGCTATGAAGGCCAACATGCCATTTGCCTTCTTCACTGCCTGCTGTACCTGCATGCCAACTTTCAATGACTGATGTACCATGACACCCAGGTCTCGTTGCATCTCCCCTTTTCCTAATCTGCCGCCATTCAGATAATATTCTGCCTTCATGTTTTTGCCACCAAAGTGGATAACCTCACATTTATCCACATTCTACTGCATCTGCCATGCATTTGCCCACTCACCTAACCTGTCCATAAGAACGTAATCTAGGCTAGCTTTTCGGTGTAGTAGTGAGCGAGTGCTGCATTGTTGCAGGTGCCGTCTTTCAGAGAAACGTTAAACCGAGGCCCTATCTGCTTTCAGGTGGAACAGAAAATCCCACAGAGCTATTCAAGCAAGGATCTCCCAGTCTCCAAGCCGGCATTTATCCTTCAACCAAGACCTGAAAGAGATTATCTAGTTTATTTCATTGCTGTTTATGGGAGATTGCTGTGCACAAATTGGCTATTGCGTTTTCTATATTATAGGAGTGACTGCACTTCAAGAATGCTTCATTGGCTGTACAGCACATTGGAGTGCCCGGAGGTCATGAAAGACACTATATAAATGCAAGTTATTTTCTTATGCTTTGATGTGAAGGCCTTATCTCTTCTTAAAAGTATGTCCTGGACGTCATATTACCCTGAAACATTGGCTGAATTTAGATTATGCAGCGTACTGGATTTTCCAGATGCATCAGTACTGTTCTTTCAGCTAAGATTATTTTTCCTTTAGCTTTTGCTCAGTTTCACAAAATTATTTCAAGAAAAACTAGGTCAAATTTGAACACCTAAACCTTAATTGGGTAAAGTTTATATTAAGTGTTTTTAAACAGGGACTCTGTTCAGGAGAGAGATGATGAGAAATGATTACACACCTGAAAGCATATTAAGTTGCAAATGACAGAGTACGAGCGAGCGGAGAGAAGAGAGGAGCGAAGGAGAGAGAGAGCGCGCCAATGAGAAAGAAAAGACGTGTGTAACAAGACCTATGGCAATGTTAATTTATTTTATTGCCAACAAAAACATCTCATTATTTCACCTGTGCCTTGTTGACAGATAGAAAATGTAAATGTTGTAATTACTACCGCCTGTGAGACAGTGATTGTAATTGTTAGCACCCCAGAGAGAGACTCAATGAGCAAGAGTGGCAGAAACACAACCTTTCCTCATTCTAATTTTATTCATTTTTTTAAAGAAACAAGTTGAGTTCAAAAGTAAACAAAGCCTGCGAGGAATAGATAGGAAGGGAAGTTTGGAAGAGACAGGAACAACTTGTATTTATATAGCGCCTTTAACGCAGTAAAGCATCCCAAGGCGCTTCACAGCAGTGTTATAAGACAAAAATACATTTGACACTGAGCCATATAAGAAATTAAGGCAGATGAGGTGTAGGTTTTAAGGAGCATCTCAAAAGGAGGAAAGAGAGGTACAGAGGCGGAGAGGTTTAGGGAGGGAGTTCCAGAGCTTAGGGCCCAGGCAGCTGAAGGCACGACCACCTTGGGTGAGCAGTTATAATCAGGGAGGGTCAAGAGGGCAGAATTTGAGGAGCGTAGATATCTTGGGGTGGTTGTGAGGCTGGAGGAGATTACATGATAGGGGGTGGTGAAGCCATGGAGGGATTTGTAAAGAATGAGAATTTTGAATTCGGTTGCTTAACCGGGAGCCAATGTAAATCAGCGAGCACAGGGGTGATGGGTGAGAGGGACTTGATGCGAGTTAGGACACGGGCTGCCGAGTTTTGAATGACCTCAAGTTTACATAGGGTAGAATATGGGAGGCCAGCCAGGAATAGTCGAGTGTAGAGGTAACAAAGGCATGTTTTAGGGTTTCAGCGCAGGGGTGGAGACGGGTGATGTTACGGAGGTGGAAATAGGTGGTTTTAGTTATGCCGCGGATATGTGGCTGGAAGCTCATTTCCGGGTCAAATATGACACCTAGGTTGCGAGCAGTCTGGTTCACACTTAGGCAGATGCCAGAGAGAGGGATGGAGTCGGTGGCCAGGGAACGCAGTTTGTGGTGGGGACCAAAGACATTGACTTCGGTCTTCCTAATATTTAATAAGTGAAAATTTCTGCTCAACTAGTACTGGATGTCGGACAAGCAGTCTGACAATTTAGAGACCGTGGAGGGATCGAGAGAACCGGTGGTGAGGTAGAGCTGGGTGTCATCAGTGAACATGTGGAAATTGACGCCGTGTTTTTGAATGATGTCGCCAAGGCGCTGAATGTTGATGAGAAATAGGAGGGGCCAAGGACAGACCCTTGGGGGACACCAGAGGTAACGATGTGGAGGTGGGAAGAGAAGCCGTTGCAGGTGATTCTCTGGCTACAATTAGATAGATAAGAATGGAACCAGAAGTGTGCAGTCCCACTGAGCTGGACGATGGTGGAGAAGTGTTGGACGAGGATAGAGTGGTCAACCATGTCAAAGGCTGCAGACGGGTCGAGAAGGACGAGGAGGGATAGTTTACCTTTGTCACAGTCACAAAGGATGTCATTTGTGACTTTGATGAGAGCCGTTTTGGTACTGTGGCAGGGACAGGAACCAGACTGAAGGTATTCAAACATGGAGCTGCCGGAAAGACAGGCACGGATTTTGGAGTCAACAACACATTCAAGAACTTGGGAGACGAAAGGGAGGTTGGAGATGGGGCGATAAGCTTGCAAGCACAGTGGGATCAAGGGGGCGACGACAGCATATTTGAAGGAGTGGGGGATAGGAACTGAGGAGAGAGAACCATTAACAATGTCGGCTAACATGGGAGCCAGAAAAGGAAGTTGGGTGGTCAGCAGTTTAGTGGGAATAGGGTCGAGGGAGCAGTAAGTGGGTCTCATGGACAGGATGAGCTTGGAGAGGTCAAGAGGGGAGATCAGAGAAAAAGTGGAGAAAGATTTGAGTTCAAGGCTAGGGTAGGGGGGAACCTCAGGAAGTTTGGCCTGGTAGGTTAGGGGAAGGAAGGGAACTGGCAGAGACCGCTGATCAGATGGTCTCAATCTTTGAAACAAAGAAGTCCATGAGCTCCTCACACTTGTTGGAGGCGAGTGTGGTGAAGACAGGGGAGAGCGGTTTAACATACCTACAAAGCAGGAACCACTAAAGATGGTATGAGAATTCACCCGTAGGAAACTAAATAAGCAACTACACTTCAAATTCATTAATTGTCAACCACTTTGGGATAGTCGAAGGATATAAAAAGCGCTACATAAATGGATGTCTCGGAGAGGGTGCAGGACATTCTGAAATGGGAGGGAGAACAGCCAGTTGTCGTGGTGCACATTGGTACCAACGACACAGGTAAAAAAAGGGATGAGGTCCTACGAAAAGAATTTAAGGAGCTAGGAGCTAAATTAAAAAGTAGGACCTCAAAAGTAGTAATCTCGGGATTGCTACCAGTGCTACGTGCTAGTCAGAGTAGGAATCGCAGGATAGCGCAGATGAATACGTGGCTTGAGCAGTGGTGCAGCAGGGAGGGATTCAAATTCCTGGGGCATTGGAACCGGTTCTGGGGGAGGTGGGACCAGTACAAACCGGACGGTTTGCACCTGGGCAGGACCGGAACCAATGTCCTAGGTGGAGTGTTTGCTAGTGCAGTTGGGGGAGGAGTTAAACTAATATGGCAGGGGGATGGGAACCTATGCAGGGAGACAGAGGGAGACAAAAAGGAGGCAAAAGTAAAAGACAGAAAGGAGATGAAGAAAAGTGGAGGGCAGAGAAACCCAAGGCAAAGAACAAAAAGGGCCACTGTACAGCAAAATTCTAAAAAGGACAAAGGGTGTTAAAAAAACAAGCCTGAAGGCTTTGTGTCTTAATGCAAGGAGTATCCGCAATAAGGTGGATGAATTAACTGTACAAATAGATGTTAACAAATATGATGTGATTGGGATTACGGAGACGTGGCTCCAGGATGATCAGGGCTGGGAACTCAACATCCAGGGGTATTTAACATTCAGGAAGGATAGAATAAAAGGAAAAGGAGGTGGGGTAGCATTGCTGGTTAAAGAGGAGATTAATGCAATAGTTAGGAAAGACATTAGCTTGGATGATGTGGAATCTATATGGGTAGAGCTGCAGAACACTAAAGGGCAAAAAACGTTAGTGGGAGTTGTGTACAGACCTCCAAACAGTAGTAGTGATGTTGGGGAGGGCATCAAACAGTAAAGTGGACAAAGGAGAACCAGTTGATGTGGTATATTTGGACTTTCAGAAGGCTTTCGACAAGGTTCCACACAGGAGATTAATGTGCAAAGTTAGAGCACATGGGATTGGGGGTAGTGTGCTGACGTGGATTGAGAACTGGTTGTCAGACAGGAAGCAAAGAGTAGGAGTAAATGGGTACTTTTCAGAATGGCAGGCAGTGACTAGTGGGGTACCACAGGGTTCTGTGCTGGGGCCCCAGCTGTTTACATTGTACATTAATGATTTAGACGAGGGGATTAAATGTACTATCTCCAAATTTGCGGATGACACTAAGTTGGGTGGCAGTGTGAGCTGCGAGGAGGATGCTATGAGGTTGCAGAGTGACTTGGATAGGTTAGGTGAGTGGGCAAATGCATGGCAGATGAAGTATAATGTGGATAAATGTGAGGTTATCCACTTTGGTGGTAAAAACAGAGAGACAGACTATTATCTGAATGGTGACAGATTAGGAAAAGGGGAGGTGCAACGAGACCTGGGTGTCATGGTACATCAGTCATTGAAGGTTGGCATGCAGGTACAGCAGGCGGTTAAGAAAGCAAATGGCATGTTGGCCTTCATAGCAAGGGGATTTGAGTACAGGGGCAGGGAGGTGTTGCTACAGTTGTACAGGGCCTTGGTGAGGCCACACCTGGAGTATTGTGTACAGTTTTGGTCTCCTAACTTGAGGAAGGACATTCTTGCTATTGAGGGAGTGCAGCGAAGATTCACCAGACTGATTCCCGGGATGGTGGGACTGACCTATCAAGAAAGACTGGATCAACTGGGCTTGTATTCACTGGAGTTCAGAAGAGTGAGAGGGGACCTCATAGAAACGTTTACAATTCTGATGGGTTCAGACAGGTTAGATGCAGGAAGAATGTTCCCAATGTTGGGGAAGTCCAGAACCAGGGGTCACAGTCTGAGGATAAGGGGTAAGCCATTTAGGACCGAGATGAGGAGAAACTTCTTCACCCAGAGAGTGGTGAATCTGTGGAATTCTCTACCACAGAAAGTAGTTGAGGCCAATTCACTATATATATTCAAAAGGGAGTTAGATGAAGTCCTTACTACTCGGGGGATCAAGGGGTATGGCGAGAAAGCAGGAAGGGGGTACTGAAGTTTCATGTTCAGCCATGAACTCATTGAATGGCGGTGCAGGCTAGAAGGGCCGAATGGCCTACTCCTGCACCTATTTTCTATGTTTCTATGTCTCTTTATTTTCTTTCTTTCGAGACGACAATATTCCAGTTTTAAATCAAGTAGCTAAGGTGATTTCATAATAAATCAAATAGCTCAGAAGAGGCATTAAAGGCATAAACTGAGATATGAAGAACAGTCATGAAATGAGGATGGGTGAGATTCAGTAGGAGGAGAATGAAAGACAAAAGGCTGCAAGCAGGTGGGAAGGGAATGGACAATAGGCTGGGCCACTCAGCAACTAGGAAAGGAAAGCAAGTGAACCAACAGCACTGTTTATTTTATTTATTCCCCTTACCAAGGAAATCTGTGGGCTCAGGTGCTGTCCCAGTCTTTAAATCTCAAGCTTTAATTAGGAAAACCTAAAAACAAATGTGTGTTCATCAAAGGAAGGGGAACGTCCCAGGAAGTACCGCACAGGCCAAATGCAGTTTTCCTCCGATGCCGCTCCAACAATATACTAGAATCCTGACCTAACATCAGCCTCTATTACACAGAATATACGGCACAGAAACAGGCCATTCAGCCCAACCAGTCTGTGCCACTGTTTCTGCTCCACTCAAGCCTCTCCCATTCTTCCTCATTTAACTATCAGCAGACCCTGTATTCCCTTCTCCCTCACGTGTTTATCAAGCTTACCTTTAAATCCATCTCTATTCATCATCATCATCGGCAGTCCCTCGGAGTCAAGGATGACTTGCTTCCACTCGAAAAGTGAGTTCTCAGATGACTGAGGAGTCCAATGCAGGACCTACAGTCTCCGTCACAGGTGGGGCAGACTGTGGTTGAAGGAAGGGGCGGGTGGGGAGCATGCTCCTTCAGTTGTTTACACTTGGTTTCTGCTTGTTCTCGGCGATGGGACTCGCGGTGCTCAGCACCCTCCCGGATGCTCTTCCTCCACTTTGACCGGTCGAGGGCCAGGGATTCCCAGGAGTCAGTGGCAATGTTGCACTTTTTCCAAGGAGGCTTTGAGGGTATCCTTGAAGCGTTTCCTCTGCCCACCTGGGGCTCGCAAGCTCCGCATTGAGCGCTTGCTCTGCGGCTCTCGTGTCGGGCATGCGGACAATGTGGCCCGCCCAACGGAGCTGATCGAGCGTGGTCAGTGCTTCGATGCTGGGGATGTTGGCCTGAGCGAGAACACCAACATTGGTGTGTCTATCCTGCCAATGGATTTACAGGATCTTCGAGGCAGCGCTGGTGGTACTTGTCCAGTGTTTTGAGGCGTCTGCTGTATATAATTCATGTCTCAGCCATATAGGAGGGCAGGTATCACTACTGCTCTGTAGACCATAAGCTTAGTGCCAGATTTGAGGTCCCAGTCTTCAAACACTCTCTTCCTCATCTATACTATCCCTGTGGTACTAATATCCACATTCCCACCACTCTCTGGGTAAATAAGTTTCTTCTGAATTCTCTATTTGATTTCTTGGTCACTATCTTAAATCGATGGCCTTTAGTTTTGCTTGCCCCCACAGGTAGTTCTTGTAAAGTCCTGTCTCCTCAGTACAGATTCACACGAGACATGTAGTGAAGTCAAAGTCACTCTGGACCTGCACCTTTATTTCACAGTTCTGGAATGCTGCACTTGCCTGAGACCTGTCCTTATATACCTGTCTCTTGCAAGTGCACCCCTGGTGGTAAGGTATGCTGGTGGTTACAGGTCATATCTTATTACAGTCATGTATAGCATGTTAGGATACAGTTATATATAATAATTTAAGATACATGACATCACCCTCCCCCAAGGTCTTATTGTCTTTATAGGTTAAGTCTCTCAGGTGGTTTACGCTCTCGCGTGGAGCGTGAGTTGTGGTTCAGTTGTTTGCCTTGGTGTCTGTTTTTCTTTTGGTGTGGTTGCTGGTATCTCGCCTGGGCTGTCTGTTTCGATTGGTGTGATTGTTGTTGACTCGCCTGGGCTGTCTGTTGGGATTGCCCTTTCCTCAGGTTGTTCCCTCTGTCTGTCCACCCGGTGTGGTGCGAGTTCCACATTGTAGTCTGCCTCTGGTTCCGCAGTGCTGTTGGTAAATCTGCTTTTGACTTGGTCCACATGCCTCCGGCAGGTTTTGCCTTTGTCCATTTGTACTACCAGTAGCCTGTTTCCTTCCTTGCCCATTACTGTCCCTGCAAGCCATTTGGGACCCCTGCCATAGTTTAGTACAAAAACTTTGTCCCCTATCTCATTCCATCTCCCCCTCGAATTTCTGTCATGGTACTCAGTCAGCTTACGGCGCCTTTGCCTCAATGATTCTGTGCATGTCTGGGAGGATTAATGAGAGCCTTGTTTTTAAAGTCCTTTACATCAACAGTTGCGCGGGGGGGATCTCAGTCAGTGAGTGCGGACGAGATCTGTATGCCAGCAGCAGTCGCGACAGGCGACCCTGCAGCGTGGGACCTTGGATTTTAAGCATGCTTTGTTTAATGATTTGCACTGCTCTCTCTGCCTGGCCGTTGGAGGCCGGTTTGGAAGGTGCCGTCTTGACGTGATTTATGCCGTGGTCAATTATAAAGTCTTGGAATTCTGCGCTGGTGAAGCACGGACCATTGTCACTGACCAATATGTCAGGGATTCTGTGCGTTGCAAACATGGTTGCGAGGCTCTCCACAGCGGTGGAGGTTGTGCTCGAATTTAAAATGGTGCATTCAATTCACTTTGAAAATGCATCTACAACTACGAGGAACATTTTGCCCATGAATGGGCCCGCATATTCTACGTGCATCCGTGACCACGGTTTGGTAGGCCAGGGCCAGGGGAGCCTCCCTGGGGGCATTGCTGAGTTGGGCACAAATGGTGCACCTTCGGACGCAGAGCTCCAAGTCCGCGCCAATACCAGGCCACCAGACGTGGGATCTGGCTCTGGCCTTCATGAGAACGATCCGTGGGTGCTCGCGGTGGAGCTCCCAGACAAATGCCTCTCTGCCTCGGAGGCATGACTACTCGGCTGCCCCACATCAGGCAGTCTTGCTTGTCGTGATAGCTCATGCATGCGCCTGTGAAAGGGTTTTAATTCTTCGGGGCAGGCATCGTGAACCTCTGCCCAGTCACCGGTTAGGACACATCTTTTTACTAAGGATAACGTGGGGTCGCTGGCCGTCCAGGCTCTGATTTGGCGAGCCGTCATGGGCGAACTTGTGGACTCAAAGGCATTGATTGCCATGACTATCTCACAGTCCTGTGCGTCAGATCCTTCCGTGGTCGCCAGGGGTAGCCTGCTGAGCGCGTCGGCACAGTTGTCTCTGCCTGGTCTGTGCCTTATGGTATTGTCGTAGGACGCCAGCATGAGTGCCCACCGTTGAATTCGCGCCGAGGCGTTGGCGTTCATTGCCTTGCTTTCGGATAGGAGGGATGTGAGGGGCTTGTGGTCAGTTTCTAACGCGAACTTGGCCCCGAAAAGGTAATGGTGCATCTTTTTGACACCGTACACGCACGCGAGCGCCTCCTTCTCTACCATTCCGTACCCGCGCTCCGCCGCGAAAGTGACCTGGAGGCATAAGCTATGGGTTGTAATTTGCCCGCGCTATTGACATGTTGCAAAACGCACCCGATCCCATACGCTGACGTATCGCATGTGAGAACTAGCTTTTTACCTGGGTCAAAGAAAGTCAAAACACTGTTGGAACACAGAAGGTCGCGTGCCTTATTGAAGGCGTGTTCCTGGGCGTCCCCCAAAACCAATCGCACCCCTTCCTGAGTAGCACGTGGAGAGGCTCCAGCAGCGTGCTTAAGTTCTGCATAAAGTTCCCAAAGTATGAGCTGCGTCTGGCTGATCTCTCTTGAGCTTCAGTTTGTAGTTGATTGCTCGCATTGTGGGTTGATGAGGTGTGAACGGCCGTTCCTGTGGCCCTTGATGGCTTCTGCCTGCTGTCGAGAGCCTGTTCTCCCGGTTTTGTCTGTGTGTGGGGGTAGCAGCTTGTTTAGTGCTGTGAACTTCTTGTTCCGATATTTCGTTAGTTGTCGTACCTGCATTGTAAATCAACCTCGTTTCTTCTTCCCCTACCAAGAATGTCTGTGCAACCAATGCTGCTGCCTCTAAGGTCAGGTTCTTGGTCTCTGAGCTTTTAGAATATGCCTACGTGGCCTATTCCTTCAATGAAAAAGTCTCTCCGCATTTCTCTCCTCAGTTCATCGGAGAACTCACATAAACTAGCCAACCTCCGAAGTTCTGCCACGAAGTCGGGTATGCTCTGGCCCACACAGTGTCTGTAGTTGTAGAACCTGTGTCTGGCCATGTGTAGGCTGCTCGCTGGCTTCAGGTGGTCTCTTACCAGTGTGCTCAATTCTTCAAACGACTTGCTTGCTGGTTTCTCGGGTGCCAACAGATCCTTCATTAAAGCGTATGTTTTTGAGCCACAGCTGGTCAAGAGATGGGCTCTTTTCTTGTCTGCCTTACCGTCGCCTAACCAGTCTTTGGTTACAAAGCTTTGCTGGAGCCTTTCTATAAAGTCCTCCCAATTGTCTCCCGCATTGTACTTTTCATCTGATCCGTGGTTCGCCATTCTGCGGATTCTGTAATCCCGTAACTCGTCACCACTGTAAAGTCTTGTCCCCTCAGTACAGATTCACACGAGGCATGTCGTGAAGTCAAGGTCACTCTGGACCTGCACCTTTATTTCATAGCTCTGGAATGCTGCACTTGCCTGAGACCTGTCCTTATATACCTGTCTCTTGCAAGTGCACCCCTGGTGTAAGCTATGCTGGTGGTTACAGGTCATATCTTATTACAGTCATGTATAGCATGTTAGGATACAGTTATATATAATAATGTAAAATACACGACAGTTCTTGAGGGGACGAGCAAATGCAAGTCTTTTCAAAGGCACGATATTAATGCAAGTCTGTGCAATACTTATCTGTATCAAGGGGAAGTGCGATTTTAAGACTGCTAGTCCAGGTACAGTTACTAGCACACAAGGTCGATTTGCCCAGGAGCAGAGAATCCAAGCGGAACAAATAACCTCAGTGACCCAAAAGCCAACACCATCATTCTAGGGGAAGGCGAGACATTCAGTTTAACCACACGGCGGCTAAGGGCAAATCATATACATTCTAGAAAACATTGTTGAATCCCAGCAAATCGTCCCTAATCGATCCAATAGACAGAGAGAATGGATGCATTTGTTTTGGCCTTCCAGAATTCCCTGGATTCTAGAAAGGTTCCCATGGATTGGAAGGTAGCAAATGTAACCCTGCTATTCAAGAAAGGAGGGTGAGATAAAACAGGCAACTACAGACCAGTTAGCCTGACATTGTAATCTACCAAAATTCCCGGGATTCTGGAGAGGTCCCAGTGGATTGGAAAACCGCAAATGTAACGCCTCTATTTAAGAAAGGAGACAGAAAGCCGGATACTATAAGACCAGTTAGCCTAACATCTGTCATTGGGAAACTGCTGGAATCCATTATTAAGGAAGTAGTAGCAGGACATTTAGAAAATCATAATAGTCAAGCAGAGTCAGCATGGCTTTATGAAAGGGAAATCACGTTTCACAAATTTGCCGGAGTTCTTCGAGAATGTAACGAGCAGAGTGGATAAAGGGGAACCAGTGGATGTGCTGTATTTGGATTTCCAGAAAGCATTCGACCCCAGTGCTGGGACCCCAACTATTTACAATCTATATTAATGACTTGGAAGAAGGGACCGAGTGTAACATAGCCAAGTTTGCTGATGATACAAAGATTGGTGGGAAAGCAATGTGTGAGGTGGACACAAATACTCTGCAAAGGGATATTGACAGGCTAAGTGAGTGGGCAAACATTTAGCAGATGGAGTACAATGAGGGAAATTGTGAGGTTATTCACTTTGGTAGGGAAAAAAAGTAAAATTATTTAAATGGGGAGAGATCACAAAATGCTGCAATAGAGGGATCTGGAGGTCTTTGTACATGAAACACAAAAAGTTAGTATGCAGGTACAGCAAGTAATTAGGAAGGCAAAAGGAATGTTTTGCTTTTATTGCAAGGGGGGTGGAGTATAAAAGTAGGGAAGTCATGCTACAGTTATACAGGGTATCGGTGAGGCCACACCTGGAGCACTGGTCTCCTTATTTGAGGGGGGATATACTTACATTGGAGGCAGTTCAGAGAAGCTTCACAAGGTTGTTTCCCAGAGATGAACAGGTTGTCTTATGAAGAAAGGTTGAGCCTATACTCACGGGAGTTTAGAAGAATGAGGTGTGATCTTATTAAAACATAAGATTCTGAGGGGGATTGAGAGGGTAGATTGTAGAGAGGATGTTTCCCTTTGTGGGAGAATCTAGAACTAGGGGGCATAGTTTCAGAATAAGGGGTCACCCATTTAAAACGGAAATAAGGAGGAATTTCTTCTCTGAGGGCTGTGCATCTTTGGAATTCTCTACCCCAGAGAGCTGTGGAGGCTGGATCATTGAATATATTTAAGGTGGAGATTTTTGAACGATAAGGAAGTGCAGGGTTATGGGGAGTGGGCAGGGAAGTAGAGTTGAGCCACGATCAGATCAGCCAAGATTTTATTGAATAGTGGAGCAGGCTACTCCTGCTCCTGTTTATGTCCTTATGTAGCAGAGAAAATGCTAGAACTATTATCAGGGATGTGGTAACAGGGCACTTAGAAAATAATAGGATTGGGCAGAGTCAACACGGATTCATGAAAGGGAAATAGTGTTTGACGAATCTGTTAAGAGTTTTTTGAAGTTGTAACTAGCAGGGTAGAAAACAGGGAAACTAGGGGATTTAGTGCATTTGGATTTTCAGAAAGCATTTGATAAGTGGCCACACAATAGGTTATCACAAAATTAGGGCTCATGGGATTAGGGATAATATATTTGCATGGATTGAGGATTGGTTAGCGAACAGAAAACAGTAGGAATTAACGGGTCATTTTTCAGGTTGGCAGACTGTAACTAGCAGGGTACCACAAAGATCAGTGCTTGGGCATCAGCCATTCACAATCTACATCAATGTCTTAAATGAGGGAACAAAGTACAATGTATCCACGTTTGCTGACAATCCAAAGCAAGGTGGGAAAATAAGTTGCGAGGAGGATGCAAAGAACGTGGTTAAAAAAAAAGGTTAGAAATTAGGGGTAACTAAAATGTTTATCGTTCGGCGAATTAAATTGTAACGCAAATAATACTGTGATTAGATGATTGTATTAGAACTTGAAACAAAAGTGTTTTAGGAATACTATTCGAATACCTCGATCGATGCTTAGAATTTGCTTATATTTTTAATTCCCTACAGGTGTGATAACATTCTGCACCGTGACAATCGCATATGAGCTTGCTTCCCAAGCTAGCTTTCTGCTGTTCGTAAATTAGGATTTCGACTTTATTTAATCTATCTTTAATTTGACTAAGGCCCACGCCTATGTTTCTTCCATTACTGCTAATAACCATATTATAATGCTAAGTTAGGAATTTGACTTTGTTTAACAAAACTGCTTTAAAATGTGCAAGTTAACCAGTGCAAGAGAACAGAGGATATCTTTGGGAATTTCATGATATATTCCATGGTACAATAGTCTGATAATGGAATGAAAGTTAGTTTTGACAGCTAAGCTACATGAACAGCTTGAACATAAATAACTGATAACAAGCAGCTACAAAAATCTGAAGGCCGAGAATAGCATGTCTGACTCCAAACTTGGGAGCATAAGGACGGAAGGAGATGAGGAATTCAGATGGATAGGCCTTCGGAGCGTATAAACAGGAAAGGCATGCGAGAAAAAGTATGAGGCCCCTTAAGGGAGGCTTTTCATCTAAAAGTTAAGACAAAGAACTCAACATACTATTAGGCACCTTGGTTCACAAGGAACCCTGACATGTTAAATGGTCTCATCAATATTCTATCTCAGGTAAAGCCCGAAAAGAGGTACAAAAGAGAACTGAAAAGCCGAAAGTGCAGGTGGTGGAGTGAAGGGCTCCAGAGGGTGGACACCGTTCTTGGGCAGTTCAGAAAAGACTCAAGGGCGGATGAATGCTAACCTCGGTCTAACACTCTTGGGTAGCTCAGGGAGAGAGAGGAAGGAGGAGGGCTGTTAGCACATGCCAGCCATCTGTCCGATCGGGTCCAGTACCAGCTGCTTGTCACGGTTGTATGTTTTTGCTGTATATCTAGTGCGTTATACAAACATAGAAAATCGGTGCAGGAGTAGGCCATTCGGCCCTTGGAGTCTGCACCACCATTCAATAAGATCATGGCTGATCTTTCACCTCAGTACCCCTTTCCTGCTTTCTCGCCATACCCTTTGATCCCTTTAGCCGTAAAGGCCATATCTAACTCCCTCTTGAATATATCCAATGAACTGGCATCAACAACTCTCTGCGGTAGAGAATTCCACAGGTTAACAACTCTCTGAATGAAGAATTCTCTCCTCATCTCAGTCCTAAATGGCTTACCCCTTTATCCTTAGACTATATCCCCTGGTTCTGGACTTCCCCAACATCGGGAACATTCTTCCTGCATCTAACCTGCCCAGTCCCATCAGAATTGTATATGTTTCTATGAGATCCCCTCTCATCCTTCTAAACTCCAGTGAATACAGGCCCAGTCGATCCAGTCTCTCCTCATATGTTAGTCCTGCCATCCCGGGAATCAGTCTGGTGAACCTTCGCTGCACTCCCTCAATAGCACGAAAGTCCTTCCTCAGATTAGGAGACCAAAACTGCACACAATATTCCAGGTGAGACCTCGCTAAGGCCCTGTAAAACTGCAATAAGACCTCCCTGCTCCTATTCTCAAATCCAGAGCTATGAAGGCCAACATGCCATTTGCCTTCTTCATCGCCTGCTGTACCTGCATGCCAACTTTCAATGACTGATGTATCATGACACCCAGGTCTCGTTGCACCTCCCCTTTTCCTAATCTGCCGCGATTCAGATAATATTCTGCCTTCGTGTTTTTGCCATCAAAGTGGATAACCTCACATTTATCCACATTATACTGCATCTGCCATGCATTTGCCCATTCACCTAATCTGTCCAAGTCACCCTGCAGCTTCTTAGCATCCTCCTCACAGCTCACACCGCCACCCAGCTTAGTGTTATCTGCAAATTTGGAGATATTACACTCAATTCCTTCATCAAATTAATTAACGTATATTGTAAATAGCTGGGGTCCCAGCACTGAGCCCCGCGGCACTCCACTAGTCACTGCCTGCCATTCTGAAAAGGACCCGTTTATCCCGACTCTCTGCTTCCTGTCTGCCAACCAGTTCTCTATCCACGTCAGTACATTACCCCCAATACCATGTGCTTTAATTTTGCATACCAATCTCTTGTGTGGGATCTTGTCAAAAGCCTTTTGAAAGTCCAAATACACATCCACTGGTTCTCCCTTGTTCACTCTACCAGTTACATCCTCAAAACATTCTAGATTTCTCAAGCAGGATTTCCCTTTCATAAATCCATGCTAACTTGGACCAATCCTGTCACTGCTTTCCAAATGCGCTGCTATTTCATCTTTAATAATTGATTCCAACATTTTCCCCACTGCTGATGTCAGGCTAACCGGTCTATAATTACCCATTTTCTCTCTCCCTCCTTTCTTAAAAAGTGGTGTTACATTAGCTACCCTCCAGTCCATAGGAACTGATCCAGAGTCGATAGACTGTTGGAAAATGATCACCAATGCATCCACTATTTCTAGGGCCACTTCCTTAAGTACTCTGAGATGCAGACTATCAGGCCCTGGGGATTTATTGACCTTCAATCCCATCAATTTCCCCAACACAATTTCCTGACTAATAAGGACTTCCTTCCGTTCCTCCTCCTCTCTAGACCCTCGCTCCCCTATTATTTTCGGGAGGTTATTCGTGTCTTCCTTAGAGAAGACAGAACCAAAGTATTTGTTCAATTGGTCTGCCATTTCCTTGTTCCCCATTATGAATTCACCTGATTCTGACTGCAAGGGACCTACATTAGTCTGCACTAATCTTTTTCTCTTCACATATCTATAGAAGCTTTTGCAGTCAGTTTTTATGTTCCCTGCAAGCTTACTCGCGTACTCTATTTTCCCCCTCCTAATTAAACCCTTAGTCCTCCTCTGCTGGATTCTAAATTTCTCCCAGTCCTCAGGTTTGCTGCTTTTTCTGGCCAATTTATATGCCTCTTCCTTGGATTTAACACTATCCTTAATTTCCCTTGTTAGGCACAGTTGAGCCACCTTCCCCATTTTATTTTTACTCCAGACAGGGATGTACAATTGTTGGAAGTTCATCCATGTGATCTTTAAATGTTTGAGATTGCCTATCCACCATCAACCCTTCAAGTATCACTAGCCAGTCTATTCTAGCCAATTCATGTCGCAAAGCATCGAAGTTACCTTTCCTTAAGTTCAGGACCCTTGTCTCTGAATTAACTGTGTCACTCTCCATCTTAATAAAGAATTCTACCATATTATGGTCACTCTTCCCCAAGGGGCTTCGCACAACAAGATTGTTAATTAGTCCTTTCTCATTCTACATCACCCAGTCTAGGATGGCCAGCCCTCTAGTTGGTTCCTCGACATATTGGTCTTGAAAACCATCCCCAATACACTCCAGGAAATCCTCCTCCACCGCATTGCTACCAGTTTGGTTAGCCCAATCAATATGTCGATTAAAGTTGCCCATGATAATTGCTGTACCTTGATTGCACGCATCCCTAATTTCTTGTTTGATGCTGTCCCCAACCTCACTACTACTGTTTGGTGGTCTGTACACAACTCTCACTAGCCTTTTCTGTCCTTTGGTATTCCGTAGCTCCATACCGATTCCACATCATCCAAGCTAATGTCCTTCCTAACGATTGCGTCAATTTCCTCTAACCAGCAACGCCACCCCACATCCCATCTTAGCCACGATATTGGTTTGCAGTCGATCCTGATTATTTGAAAGACCAGAGATAAGTTAATCTGGACAAGGTGAAGAGTTATTGGGAACCCGAAAGGGTGCGGGAAAGCACAAGTGGTGCGATGGGAATTGCTGACGGACACATTTTCCCTTAAACCCTGAAGAAAACTGAGCCTACATTCATCGGTGCGGTGTTTTCTTTCCCCACATCACACCACCTCCTACCTGAAAGATAAACAAAGGAGCAGAAGAAGCAAAGGGAGTTAGGGAGATGAAACCTATCCACCCAATTGTTTTATAATGCCGCAGCTGTTCCCAAAGCCCAGGCTTGGGATTCACACCTTTGCCTGAAACTTTGACATTGCACAGTACAGACACATGCAGAGTGCCTAAATTCTCAGGATGGAACAGTACCATTCAGTAGTTGAATTATACAAATAGGTTTCTTCAACTCTTGGTAGCTTGTGCACAAATGCTTTTCCAAATTATTTGAAGAGAAGCTCGAGAACTGATCTCAAAAACTTTATTCATGAGAAGTTAAAATAAATTGAGACTTTTTTAAATAAGTGTGTTTGGGACAAAAATATTGATTACACACTTGCAGCTTTTGTTTTGCATTCTATAAACTTCAGAAAGTACATTAAGCTGGGACTGAAAGTATTTTTTCTTAACTTGGAATTTATTTTTCAAAACAAATAGTTGAATTTTGAAGTAGTCTCTAATTATCACCAGTGTTAGGGTCATAGTTAAGAATGTTAATGTTCTAATTAGTGATATAGGGAAGATGCACGACAAATTGTCTGGAAAATATTTGCAAAATGGAGTTCCAGCTTAATGGTGGCCACAAAAAGTCAGTGGTTAAACTGAATTCTGGAAAATCAAAACTAATCAAACCATGAAGGCATCTCAAACCAATTAAGTCAAAGGCTTGTGTATTTAAACAAAACATTCCTTACTAATGATGGCAGACTAATTGTAGCTCGCACAGGCTGGAGATAGCTCATTAGTGAGTTATATTGGGGGAAGAGTGCACTTGGAGGCTTAGTTCGGGCGAACGCCTCCGTCCAAAAACATTTTTGCGAAAATACCTGGTGGTGCCGGAGGAATGTAGGATTGCAGTCAGAGGCCTAGTTTCGCAATCCAGCGTATGGGTACATGTCTTCCAGGTAAGTTTTCGAATCCTGGAATCACATGGGCTTGGACCACCAATGAACATCTAGTATTCTCATTGATAGAGGCCATATGGGTTGAATTGAAGAACAAAAAAGGGGCAATCACACTACTGGGAGTGTACTATAGCCCCCAGTCAGAGGGAGATAGAAGAACAAATATGTGGGAAAATTGCTGCAAAGTGCAAAAACTATTGAGCTGTAATAGTGGGGATTTCATCCACCCCAATATTAACTGGGAAAAGGTAGTGCGAATGGTACAGAGGGTGCGGACTTCCTAAAATGCATTCAGCAGAACTTCTTTAGCCAGTATGTAACAAGCCCAAGGGAGGGGGCAGTTCTGGACTTGGTTTTGGGAAATGAAGAGGGGCAGATGGAAGGGGTATCAGTGGGAGAGCATTTTGGTACTAGGTGATCATAATTCAGTTAGATTTAGAGTCGGAAAAAAAGTTCTCAATTGGGGTAAATTTTGCTGAACTGAGATGGGATGTTGCTAAAGTGGACTGGAAATGGCTACTTGATGGTAAATCAGTGTTAGAGCAGTGGGAGGTATTCAAGGAGATCTTGAGGGTACAGAGCAAATATTCCTCAAAGAAAAAGGGTGGGGCTAACAAATCTAGAGCCCCTGGATGTCAAGGGACATACAGGGCAAAATAGAGAAAAAAAGGGAAGCTTATGACAGATACCAAGAACTCAATACTGCAGAGAGACTCTAGAGAAGTATAAAAAGTGCAGGGGTGCAATTAAAAAAGATATCAGGAAAGCAAAGAGCATGAAAGAATGTTAGCAAGTAAAATCAGGGAAAACCCAAAGATGTTTTATAAATACATTAAGAGCAAGAGGATAAGTAGAGAGTGGAGCCTATTAGAGACCATAAAGGAAATCTGTGCGTGGAGGCAGAAGACCTTGTGTATGATTCGTAATGAATACTTTACATCTGTTTTCACAAAAGACAAGGGCGATGCAGACTTTGCAATGAGGGAGGATGATTGCCCTCCAGAAATCACAACCATCTTCCTTTCTGCTAGTTATGACTCCAGCCAGTGCAGAATTTTCCTCCTGATTCCCATTGACTTCAGTTTTACGACAGCTCCTTGATGCCACACTTGGTCAAATGCTGCCTTGATATCAAGGGCAGTCACTCTCGCCAGCTCTTTGGTCCATCTTTCCACCACGGCTGTAATGAGGTCTGGAGTCAACTGGTTTTGGCGAACCCAAACTGAGCATTGGTGAGCAGGCTATTGGTAACTAAGTGATGTTTGATAGCACTGTCGAAGATCCCTTCCATCAGCTTGCTGATGATTGAGAGTAGACTGATGGGATAGTAATTGGCCAGATTGGATTTGTACTGCTTTTTATGGACAGGACTTACCTGGCAGTTTTCCACATTGTCGGATCGATGTCCGTGTTTTAGCTGTAATGGAACAGCTTGGCTAGAGGCACGGCTCGCTCTGGAGCACAAGTCTTCAGCCTAACAGCCGGGACGTTGTTGGGGCCCATAGCCTTTGCTGTATCCAGTGTGCTCAGCCGTTTCTTGATATCACGTGGAGTGAACCGAATTGGCTGAAGACTGGTTTCTGTGAAGGTAGGAATCTCAGGAAGAGGCAAATATGGATCATCCACTTGGCACTTCTGGCTGAAGATGGTTGCAAACACTTCAGCTTTGTCTTTTGCACTCGCTTGCTGGGCTCTGCCATCATTGAGGATGGGGATATTGATGGAGACTCCTCATCCCGTTAACTGTTTAATTGTCCATTACCTTGTCCATCACCATTCGCGACTGGATGTGGCAGGATTACAGAGCTTTGATCTGATCCACTGATTGTGGGATCGCTTAGCTCTGTCTATACTATGCTGCATCCGTTGTTTAGCATGCTCTTCTACGCTCCTCATTGAATCAGGGTTGGTTCCCTGGCTTGATGGTAATGATATGCCGGACCATGAGATTAACAGATTGTGGTGAAATACAATTCTTCTGCTGCTGATGACCCACTGCGCCTGATGGATGCTCAGTTTTGAGCTGCTAAATCTGTTCTGAATCAATCCCATTTAGCAGTGGTAGTGCCACACTGGAGGGTGTCCTCAGTGTGAAGACGGGATTTCATCTCCACAAGGACTGTGCGGTGGTCACTGCTATCAATGCTGTCATGGACAGATGCATCTGTGAGGACGAGGTCTTTCCCTCATGTTGCTTCTCTCACCACCTGCCGCAGTCCTCGTCTGGCAGCTATGTCCTTCAGGACTGGGCTGACTTGATCAGTAGTGGTGCTACCGAGCCACTCTGGGTGATGGACATTGAAATCCCCCACCCAGAGTACATTCTGTGCCCTTGCTACCCTCAGTGCTCCTTCCAAGTGGTGTTCAACATGGAGGAGTGTTGATTAATCAGCTGAGAGGGCGGTTGGTGGTAATCAGCAGGAGGTTTCCTTGCCCATGCTTGACCTGAAGCCATGAAACTTTTTGGGGTTCAGAGTCAATGTTGAGGACTGCCAGGGTCACTCTCTCCCGACTGTACACCACTTATGCCGCCACCTCTGACGGGTCTGTTCTGCCGGTGGGACAGGACATATGCAGGGATGGTGATGGGAGGACACCGCTGCACATCTTTCAGTAGAATCTCTTTCGTTAGTTTCCTTTTGTCAGCATTAGATGTAGATTCGTTGTCCACTTTAATATTCCTTTGTAGTAATCTTCACCTAGAAAATAGACAGGTACCTTTGCATTTGCGAAGTATATCCAAGACAGTAGCCAGTACGAGGAAGAGATAATCATACTTGCACGAGTTGTCTGAAAAGATCAAGGATGGTAAGAATTGAGCCAGCTAACTCAGATACAATTACAATATGTAATGTGGACTTAGCCTGCAGAGAGAATCAGAGTGGAATAGATAAATGCACTGCCAAAGGAGCTCATCAATTCAACGTTTTGAATTCAACAGAAGCTATCGTCACCATATCAACCATGCCACGAAGGACATGGTCATTAGCGCTCTGGAAACATTGCTATCCACCATCACATGGACTCTCTTTTATTTAATAGACTGGCATCCAATACAGTTAATTTGTCATCTATCCAGAGTTTATTTCACCAATTTATATCAATCTCGGCATTACACCGAACTGTCTTTACAATCTCTGATATTCATCATATTCAGAAACTCTTAATTATTTGTTATTCAAAGTGTTAAGTAATTCTATCTGCAACTGCAGGTTGAACCACTCTTATCCAGAACTCCCTTATCTGGAGCCACCCCTCATGCAGAACCATTCCTGCCACTGAACTCCGACATGAGCAAATTGAAGTCCTTCCTCGCTGCCGACTCCCGCATTCGCTGGCCTGACCCCGCAATCCACCGCCGCCGCCCCCATGATCTCTCTGCCGCACTCTCAGTCCCAAGCCAGCCAGCCCCGATATCCCCTTGCTCAGTTTAACCATTCAATTTAACGTGACCACCCCTCATCCAGAAAAATCCTTTATCCAAACAGGCCAGGTCCTGAGGGTTCCAGATAAGGGAGGTTCAACCTGTATGATATCTATTCATTATTTGTCTACTCAAAGTTCAAGTGGGAATAATAGTGATTTTGAAGTCATAAATAATTGTTAGTCCACAATTTGCTGTCAGGCTTCCTGTTTGATGATTTGGCAACAAAGGTTCAAAGAATTCACTCAGTCGCTTGTGGGTATCCTAATTCAGGGTTGGTAAGGTGAACACATTAAATCGGACCAAGAAGTTAGATTTGCAAATGTAAAAAAGACACAAAGGCAACATGCAGAGGAAGGGAAGCCTACCTCCTGTATCATAGTGACCCCAGACCAGAAAGCCCATTGCATCTAGGTTTACACAGAATGAATGACCATTTGGGCAAGGTACCAGAGACTGCCTAGCAACCATCCTCCAACAAGGGGTCAACAACCCCTCCACCACAAGATTCGAACACTATTTCCTCTCCATAATGGTTCTGGGCCAAGAAGTGCACATTTTTTTATCCCTTTATAGATTTATGTTCAGCAGTCTTGAAAATCCATGTATAAAAACAATTCTCTAAATGCAAAATTTCACTTAAAAAAGTTATGATAGCAGCAGAGAACTAAATAATTAATACTTCGTGCACTGCCGCCACATAATTGATTTAACACCAAAACTGCTAAAATTAAGATTTCTCTTCACTATCGTGCCAAGTATGATCTCAAATTAAAATATAAATTTAACTAGAGTGAAGTATGCAATGGAACAGAAAAATAATTTTTCATTGTAACATGTGAAAATATTTTAACATTAAAATAAATTAGCTAATTGGCTTGGAGACTAAAATAACTCCGATCAGTTTGATTTAAATTTGGTCAATATTTATTCAGGGTAATGACGAGATCCAATCTATTTGTTCATCCACTCTGGGTTTTCAGCATCACAGCTGAGCACACTACGCTGTTTTTCTGTATTCCTCAGTACGAACACAATTAGTTTTTTAAAAATTGCTATAGATTAAGTTTGCTGTCCTTACAGTACTGTAAGTGTGAACGGATAGGGATGAGGAAGTCATGTTCGTGAAAGATTCTTTCTTTCAATGATCTCAGAGTTAAGGTTTCAGCTCGATAACCTTTCATCAGAACTGGAAAAAGTTAGAGATGTGTTCTAAATAAGTGCAGAGGTAGGGAAAGAAAGGATGGGGATGAAAGAAGGGAAGGTATGTAATAGGGTGGAAGGCAGGAGAGCTTAAATGACAAAAGGGATGATGGTGCGAGGCAAAAGGAGATGGTAATGGGAAAAGTAAAGAAACAAAAGATGGTCGAGACGAGGTGTAAATGGGAATAGCAGAATCAACATCTGCCATCCAAAAAAATGGGGGCAGAGGTTATAATCTGAAATTGTTGAACTCAATAGTGTGTCCGGAAGGCTGTAAAAGTGCCTAATCGAAAGAGGAGGGTCTGTTCTTCAAGCTTATATTGAGCTTCACTGGAACAGCACAAGAGTCCGAGGAGAGGGGGGTCAGAGTGCGAGTGGAACGTTCCCTACAAGCTGCGCGACCGGGTAGCTCTCTGCCACTTCCGTGTAGCCTGGGACTGACTGGCTTTTGAAATGTTGATGTCAACTGTGAATGGACCATGCACTCAAAAAAAAAATGACGGGGTGGAATGGAGAATTAAAGTAACAGGCGACATGAAGCTCAAGATCACTCTTGCAGACTGTTCCGCAAAGCGGTCACTCAATCTATGTTTGGTCTCCCCAATGTCGAGGAAACCGCATAGCGAGTAGTGTGAACAAATGTTTTCCTGACTGGAGAGAAGTATGCAGTGGGGTCCCCCAGGTCAGTATTACGATCATTGCTTTCCTTGTTATATAGAAGTGACTTGGACTTGGGTAGTGTGTACAATTTCAAAGTTTGCAGATGTTACAAAAATTGGCAACGTAGTAAATAGTAAGCAACGTAGCAGCAGACTTCAGGAGGACATACAGACTGGTGAAACGGGCAGACACATGGCAGATGCAATTAAATGCAGATGTGTGGTTATACATTTTGGAAGAAACAACATGGAGACACAGTCTAATCTAAATGGTACTATTTTGAGGGGTTGCAAAACAGAGATATCGGGGTGCATATTCATGAATCTTTGAAGGTGGCAGGGCAAGTTGATAAGACGGTTAAGAAAGAATATGGGATACTTGGCTTTGTAAATAGGGACATTAAATACAAAAATAAGGACGTCATGCTAAAGCTTTACAAATCTCTAGTTAGGCCTCAGCTGGGGTGTTGTACATTTCTGGGCACCACACTTTAAGAAGAAACACGATACAAAGATGGGTGGGAACGCAAATTGTGAGAAGGACACAAAAAATCTGCAAAGAGATAGAGACAAGCTAAGTGAGTGGGCAAAAATCAGGCAGACGGAGTATAATGTGGGAAAATGTGAGGTTATCCATTTTGGCAGAAAAAAAATAGAAAAGCAAATTACAATTTAAATGGAGAAAAATTGCCAAGTGCTGCAGTACAGAGGGACCTGGGGGTACTTGTGCATGAAACACAAAAGGTCAGTATGCAGTAATCAGGAAGACAAATGGAATATTGGCCTTTATTGCAAGGGGGAAGAGTGTATAAAAGCAGAGAAGTCGTGCTACAACTGTACAAGGCCACACCTAGGGTACTGAAGTCTCCTTTTTTAAAGGAAGGATATACAAGTTGAACCTCTCTTATCAGACACCCTTGGAACCTGGCCTGTGCCGGATAAGGGATTTTGCCAGACGAGGGGAGGTCACGTTAAATTGGATTGTACAGGTACTGAGCAAGGGGATATCGGGACTGGCTGGCTTGGGGCTGGGAGTGCGGCAGTGGATCGTGGGATCAGGCCAGCGATTGCGGATTGCGGGAGTTGGCAGCGAGGAAGGACTTCAATTTGTTCATGACAGAGTTCTGCGCATGCGCCATTCGGTGGCCGGGAATGGTGCTGGACGAGGGCTGGTGCTGGATGAGGGAGTTCTGGACAAGGGAGGTTCAACCTGTACTTGCATTGGAGGCTGTTCAGAGAAGGTTCACTAGGTTGATTCCGGAGATGACGGGGTTGACTTATGAAGATAGGTTGAGTAGGTTGGGCCTCTACTCATTGGAATTCAGAAGAGTGAGAGGTGATCTTATCGAAACATACAAGATAATGAGGGGGCTCGAGAAGATGCAGAAAGGATATTTCCACTCCTAGGGGAAACTAAAACTAGGGGACATAGTCTCAGAATAAGGGGCCGCCCATTTAAAACAGAGATGAGGAGAAAGTTTTTCGCTGAGGGTTGCAAACCTATGGAACTCTCTGCCCCAGAGAGCTGTGGAGGCTGGGTTATTGAATATATTTAAGGCGGAGATAGGCAGATTTTTGAATGATCAGTGAGTAAAGGGTTATGGAGAGCGGACAGGGAAGTAGAACTGAGTCCATGATCAGATCAGCCATGATCTAATGGAATGGCGGAGCCGGCTCGATGGGCCAAATGGCCTAATCCAGCTCCTATTTCTTATGTCCTTATGTCAGGACCCTGGAAAAGATAGTGGAGGTTTGCTAGGATAATACCAGGGATAAGTGAGTTCAGTTATGTGGAGAGATTGGAGAAGCTGGGATTGTTCTCCTTAGAGAAGTGAAGATTAAGGAGAGAACTAATAAAGGTATTCAAAATAATGAGCAAGTAGTGAGAAACTATTTTCTCTGACAAGTGGGTCAGTAATCAGAGGTTGTAGATTTAAAATCATTGAGAGCTGACGGGGGGGGGGGGGGTCACGTAATGAGAAATTTCTTCTCACATAGGTTTAAGATCTGAAACACACTGCTGGAAAAAATGGTGGAATGAAATTCCATTGAAACTGCTGTAAGATTCTTAGGCCCCAAGTTTCCACACGCGGCAAAACAGGCGCCCCTCCAAGCTGGGCGCCCGTTTTTCGCGCCGAAAACGGCGCCTGAAAAAGAAAATGCGCTATTCTCGAGCGCTTTGCAGCTCGATGTGTGCTTGACGCGGCGCCCAGGGGGCGGAGCCTACCACTCGCGCCGATTTTGTAAGTAGGAGGGGGCGGGTGCCATTTAAATTAGTTTTTTTTGTGCCGGCAACCCTGCGCGTGCGCGTTGGAGCGTTCGCGCACGCGCAGTGTGAAGGAAACATTGGCACTCGGCCATTTTTGTAGTTCTTTGCAGCTGTTCATTTTTTATCATTTTTTAATAAAAGCACATTGCCCTTCCATGATCAGCACTGAGGCTTCTTGCAGCAGTGAGAAGGCTGCAGGAAGCCTCAGAAGTTGACGCAGCCGTTTCCCGACGGGCCCGGCCGACGGCAGGGGGGCCTCCCCCTCCTGCCATCGGGAATGGCTGCCTCAACTTCTGAGGCTTCCTGCAGCCTCCCCCCGCCCCCCCGCCGGCGGGAACGGCTGCTGCCATCGGTCGGTCGGGCCCTCACTGCGTTCCCCCCCCCCACCTGCCCCCGCGGGAACGGCTGCTGCCGTCGGTCGGTCGGGCCCTCACTGCCTTTCCCCCCCCCCACGGGAACTGCTGCCTCCTCCCTGCCTTTCTCCCCCCCTGCCATCGGGAACGGCTGCCTCAACTTGTGAGGCTTCCTGCAGCATTCTCCCTGCCTGAAGCACTTTCACACAGGTAGGAACATGGTTTATTTAATCTTTTCTTTGCTTATAAATTTTTTATTCAGGTTGGAATTATTTGTATAATATTTGTATAAGTATAACCAAGGATTTATTGTAGAATTTAATTACTTCGCTTCCTTCCGCCCCCCCCCACCTTGTTCTGGACGCCTAATTTGTAACCTGCGCCTGATTTTTTAATGTGTAGACAAGGTTTTTTCAGGCCTACAAAATTCTTCACTTGCTACATTCTAAGTTAGTTTGGATTACGTTTTCCCTGTGGAAACTTTCAAATCAGGCGTCAGTGGCCGGACACGCCCCCTTTTGAAAAAAAAATTCTGTTCAAAAGTGAAACTGTTCTAAATGACTAGAACTGCAGAAAACTTAAATGTGGAGAATTGCGATTTCTAAGATACTCCGTTCTCCACCAGTTGCTCCTAAAAATCAGGAGCAAATCATGTGGAAACTTGGGCCCTATGATTCTAAAAGTAATTAATTGGCTGTAACATGCTATATAAATGTACATTTGCTCTTTATTAGATTGCAGAAATGTACCTTGAAGAAGGGACTCATTAGTACAATAAATGCTTCACTGTCCTGAATGGCATATAATGTTTGCCAGAATAGTTCTTTGTAATAAGAAAACAACTCAATTCTCTGTATTTAATACCAAGGCATTAAGCAGCTCACTTTTGAAATAATGCTGGTTTAGAATAACAACCAGTAATGGGCATTGCTATACAAATGCAAGCTCTTTCTTTCTATAAACTTTTCATATCGCAGATGAGGATCTCCTATAATTACAACTTGGTTACTTGTAATTTGCACGGTAATCTTCACCAGGGAAATATAATGTATTTATTTTCATATAGGGTTATGTTTGTACCACTGTTTCAGGGTTAAAAGAGAGCCAGATTAGAGAACAGCAAAAAGCTAACAAAATGTGCACAGTGGATATCGAGTACTGTATACAAGATGCTAAGGCTAGTCACCCACTTCACTTTAGCTCGGAGAAGACTGGCTATATAGCATCACAAGCACACTACTCAATCTCTACTCCCTGCAGTGCCAGTCTCCCACGTCATTTATACAACATCCGTCTCCTGATTCACTTATCCAATCCTGGGGACTTTTTTGGGGTTAGAAAATAATCATCTTGCACACAGATCAAAATATAAATGAGTAGACATGACAAAAGCAGTATTTTGTAATACATGCAGGTTCCCATTAAACACACATGCTCGGTAAATGTTCCTTCAATGCCTCCTGGATTTCACTTTTACAATGCTTGATTCTGTACTGGAATTGTACACCATGCCTCTTTTTCAGGGCTGTTACGAACCTGATGCAATTGTAATTATATACTATCCTCAACTGACATGTCACAAGACAGCACTCAGCTTTCAGTATTTAATACTGCATCTTTTACTGAGATGTAATGAGGAGACTGACATTCTACTGGGAGGAGGTAAGTATATAAAATGTATAGCATATGAAACTAACTTAATAAAGTACTAATTTATTATTACTAATGCAATTTTGAAAAGCTATTTTTCAAGGTTATTGGCCAAGATAAAACACACTGTCCGACAGGTCAGGGTCACCTTGGCAACAGATCTCATTTTAGTGTGGCAATTTTGCCAGCAAAATATCATCCTCGTCAGCGCACAAATCCTTCAATTGTTTGCTAATTTTTTTAATAGCAGGTGTCATCCAAGATCTTCATGAAGTGCAACATTTATTGGTCACTAAATGCCAGTTGCTGCAATTTTGATTCAAAATCCTTCATTGATTATTCCAAAACCAAAATACACCCTCAAAATAAAACCAGGTTTTATTACAATACTGAGGGCATTAGCAAACAAAGCAGCGTTCAACCATTGTATTCGCTACATTGAAAAGTTCTTGATTGCTTATTCACTATTCACATCATTTATGATGCCTCCTCCCCAAAATCTTTGCACTTTTGAACAAGTAATCACTTCCATTTATAACTGCCAATTAAACTTTTATTTGAAAAAATTATTATTTTTGGGAGCAATTTTTGTAATCAAGGGAGGGATAAAACACTATCATACAGAGCAAAACTCCATCCACTCTGCCTTAATCTACATCATCTTCAACTTCCAAAAACTACCCCGAAATATATCAGTGGGTAGTTTTTCAATTTCCGACACCAGCCATCCTGGTTTATAACATTATAAATTATGACATTATAAATTCACCTGAATACGACTGCAAGGGACCTATGTTTGTCTTCACTAATCTTTTTCTCTTCACATATTTATCGAAGCTTTTGCAGTCAGTTTTTATGTTCCCTGCAAGCTTCCTCTCGTACTCTATTTTCCTCCTCTTAATTAAACCCTTAGTCCTCCTTAGTTGAATTCTAAATTTCTCCCAGTCCTCAGGTTTGTTGCTTTTTCTAGCCAATTTATATGCCTCTTCCTTGGATTTAACACTATCCTTAATTTCCCTTGTTCGCCACGGTTGAGCCACCTTCCCAGTTTTATTTTTACTCCAGACAGGGATGTACAATTGCTGAAGTTCATCCATGTGATATTTAAATGTTTGCCATTGCTTATCCACCGTCAACCCTTTAAGTATACTTTGCCAGTCTATTCTAGCCAATTCACCCCTCATACCGTCGAAGTTACCTTTCCTTAAGTTCAGGACCCTAGTTTCCGAATTAACTGTGTCACTCTCCATCTTAATAAAGAATTCTACCATATTATGGTCACTCTTCCCCAAGGGGCCTCGCACAACAAGATTGTTAATTAGTCCTTTCTCATTCTACATCACCCAGTCTAGGATGGCCAGTCCTCTAGTTGGTTCCTCGACATATTGGTCTTGAAAACCATCCCTAATACATTCCAGGAAATCCTCTTCCACCGCCTTGCTACCAGTTTGGTTAGCCCAATCAATATATAGATTAAAGTCGCCCATGATAACTGCTATACTTTTTTTGCACACATCCCTTATTTCTTGTTTGATGCTTTCCCCAACCTCACTGCTTCAACTCACAGCAAAGCAGTAACTGGATCTGGAGACTAGATCTGCCGCTGCTGCCATCATCTTTAACAGCGCTACAAAGCAGGAACCACCTTGTAACAATGCTGAAGAAAACAAAATAAGCAATTACACTTCAAATTCATTATTAGTTAACCACCTTGGAATATCCTGAGGACATGAAAAGCACCACATAAATGCAAGTTCTTTATTTTCTTTCTAGACGACATTATTCCAGTTTAAAATCAAGTAGCCAAGGTGATTTCATTATGCATCAAATAGCTCAGAAGAGGCATTAAAGGTATAAGCCAAGAAATGAAGAACAGTCATGAAATGAGGATGGGTGAGATTCAGTAGGAGGAGGATGAAAGACAAAAGGCTGCAAGCAGGTGGGAAGGGAATGGACAACAGGCTGGGCCACTCAGCAACTGGGAAAGGAAAGCAAGTGAACCAATGGCACTGTTTGTTTTATTTATTCCCCTTACCAAGGAAATCTATGGGCTCAGGTGCTGTCCCAGTCTTTAAATCTCAAGCTTTAATTAGGAAAACCTAATAACAAATGAGGTATGGGTGTTCATCAAAGAAAGGGGAATGTCCCAGGAAGTACCGCACAGGCCAAATGCAAAGTTCTCCTCCGATGCTGCTCCAACAATATACTAGGATCCTGACCTCAGAAGATCATCCTCTATTACATAGAATATACGGCACAAAAACAGGCCATTCAGCCCAACTAGTCTGTGCGAGTGTTTCTGCTCCACTCAAGCCTCTCCCATCCTTCCTCATTTAACTATCAGCATACCCAGTATTCCCTTTTACAAAAGAACATAATAGGAGCAGGAGTCGGCCATTTGGCCCCTTGAACCTGCTTCGCCATTTAATAAGATCATGGTTGATCTGATCATGGACTCAGCTCCACTTTTCTGCCCGCTCCCCATAACCCTTCACTCCCTTATCGTTCAAAAATCTGCCTATCGCCACCTTAAATATGTTCAATGACCCAGTCTGCACAGCTCTCCGGGGCAGACAATTCCACAGATTTACAATCCTCTGAGGAAATTTCTCCTCATCTCATTTCTAAATGGGCGACCCCTTATTCTGAAACTATACCCCCTAGTTTGAGATTCCGAGTGGAAACATCCTCTCTGCATCTACCCCATCAAGCCCCCTCTGAATCATATACAATTTAATTAAGATCATCTCTCATTCTTTTAAACTCCAATGAGTATAGGCCCAACCTGCTCAACCTTTCTTCATAAGTTAACCCCTTCATCTCAGGAATGAAACTAGTGAACCTTCTCTGAACAGCCTCCAATGCAAGTATATCCTTCCTTAAATACGGAGACCAAATCTGTACACAGTACTCCAGGTGTGGTCTCACCAATACCCTGTACAGTTGTAGCATGACTTCTCTGCTTTTATACTCTATCCCCCTTGCAATAAAGGCCAACATTCCATTTGCCTTCCTGATTACTTGCTGTACCTGCATACTAACATTTTGTGTTTCATGCACAAGGACCCTCAGGTCCCTCTGTACTGCAGCACTTTGCAATTTTTCTCCATTTAAATTATAATTTGCTTTTCTATTTTTTCAGCCAAAGTGGATAATCTCACATTTTCCCACATTATAGTCCATTTGCCAAATTTTTTCCCACTCACTTAGCCTGTCTATATCCCTTTTCAGATTACTTGTGTCCTCACAATTTGCTTTCCCACCCATCTTTGTATCAGCAGCAAACTTGGCGACATCACACTCGGTCCCTTCATCCAAGTCATTAATATAGATTGTAAATAGTTGAGGCCCCAGCACCGATCCCTGCGGCACCCCACTAGTTACTGTTTGCCCAACCCTTACGTGTTTATCTAGCTTCTCCTTAAATACATCTATACTATCCCTGTGGTCGTGAGTTCCACATTCTCACCACTCTCTAGGTAAAAACGTTTCTTCTGAATTCTCTATTTGATTCTTGGTCACTATTTTAAATTGATGGCCTCTAGGTTTGATCACCTCCACAGGTAGTTTTTTAGGGAACGAGCAAATGCAAGTCTTCTTAAAGGCACGATATTAATGCAAGTCTGTGCAATACTTATCTGTATCAAGGGGAGGTGAGATTTTAAGACTGCTAGTCCAAATACAGTTACTAGCACACAAGGTTGATTTGGCCAGCAGCAGAGAATGCAAGCAGAACAGATAACCTCAGTGACCCAAAAGCCTACACTATCATTCTAGGGGAAGGCGAGACATTCGGCTTAACTACACGGCGGCTAATGGCAAACATATACATTCTAGAAAACATAGAAACATAGAAAATAGGTGCAGGAGTAGGCCATTCGGCCCTTCGCGCCTGCACCACCATTCAATATGATCATGGCTGATCATGCAACTTCAGTATCCCACTCCTGCTTTCTCTCCATACCCCTTGATCCCTTTTGCCGTAAGGGCCACATCTAACTCCCTGTTGAATATATCCAACGAACTGGACTCTTCAACTTTCTGTGGTAGACAATTCCATAGGTTCACAATTCTCTGGGTGAAAAAGTTTCTCATCTCGGTCCTACATGGATTACCCCTTATCCTTAGATTGTGACCCCTGGTTCTGGACTTCCCCAACATCGGGAATATTCTTCCTGCATCTAACCTGTCCAATCCCATCAGAATTTTCTATGTTTCTCGGAGATCCCCTCTCATTCTTCTAAATTCCAGTGAATATGAGCCTAGTCGATCCAGTCTTTCTTCATATGTCAGTTCTGCCATCCCGGGAATCAGTCTGGTAAACCTTTGCTGCACTCCCTCAATAGCGAGAATGTCCTTCCTCAGATTAGGAGATCAAAACTGCACAGAATACTCAAGATGTGGTCTCACCAAGGCCCTGTACAACTGCAGCAAGACCTCTCTGCTCCTAATGTTTTATACAGTTGAAGCACAACCTCCCTGCTCTTATATTCTATGCCTCACCTAATAAATATGTATATCGTATGCCTCCTCAACCAACTGTGCTTCCACCTTCATGGATCTGTGGACATGCACTCCAAGGACCCTCAGTGTCTTACCATTGATTGTGTATTCCCTTGCGTTGATAGCCCTCTCCAAATGCATTACCTCATACTTCTTCGGATTGAATTCCATTTTCCACTGTTCTGCCCACCAGTCTGCGGCTTTCCTCCTCATCAACCACACAGCCAATTTTACTATAATCTGAAAATTTCTTAATCATACCCCCTACATTTAAGTCTAAATCATTGATATATACCAAAAAAGCAACGGACCTAGTACTGAGCCCTGCAAAACCCCACTGGAAACAGCCTTCCATTCACGTCTTCATGGGAAGCTGAGCATAGAATAAGAAAGGAGGAAAGCATAGCTAGAGATAGAAGGTAGAATTGTAGTATGGAAGTTCGGAAGACAGAAGAAAGATTGGAAAATAGACAATACATGAGTTTGGCTGTGCGTAATGGCATATTCCTAAATGCAAGGAGTATGGTGAATAAGGCAGTGGAGCTGACGGCACAGATAGACATATTGAAGTATGATGTGTTAGCAATTACTGAAACATGGCATAAAGAGGGGCAGGAGAGGCATCTCAACATTCCTATTTAGAGTTTTCAAACAAGAATCCCAGCAAATAGTCCCTAATCTATCGAACAGACTGCTGTTAACTTGACAGCTATCGAAGTAGTCAGCTTGAATTAACCTCACCAACTTACATCAACGTCAGACACTTATCACTTTGAGAAATGTAAAGAAATCAGAATTAATAAAGAAATAGTACTGCAGAAATTAATGGGACTAAAAGCTGGCAAATTCCCTGGGCTTGATGGTTTACATACTCGGGTTTTAAAAGACATGTCTACAGAGATAGTGGATGCATTGGTTTTGATCTTCCAGAATTCCCTGGATTCTAGAATGGTCCCAATGGATAAGATAGCAAATGTAATCCCGCCATTCAAGAAAGGAGGGAGAGAGAAAACGGAGAGCTACAAGCCAGTTAGTCTGACATCAGTCGTCGAGTCCACGACAAGACGTTGCAGAGTGGACCACTTTCCATACCTTGGGAGCCTCCTATCAACGAGGGCAGACGTCGATGACGAAGCCCAACACCGCCTTCAGTGTGCCAATGCAGCCTTTGGTCGCCTGAGGAAAAGAGGGTTTGAAGACCAAGATCTCAAACCCGGCACCAAGCTCATGGTCTACAGAGCAGTAGTGATTCCCGCCCTCCTTTATGCTTCAGAGACATGAACTATGTACAGCAGGCACCTCAAAGCACTGAAGTACCACCACCAACACTGCCTCCGCAAAATCCTGCAAATCCATTGACAGGATAGGCCTACCAATGTCCTGTTCCTCAGGCCAACATCCCCAGCATCGAAACATTGACCACACTCAATCAGCTCCGATGGGCGGGCCACGTAGTTTGATACAAGACTCCTGAAACATGCACTCTACTCCGAGCTCCGTCACGGCAAGTGAGCCCGAGGAGGGCAGAAAAAACCCTTCAAGCATCCTCAAAGCCTCCTCGAAAAAAAATTTAACTATTCCCACCAATTCTTGGGAATCCCTGGCCCATGACCGCTCAAAGTGGAAAAGAAGCATTTGGGAAGGTGCTGAACACGGAGTCTCTTTGCCGGGAGCACGCGGACGTCAAGTACAAACAGCGGAAGGAGCATACGACAAACCAAGCCCATCCATCCCTTCAACCACCACCTGTAGCAGAGGATTCATCAGCCACCTTAGAACTCATGCTAATGTGGCAGCAAGCCATCCGCGACACCGCCTAAGAAGAAGAGTAGAGAAAATGCTAGAATCTATTAGGAATGTGGTGCAGGGCACTTAGAAAATAATAGTATTAAACAGAGTCAAGGGAAATTGTGTTTGATGAATCTGTTAAGAGTTTTTTTTGAGGTTGTAACTAGCAGGGTAGATAAAGGGGGAACCAGTGGATGTAGTGTATTTGGATTTTCAGAAAGCATTTGATAAGGAGCCGCACAATAGGTTCACACATAAAATTAGGGCTCATGCAATTGGGGATAATATATTTGAATGGATTGAGGATAGGCTAACTGACAGAAAACAGAGTAGGAATTAATGGGTCATTTTCGGGTTAGCAGCTGTGACGAACAAGCTAACACAAGGATCAGTGCTTGGGCCTCCGTTATGACTTAGATGAGGGAATTGAGTGTAATGTTTCCACGTTTGCTGACAATACAAAGCTCGGTAGGAAAACAAGTTGTGAGGATGCAGCAGAGGCTACAAAGAGATATAGACAAGTTAAATGAGCGGGCAAGAACATGGCAGATGGAATAAATTTCTTCAGACAGATTCTACGCATTCCCGCAGGAAGGATATCTGTGGGGCAGTGATTGGGCTATTTGCCCACTTCTTGCCCAGCGAAGGTCCTTCAAACTTTTATGCCTGCTAAAAGCAGGGTAACACTTTTAAAGCATAGAAAAATTAAACTTAATCATTAATTTTTATATTAAAAACCCAGTCCATCAAGGTAAGTTTATGTTAACCCTATTAAAACACATTAAAACAAATTTCAAAAAAATATTTTTTTCTACAACATTTAATTTTCAATGTGTGAGGTGTTGTTTTAATTTATCGTGCTGTGTTTCTTGTTTTTGGGGTGGGGGTGATATTCTCATTGATAGCAATGGGAGCTCGTACAAACAGAACTCACCATTATTATCAATGAGAATACCTGTACTAGATAGTGATTGGTGGTCCAGGCCCACGTGATTCCAACAGGTGAGCCCAGAGGTGGAGCAGCGTGGTCAAGGCCCAGGAATGGTGCAGCACGGGCCAATAAGCAAGTTTTCAAAGTCGTGAGGCCTATACTGCATCCTATGAATTCCATGGAAAGAGGTCCTGTGGAACTGAAGAAGGAGGACAGTAGGAGTATGTTTGTGTTCGTATGTATGTATGAAGCACATGCAGCGGAGCCTGGTTTACAGTCGTCTTGGATCCCCTTGCCACTGGACCAAGACCTTGCTCGGTCAAGCCCGCGTGGTGGCTGATGTGCAATGGCCACCCCACGTTAAAAGAATTCATGCACAGGCATCTGCCCCGGTTTAAAATGAAGTTTGGGACCTGGAACATCAGGACCCTCATGGACAACCCCAACAGCAACAGACCGGAAAGCTGTACTGCTATTGTTGCCCGAGAACTCAGACGTTTCGACCAAAACATCACCGTCCTAAGTGAGACCCGGCGGGCAGGGGAAGGCCAGCTCAAGGAACAAAGTGGTGGTTACACCTTCTTCTGGAAAGATAAACCAGAAGAATGCCACCTCCATGGGGTGGGCTTCACCACAAAAAATGAACTAGTTGGCCGTCTCACAGACTCCCCCTGCGGGATAAACGAATGTCTCATGACCCTTCGGCTCACCCTAGCCCGGAAGCAATGCGTGACGGTCATCAGTGCGTAAGGCCCAGCACTGGAAGCTACAGACGAGACCAAAGAGGAATTCTATTCCAACCCTGTCCCAAGTCCCAACAGGCGAAGCTGATCCTCCTTGGCGACTTTAACGCCAGAGTTGGAAAGGACACAGAACTCTGGGGAGGTGTGATCGGCAGAGAGGGGATAGGGAAAGCCAACTTCAACGGTAACTTCCTCCTGACGAAAGCATGGCTTTGTCATAACCAACATGTTGTTCCGTCAGAAAGACAAGTACAAGTCTTCATGGCAACACCCTTGAGCCAAGCACTGGCATCTGCTAGACTAAGTCATCGTCCGAGCGAGGGACAGCAAGGACGTGCGCATCACCCGTGCCATGACCGGAGCAGACGACTGCTTGACAGACCACAGCCTAATCTGCTTGGTGATGTCCATCAATGTAGTCCCAAAACAACGGCGGCAACAGAAACAATGTCGCAGGAAAATCAACGCCGGAGCACTCCAAGACCTGCTTAGAAAGCCCTATTTCAGCCAGCGCCTCACTACCAACCTGACTATTTCCAGTGATCCAGTGTCCACAGCGCCTGGTCTGCCCTCAAGGCCTCCATAATTTGCACCAGTGAGAAGACACTCGGTCACTCGACCAGTAAACACCAGGTCTGGTTCGATGAGAACGACCAGGCGATCCAGGAATGAATAAGCCACAAGCGCGAAGCATTCTTGAACTGGAAACAGCAACACAACTCGAGAGCAAGAAAGCAGCTCTACAGACGGCTGAAGGCCAAGGTCCAACAAAGAACTCGCGACCTAAAAAACAGAATGTGGGTGGAGAAAGCACAAAGATCCAGCAACTAGCCGACAACTACGACATGCATTGATTTTTCAGTGCAGTCAAGACTACCTACGGCCCAAGCACTCAAGGTCCTACCCCACTGCAGGGCAAGAATGGAGACGTACTCATCAAGGACAGAGAGGCAGTCAGTGCCCACTGGAAGGAGCACTTTGAAGATCTCCTGAACCGAGACTCTGTCGTCACGTGAGTTTCCTCGACACTTTCCTGCAGCATGCTACCTGCACCATCTCAGCACAACCCCAGCCCGGCATGAGGTAGAAAAGGCCATCCGACAACTGAACAACAACAAGGCCTCAGGAGCTGATGGAATCCCTGCTGAAGCAGTAAAACATGGTGGAGGAGCATTATTGGCACGAATACATGAACTAATTTCTCTTATTTGGAAGGAGGAGAGCATGCCAGAGGATCTCAAGATGTCGTAACTGTGACCACCTTTAAGAAAGGGGACAAGTCTGATTGCGGTAATTACAGGAGTTTCCCTGCTGTCTATCACATGGAAATCACAAGAATCCTCCTCAATCGCCTTCTCCCTGTGGCTGAAGAGCTTCTCCCAGAGACGCAATGCGGATTCCGCCCACTAAGGGGCACAATGAACATGGTAGGAAAAATAGAAATGGAGTTTCCACTTTGTGCACAATTGGGAATCAGAGCGTAAATTGCACGAGTTTGGAAGTGTTTTTTTTCCCCCCTCAAGCTTCCGCTCAAAATCATTTGTATATCACCCAACATAAAATCACCAGACTGATTCCAGAGATGGCTGGACTGACAATATGAGGAGAGACTGGATCAACTGGGCCTTTATACATTGGAGTTTAGAAGGATGAGAGGGGATCTCATAGAAACATACAAGATTCTGACGGGACTGGACAGGTTAGATGCGGGAAGAATGTTTCCGATGTTGGGGAAGTCCAGAACCGAGGACACAGTCTTAGGATAAGGGGCAGGCCATTTAGGACTGAGATGAGGAGAAGCTTCTTCACACAGAGAATTGTTAACCTGTGGAATTCCCTGCCGTAGAGAGTTGTTGATGCCAGTCATTGGATGTATTCAAGAGGGAGTTAGGTATGGCCCTCATGGCTAAGGGGATCAAGGGATATGGAGAGAAAGCTGGAAAGGGGTACTGAGGTAAGGATCAGCCATGATCTTATTGAAAGGCAGTGCAGGCTCGAAGGGCCAAATGGCCTACTCCTGCACTTATTTTCTATGTTTCTATCTGCCATGAACCAGCGCAATCAGGCAGCATAGATTGTGATTTTCTTTTAAATGAAATTTTGCTTCAAAAAATATTCCTCAATATATTTAAGAGTGGTAACTCAGTGCAGTTTGATTAATTCAACCCTTCGAGATATTTGCACTTCTTCAATTCTGGCTTGTTGTGCATCCCCGATTTTAATCGCTCCACCATGAGCAGCCGTGCCTTCAGCTGCTGAGGACCTAAGCTCTGGAATTCCCTCCCTAAACCTCTCTATTACTTCTATTTCCTCTTTTAAGACGCTCCTTAAAACCAACATCTTTGACCAAGTCTGCCCTAATATATCCGCACGTGGCTCGGTATCAAATTTTGTTTGAATATATTTACGGTGGAGATGGAGTGAAGGGTTATGCGGAGTGGGCAGGGAAGTGGAGCTGAGCCCAACATCAGATCAGCCATGATCTTATTAAATAGCGGAGGAGGCTCAAAGGGGACAAATGGCCTATTCCTGCCCCTATTATGTTCTTATGATGCTCCTGTGAAGCGCCTTGGGACATTTAACTATGTTAAAAGCATTGTATAAATGCAGCTGCTGTTGTTGAAATACAGCTGTAAATGGTTTTCACACAAAAAATAAGCATTTTGAATCAGTGTTTCTAGTCCACCACTTGAGTAACCGATTTTAAATAACTGAAAGTTACTTCATAAAACTATACTCAACCATTTTGCTAGTTATATTGGTGTTGTCAGTTTCTTAGTTAAAAACAATTATAATTATATTCAAAAGCTTTTACAATGTGCTATTGGTGTCTTTGCACCTAAAACAAAACAGCTTAATTTTAAGAGCCTCCTCAAAGGACCACAAATGAGCATCATTAGTGGAAACTTGCAATGGTGATTAATTCGATCGGATGCGTGGCCAGTTTTGTGGCTGGGGAATATTCTATGCAATGTTAAAACTAGTGCGAAAGATCACGGAGACTCTACATGCGTTGAAATTCCGCAATCTTTTGCGCTGGGTTGGCCGATTTTGGGCAAAATACACAAAAAACCAGCGCAACCGAGCGGAAACTCCAGGCCCCAATGCTTAAGTTGAAATTGTGTTAATTATTATTCTAAAATTAATAATTGTCTGACTTATTCTTTGATGATTTGGTAGCTCGTGTATGTATCCTATTTGGAAGTCGATACGGTAAATGCGAATAGTCCAAACTGGTTGACGCAAGACAGTTCGGCAAGCCAAGCCTAGGTACGTTGGGCAGTAATTACCAATGGTTCCTTGATGAGGAGATAAGGTGAAGGGGGTTAAGGATTTGGCTGCAGTAAGATTCAGTGTGCTGATATACTGCTAAGTCTGTCAAATAAATCATGTCCTCCGAGATTCTGAACCCTTACAACAGGTTTAACACAACAGCTGCACAATTCAAAATATTCAAAGTAATTCAGTTCCTTGAGGAAAACACCTGGAAGGAGATTTACAATGCTGAATGACATTACAAAACCCATTGTGCATTCTTACCAAAACAGTTAGAAGCTTTTAGCTTTATAATTCCATAACAATTAAAAATATACTGTACTCATTTAAGGAAGCTTGCTGAAGATGTGTGAATAACATTCCCGTATAATGTAGTTACTTACAAATTAGTGACTCTTGTAAATAATAGCCTTGGTAATGAGAATAGTCTGCTGACAAACTCCTGTTACTGGTAAGTGCAGTTACCAGACGAGATTCCATTGAAGGATTTTGGGACGTACAGCACTTAAGCCGCGCTGGATGACATTCTGCAGCTACCGCACAATATTACTTGGTGACACAATAACAACTGTTTTTACTTTTATACAATTGTGCAGGAATCCAACAGAAACGAACATTTTATAAATGAACTGACAAAAAGCTCAGAAAGTTACTTCAATTAGCTTACCATCCCTTACTTCAGCTTCAAACACACCGGAACGTTACTTAACAGTCACTAAAACTCGAGAGCAAGTTAACAGTTGAGTTTCTAAATCAAGCATTAAAACCTACTTATATCATTTGCTGACCGAGTCCACAGGATTCAAAATCCAAAATCATCCACGAATTTTTAATAATGGTCTTGAAATGGCTTTTGTAAAACCAAGACATCCACCAGAACTCCAAAGTGGAGTACACTTTTCATGGACACCGATCCTCCGATTCAATCGCAGAAGGGAGGTAGGTAACTTAAAACATTCAGTTTCATCATCATCATCATAGGCAGTCCTTCGAAATCGAGGAAGACTTGCTTCCATTCCAAAAGTGAATTCTCAGGTGGCTGTACAGTCCAATACGGGAATGACATGTCTGTCCCATCTGTGACAGACTAAAATTGTTTCACCTATGTTTCAATGCCACGAATTATTCACAACCAATCACAATACAATCTAGGGACCGAGGTGATTATTAAATAGCTGGACAGTCATTAAGTCAACCACTTTCATCTCTAAAAATTTTGCACTGTAGGCGTTACCAGCAAGCTTGTTATTTTTATTCTAGCCAGTGAAGCAATCCCTTAAAACCCACGATATATGTAAAAACAAGGAAGATTCACGTATAGTTAATTGAATCAGCAAAATCAAAAAGTACATTTTAAGCCGCAGTTTTGCACTGTAACTATTTCAGCATGTGAGAAAGTCCACAGTGTGAATATGTTTCATTGGACAGAACTATTATCCGAAACGAAATGATTTTTTTGAAACATGTTTTTTGTGTTTTCTAACATTTGCAACTGATAGGATGTCGTCGATACTGGAGACGTTGTTATCTGCTGTATAACGATGAGGCTGTAACCTAAGCAAACATTTGCTACCAATCTTACTAAAAATGTAAATCACTTTCGGACTGACAGGGAGAGAAAGAATGATTTCTTCAGGGCTAATTCAAAACACCAATGTTTTATGATCTCCTTGGCTGAATATAAAAAATGGGGCAAATACGCTCTGCTGCGATTCTAAAGTAAACTGAACAAAACCAACAGTTAAATTTCAAATAAGACCAGTTGCAAAGACAAGAGAGCCCGATCTGCAAAGCAATTGACTCCAGTAATAAACTAAAAGACTTGCATTTATACAGCGCCTTTCACGACCACTGCACTACACATGTAGCTTTTAGGGACAGGAATACTATACAATCGGCATAATAAATGTGCAGATTTTAACTAAACCTGCTCAACCTATAAATGGATTTAAAATAAATAATCCGAGTTTTCCCAGAGAGAGAACACACTTCGAATGCAAGACACAGACACACAATTCACTCACCTAATCAAGTTACTTTCCAAGATAAAGTAAAAACCATTCCAACGTTACAAAAGGAGCAAGGCAGGCGTGCGTGCGAAGTCTCCGTAATGTTTAAAGTTTCATGGCTCAGTCCCAGGGCTCCATCACTTGCTGAAGGCAGACACAGAAAGGGGGAACATGCGATGGGCACAGCTCGGATTGTGCGCCCTCTTTAGCATTCACGGAGCACAGAGCCTCTCTGCCCGCCTCACAGCTTCTTCTCTCCCACATCGGTGTATAATGTGCTGCAGATTTAGCGGGCCAGCGAGCCAACCCCAAGTCCAGCAGCACGGCAACCCGGGCAGGGCAGCACAATAACCCGGGCACAGTAACCGGGCAGGGCACGGTAACCCGGGCACACGGCAGCACGGTAACCCGGGCACAGGGCACTAGGCTGCGAGGTTTGCCATTTTTGTTCTGCCTCGCAATCCCGTGTTAGTTGTGACAGGATGGGGTGGAAGGCAAAACTTTTCTTTTTATCAATGAACCATACTCAAGAGTCGAAACAAAAACAAAACAAAACAAAAGCTCTGGTACTTTCTCTGCCCGGAGCAGCAAACTCTTCTTGCAACTGCACGGAACAGACCAAAAGATATTTACAGCCAAGAAAAAAGCCGAATTATGCAAGGAAAGGATCCGCCGCAAAAGCGTTTCCACAGAAAATGTCTGAGAGGAAAACTTTGATTTAACAGCGGCTGTTCATTCCCCCCTTCTCTTTTATTATTAGTTTCTTTTAAAATTCCATCTGAGGCGCCTTTTCTTTCCTTCTCGGTCTTTCTCTTGTGGCCGTGCTCCGGAGCGGAGCTGTTTTATACCGCGCCGGTCGGGTCTAACCTGGAGAGGGATGGAGGGGAAAAAAGCCGATCAAAAACAAAAATTTAACTCCTAATTTTTCTTCCTTTCTCTCACCCACAAGCCGCCCGACAGCAGAGCCGCTGAGCCCGGAGCTGACGGGCGGGAGGCTTCAGCGCAACGGAAATCCCGCCTCGCTGCCCGGCCAAGCGCGACTGCGGCCGTCGCCGCCACATTGGTCAACTCTGGCCGCCGCCGCCCCATTGGCTGGTGCCGCTCAGCCCCGCCAGCCGATTGGACGACGTCGTACCGGCTTAATCCTATCCCGTTGGCCCTTTCGCTCGCCCCCGCAAGCCGATTGGGCGGTGTCGCGTCGCGCCGCCTAACGCTTTTCCATTGGTCCGTTCGCTCGCGCCGCCCCTACCCCCCACGCCTGCTCCTCCTCCCACCTCACCCGCCAGCCGATTGGACAGCGTCGCGTCGCGTCCCGTCGGCTAGCGCTTTTCCATAGGTCCGTTGGCACGGCCATCAACGAACCCCGAAAGCCCCGCCCACCCTTTCTCCCCAGGCACTTCCGGTAGAAGGAGATTTGCTGCCAGCAGCGAAGGTCTAGCTCAATTTCCGGCTGCTAAAGCCTAGCAATGGGCGCACGCACACACATCGCATATTTTCAAACTTTTGGTTTTGTATTGTCTTCCCCTGAGCCTCTTTTGTGTTTTGCAAAAAATAAAATTCCTTGTAATTGCATTGTCGTGGAGGTAGGATTGAATTGTCCTGTGTAATCCCTGATGCTGGTACACGGATCCGGGCACTTGCACAAAGAACTAATGTTATTGAGGAAACCTTGCAATGGCGGCATTCACCCGCCCGCTGTGAGGTGTAAACACTTTGCCTGGCACCGAGCTCTGGGACCCCGCCCCCCGCGCGATCTGTAACTCGGGGCGGCGCCCGCACAGGGAGCAGGAGCGGGAGCGGCCGGCGCTAAGGTAAAATTCGTCGGACATCTTTCCTCAAAACATCTCGTCCGGGCGGAGTTTACAAATGATCGCGTTGGCCCGAGGCCCGTGAGATGCGGCTGATTCCCGGCGGGAGGCCGGAGCCGGCCACTGACCGCCGGTGTCAGGCCCGGCCCGGTCAGTGTGGCAGGATGGACGGCCCAAGCAGGCCATGCCGGCCTCTCCTCCACTCCAGCTTCCTCTCCGATCAGCAAAACCCTCTAATTCCCCTTTTTCCCTCACGCTCTTCTGGCTTTCCCTTCTATACTCATCATCACCACCATAGGCAGTCCCTCGGAATCGAGGAAACAGAGAAAATAGGTGCAGGAGTAGTCCATTCGGCCCTTCGAGACCACACCGTCATTCAATTAATTCATGGCTGAACATGCAACTTCAGTACCCCATTCCTGCTTTCTCGCCATACCCCTTGATCCCCCTAGTAGTAAGGACTACATCTAACTCCTTTTTGAATATATTTAGTGAATTGGCCTCAACAACTTTCTGTGGCAGAGAATTCCACAGGTTCACCACTCTCTGGGTGAAGAAGTCTCTCCTCATCTCAGTCCTAAATGGCATACCCCTTATCCTCAGACTGTGACCCCTGGTTCTGGACTTCCCCAACATTAATAAGAACATAAGAATTAGAATCTAGCCCCTTGAGCCCGCTCCGCCATTCAACAAGATCATGGCTGATCTGGCTGTGGACTCAGCTCCACTTACCCGCCCGCTCCCCATAACCCTTAATTCCCTTATTGGTTAAAAATCTATCTATGTGATTTGAATACATTCAATGAGCTAGCCTCAACTGCTTCCTTGGACAGAGAATTCCACAGATTCACAACCCTCTGGGAGAAGAAATTCCTTCTCAACTCGGTTTTAAATTGGCTCCCCCGTATTTTGAGGCTGTGCCCCCTAGTTCTAGCCCCCCCGACCAGTGGAAACAACCTCTCTGCCTCTATCTTGTCTATACCTTTCATTATTTTAAATGTTTCTAGAAGATCACCCCTCATCCTTCTGAACTCCAAAAGATCCAGTCTACTCAATTAATCATCATAAGGTAACCCCCTCATCTCTGGAATCAGCCTAGTGAATCGTCTCTGTATCCCCTCCAAAGCTAGTATATCCTTCCTTAAGTAAGGTGACCAAAACTGCACGCAGTACTCCAGGTGCGGCCTCACCAATACCCTGTACAGTTGCAACAGACCCCCTTGCTTTTGTACTCCATCCCTCTCGCAATGAAGGTCAACATTCCATTCGCCTTCCTGATTACCTGTTGCACCTGCAAAATAACTTTTTACCAAAAAGAGTTTCATCCACCGGTACGCTCGCGGCCTTCCGCGAGAGGTGGGCACCGGAGGGACTGGAGTGCATCATCACGCCCGGCAACCAAATTTTAATTTGATTTTACGTTTTTTAAGTTTAATTTGTTTTAATTGCCGGTGCTTTTAGTGTCCCCCTCTCCTTTTATAGGGGGCACTGGAAAAAAGGAAAAGAGTTTCATGCACAAGGAAAGAGGTGGGCACCGGAGGGACTGGAGTGCATCATCACGCCCGGCAACCAAATTTTAATTTGATTTTACGTTTTAAAGTTAATTTGTTTTAATTGCCGGTGCTTTTAGTGTCCCCTTCCCTTTTATAGGGGGCACTGGGGAAAAATTGTGATTTTAGTGCCCAAAAAAAAAAGAAAAGAAAGAAAAAAAAAAGAAAAGAAAAAAAAAAGAGTTTCATGCACAAGGAAAGAGGTGGGCACCGGAGGGACTGGAGTGCATCATCACGCCCGGCAACCAAATTTTAATTTGATTTTATGTTTTTTAAGTTAATTTGTTTTAATTGCCGGTGCTTTTAGTGTCCCCCTCCCCTTTTATAGGGGGCACTTGGAGGGAAAAAAAAGGGAAAAAAAGCCTTGTAAATAGTTGGTGTTTCCCCCAGATCAGTGGGGGGGGGGGGAGGGCACGGTTTAATGTTTTTTGTTTACTCCCAAAAAGAGTTTCATGCACAAGGAATCACGCCCGGCAACCAAATTTTAATTTGATTTTATGTTTTAAAGTTTATTTTGTTTTTAATTGCCGGTGTTTTTTTTAGTGTCCCCCTCCCCTTTTATAGGGGGCACTTGGAGAAAAAAAAAAATATGATTTTAGAGCCCAAAAAAAAACTTTAAAAAAAAAACACAAAAAAAAAATACAAAAAATGGGCGTTGTAAATGTTTGGTGCGTCCCCCAGATCGGGGGGGCCACGATTTAATGTTTTTGTTTCCCCCAAAAAGAGTTTCATGCACAAGGACCCCCAGGTCCCTCTGCACCGCAGCATGTTGTAATTTCTCCCCATTCAAATAATATTCCCTTTTACTGGTTTTTTTTCCCAAGGTGGATGACCTCACACTTTCCGACATTGTATTCCATCTGCCAAACCTTAGCCCATTCGCTTAACCTATCCAAATCTCTTTGCAGCCTCTCTGTGTTCTCTACACAACCTGCTTTCCCACTAATCTTTGTGTCATCTGCAAATTTTGTTACACTACACTCTGCCCCCTCTTCCAGGTCATCTATGTATATTGTAAACAGTTGTGGTCCCAGCACCGATCCCTGTGGCACACCACTAACCACCGATTTCCAACCCGAAAAGGACCCATTTATCCCGACTCTCTGCTTTCTGTTAGCCAGCCAATTCTCTATCCATGCTAATACATTTCCTCTGACTCCGCGTACCTTTATCTTCTGCAGTAACCTTTTGTGTGGCACCTTATCGAATGCCTTTTGGAAATCTAAATACACCACATCCATCGGTACACCTCTATCCACCATGCTCGTTATATCCTCAAAGAATTTCAGTAAATTAGTTACATGTGATTTCCCCTTCATGAATCCATGTTGCGTCTGCTTGATTGCACTATTCCTATCTAGATGTCCCGCTATTTCTTCCTTAATGATAGCTTCAAGCATTTTCCCCACGACAGATGTTAAACTAACTGGCCTATAGTTACCTGCCTTTTGTCTGCCCCCTTTTTTTAAACAGAGGCGTTACATTAGCTGCTTTCCAATCCGCTGGTACCTTCCCAGAGTCCAGAGAATTTTGGTAGATTATAACGAATGCATCTGCTATAACTTCCGCCATCTCTTTTAATACCCTGGGATGCATTTCATCAGGATTAGGGGACTTGTCTACCTTGAGTCCCATTAGCCTGTCCAGCACTACCTCCCTAGTGATTGTCTCAAGGTCCTCCCTTCCCACATTCCCGTGACCAGCAATTTTTGGCATGGTTTTTGTGCCTTCCACTGTGAAGACCGAAGCAAAATAATTGTTTAAGGTCTCAGCCATTTCCACATTTCCCATTATTAAATTCCCCTTCTCATCTTCTAAGGGACCAACATTTACTTTAGTCACTCTTTTCCGCTTTATATATCGGTAAAAGCTTTTACTATCTGTTTTTATGTTTTGCACAAGTTTACTTTCGTAATCTATCTTTCCTTTCTTTATTGCTTTCTTAGTTATTCTTTGCTGTCGTTTAACATTTTCCCAATCTTCTAGTTTCCCACTAACCTTGGCCACCTTATACGCATTGGTCTTTGATTTGATACTCTCCTTTATTTCCTTGGTTATCCACGGCTGGTTATCCCTTCTCTTAACACCCTTCTTTTTCACTGGAATATATTTTTGTTGAGCACTATGAAAGAGCTCCTTAAAAGTCCTCCACTGTTCCTCAATTGTGCCACCGTTTAGTCTGTGTTTCCAGTCTACTTTAGCCAACTCTGCCCTCATCCCACTGTCGTCCCCTTTGTTTAAGCATAGTATGCTCGTTTCTGACAACTTCCTCACCCTCAATCTGTATTACAAATTCAACCACACTGAGGATCTTTTACTAGGAGATAGTTTATTTTTCCTGTCTCATTACACAGGACCAGATCTAAGATAGCTTGCTCCCTTGTAGGTTCTGTTACATACTGTTCTAAGAAACAATCCCGTATGCATTCTATGAATTCCTCCTCCAGGCTACCCCGTGCAATTTGATTTGACCAATCGATATGTAGGTTAAAATCCCCCATGATTACTGCCGTTCCTTTTTCACATGCCTCCATTATTCCCTTGATTATTGTCCGCCCCACCGTGAAGTTATTATTTGGGGGCCTATAAACTACGCCCACCAGTGACTTTTTCCCCTTACTATCTCTAATCTCCACCCACAATGATTCAACATTTTGTTCATTAGAGCCAATATCGTCTCACACAACTGCCCTGATATCATCCTTCATTAACAGAGCTACCCCACCTCCTTTCCCTTCTTGTCTATCCTTCCGAATTGTCAACTACCTCTGTATGTTTAATTCCCAGTCTTGGCAACCCTGCAACCACGTTTCAGTAATGGCCACCAAATCATACCCATTTGTAATGATTTGTGCTGTAAACTCATTTACTTTGTTTCGAATGCTGCGTGCGTTTAGGTAAAGTGTTTTAATACTAGTTTTTAAACCATGATTTTTAGTTTTGACCCCTCCTGCAGCCCCTTTATATTCAATGGCCCTTTTTGTTTTTTGCCTTGGGTTTCTCTGCCCTCCTCCTTTACTCATCTCCTTTCTGTCCCTTCCTATCACCTTGTGGTTTACACTTACCCCAGTGCTACTCTGCTCTGTTGCCTCCTGCCTTTTGCATTCTTTCTTGGGGTTCTGTTCATCTGAGCTCTCACCCACCCTAACTAGCTCAGAGCCCTCTCCTGGGTTTCCATCCCCCTGCCAAGCTAGTTTAAAGCCCTCCCAACCGTACTATCAAAACCGCCCACGAGAACATTGGTCCTGTCTCTGTTGAGGTGTAACCTGTCCGACTTGTACAGGTCCCACCTACCCCAGAAGCGGTCCCAATTGTTCAGGAAACTAAAGCCCTCCCTCCTACACCAACGGGAGAGTGTAGAGCACCAGTTCCAACTGTCGCAGGAGAGAGAGTGGAGAGCACCAGTTCCAACTGTCACAGGACGGGAGAGTGGAGAGCACCAGTTCTAACTGTCACAGGACGGGAGAGTGGAGAGCACCAGTTCCAACTGTCACAGGACGGGAGAGTGGAGAGCACCAGTTCCAACTGTCACAGGAGAGAGAGTGGGTTCCACTCGTAGAATGAGTCCTTAGAACATAATAGGAACAGGAGTCGGCCACCTGGCCCCTCGAGCCTGCTCCGCCATTTAATAAGATCATGGCTGATCCGATCATGGACTCAGCTCCGCTCCCCATAACCCCTTATCGTGGCTGAACAGTCCAATACGAGAACCACAGTTCCTGTCACAGGTGGCACAGACAGTGGTTGAGGGAAAGGGTGGGTGGGGAGTCTGGTTTGCCGCACGCTCCTTCCGCTGCCTGCGCTTGATTTCTGCATGCTCTCGACGATGAGACTCGAGGTGCTCAGCACCCTTCCGGATGCACTTCCTCTACTTAGGGCAGTCTTTGGCCAGGGACTCCCAGGTGTCGGTGGGGATGTTGCACTTTATCAGGGAGGTCTTCAGGGTGTCCTTGTAGCATTTCCTTTGGCTCGTTTGTCGTGAAGGAGTTCCGAGTAGAGTGCTTGCTTTGGGAATCTCGCGTCTGGCATGCAGACACTGTGGCCCGCCCAACAGAGCTGATCAAGTGTGGTCAAGAAAGCAAATGGTATTCATAGTGTGGGGAATTGAGTATAGGAGCAAGGCGGTCTTACTGCAGTTGTACAGGGCCTTGGTGAGATCACACATTGAGTATTGTGTGCAGTTTTGGTCTCCTAATCTGAGGAAGGACGTGCTTGCTATTGAGGGAGTGCAGCAAAGGTTCACCAGACTGTTTCCCGGGATGGCAGGATTGACATATGAAGAAAGACTGGATCGACCAGGCTTATATTCACTGGAATTTAGAAGAATGAGATGGGATCTCATAGAAACAGATAAAATTCTGATGGGATTGGACAGGTTAGATGCAGGAAGAATGTTCCTGATGTTGTCCAGAACCAGGGGTCACAGCCTAAGGATAAGGGTTAAGCCATTTAGGACCGAGATGATGAGAAACTTCTTCACTCAGAGAATTGTGAACCTGTGGAATTCTCGAGCACAGAAAGTTGTTGAGGCCAGTTTGTTAGATATATTCAAAAGGGAGTTAGATGTGGCCCTTACGGCTAAAGGCATCCAGGGGTATGGAGAGAAAGCAGGAATGGGGTACTGAAGTTGCATGATCAGTCATGATCATATTGAATGGTGGTGCAGGCTCGAAGGGCCGAATGGCCTGCTCCTGCACCTACTTTCTATGTCAGTGCTTCAATGCTGGGGATGTTAGTCTGAATGAGGACGCTGATGTTGGTGCGTCTGTCCTCCCAGGGGATTTGTAAGATCTCGCGGAGACATCGTTGGTGGTATTTCTCCAGCGACTTGAGGTGTCTGCTGTACATGGTCCATGTCTCTGAGCCATACAGGAGGGCGGGTATTACTGTAGACCATCAGCTTGGTGGTAGATTTGAGGGTCTGGTCTTCGAACACTCTTTTCCTCAGACGGTCGAAGGCTGCGCAGGCACACTGGAGGCGGTGTTGAATCTCCTCATTAATGTCTGCTTTTGTTGATAAAAGGCTCCTGAGGTATGGGAAATGGTCCACAGTGTTCCGGGTCGCGCCGTGGATCTTGATGACTGGGGGAGCAGTGCTGTGCAGCGAGGACAGGCTGGTGGAGGACCTTTGCTTACGGATGTTTAGCGTAAGGCCCATGCTTTCGTACGCCTCAGTAGAAACGTCGCCTATGTCCTGGAGTTCAGCCTCTGAATGTGCGCAGACGCAGGCGTCGTCTGTGTACTGTAGCTCGACAACAGAGGTTGCTCATCCTGGCTTCCCCTTCTATACTATTCGCCTCAGCCACTCCCTGTGGCAGTTTGAATGGGGTAGTTTGTTGGGTTTTAGTCACCTTGTGCCAGCGTCATCATCAGCCCTTTGTTTTTTGATGGGATGGTAACTTAAAAAAAAATATATAGTGCATTTTTGATATATTTAGAAAAGAGAGAGGAAAGTGACTTTAAATTGGTGGTATATTTATGTCCTCAGCTACAGTGAGATAGGATAATTCAGGCCTGTCATGTCAACATTACAGGCTGCAAGAGTGAAGAAAGAAACAGAAAAAAAGGACACAGTTGCAGAAGCTAAAAACACAACAGCAAGGAATTCTACCACTGATGTATGAACAAGACAGTTATCAAAAAATTGAGATCCCTCAAGAATGCAAAATGGCCTTGAAACTGAGACTGAATTAAAAGTAGGATGTTCACTTCCTATTTAGCTGTGGCCCGGTGGTTAGCACCTTCTCTGAGTCGGAAGGTCGTGAGGCCCACTTCAGAGACAAGAAAATTTAGGCTGACACTACAGTGCAGTGCTGAGGGAGTGCGACGCTGTCGGAGGTGCCATCTTTTGGATGAGGCGTTAAACCAAGACACTCTCAGTTAGAGGTAAAAGATTCCATGGCACTATTTTGAAGAAGAGGAGGGGTGTTCTTCCTGATGTCCTAGCCAATATTTATCGCACAATCAACATCACTAACAGATTATCTACTCATTATCACACTGCTGACTGTGCAAATTTGCTGCTGCGTTTCCTACCTTGCAACAACAACGTTTCAAGAGTATTTCATTGGCTGTAAAGCGCTTTGGGACGTCCTGAAGTCATGAAGGGTGCTATATAAATATGTCCTTTTTATTCGGTAGAGAAGGCACCAGTGACGGATTAATGCACGCTTGGTACCGGGCCACTTTTGATGTGGTAAGTTTTTTCTACAGGGGAAAATAGTTTTTAAATCAAGCATTAAACTCCACTTTCTTGGAGTCCACCTTAATCAAGAAAAATCATACATTAATTTATAATAATGGCCATGGAATGTATATTTTAGTAAACATAATGCAGAAAAGCTCAATACAACTTCATTTAAGTGTAGTATATTGTGATACGATTTGCTTTATTATTACTGCACTGCGTAAATATTCTACGGGCCTATTCATACATTCTACATGTTTTATTAGATGGATGGGGTGGACGGGGGCGTGTTAAGGGCAGTCCCAAATGATCTTGGTGCTCAAGAATTCTTAATCCGGCTCTGCATGCCACTTATCATGTGGGATTCAACAAGTTAATGATTTTGATGACACTTACAAGAAAGGGTCAAAACCATTAAGGATAAACAGTGTATAATAAGAATAGGCATGACATCTAAGGAGCATTGATGGTTATTATGAAAGTCGATGAATGTAGTTCCATGTGAAAGGTTGCTACACAAGCTTAAAATAGTGGATTTCCGAAGTCAAATTTGCAGGTTAATAGAAAATTGCTGAATGAGGAAGCAGCAGATGCTATTTAGGAAATTTATGTCTAGTTAGGGAGATGTACTCAGCAGAATGCTCGAGGCCCGAGTCCTGCGTGGTCAAATGCCAGTTGGTCAAAATTGCTGATACTGAACTGTGGGTGGGGGAGTTTAGTGAAGCAGCCAAGGAACTACATATGTGGACAGTGTTATGACGTATGACATTCAGTTCAGATAAGAGCAAGCTGTTGCACACTGAAAGAAAAATTGAGGGACATACCTAATGAATTTTGTGGAGCTAACTTGAAAGTGATCTGGGAGCTAGAGACTTGTTAAACTTGCCATGTTCAGTTATGTGGAGCATCAACCAGCAAAACAAACAATGCCAAATCAGAAGAAGGTGGGATCAATTTTCCTGGCCCTCACCTGCACCAATGCTGGGCAGGAACAGTGCACCTAAAGTGTGCTGCACCGGCGCAGGTCGAGGAGTGCTGTTATTTCCTGTCCTGTGTCATTAAGATGGCTTAGGACACCCCAGATGCAGGCCCACCCCCAGCAGGGTCTAGCTCCAGCAAAAAGGGGAAGAATGTTCTGCACTTCCTGGCCTCTGAAGCCTCCTGGCTGCTGGTCTCGGGGCCTCCTAGCTCTGCTTGAATGGTGGAGACAAATTTGAGGACGTGGGGTTCCTCTTGGTGCCAGACCCCTTCAGAGTGGGCCCCCTGCGCTTGTGCGTCCAATGGTCGCATATCAAGAAAAAGGTTTCCATGCCATCAGTCCTGTGTCTAGTGTAGACACAGGCACATCACTGACCCTTCTCTCTGGAAAGCTCGAGAAATCCCACAGTCACATAAAGTGAGCAGAAACTTGGCATTACTGATCTCTGCCCCATTTTTCCTGACCATTGCAGCCAGGGAATGGGCGTTCCCTGTGGGAAAATGTGCAGAAAATTCACCCAATAAGTCTGTGACTGTCATGCTGAAGCTGTACGGAGTACTGCATTCGCCTTTCTTCATCAAGGGACTAGCAGTGCAGAGAAGGGCCATGAAGCTCATCCCTCTTGTCTGAGAACTGAATTACGAGGTATAGTTAAGAGCTCAGAGTTTTTATTGTTGGAAGGAGGTGAGTGAGAAGGAACCTTTATAGAGATTTATAAAATGCTAAGTGGAATAGGAAAGTTTCATCTCAAACACTATTTCAAGTTAAACTATAAGCTATAAATATAACAAGTGGATTTAGGTACAAATTGATAAACAGCAAAATTGGAACTCAAGTCAGAGTGCAGTTCTTTACAAAAAAAGTCTTAATATCTGGAATGGTGTTCCAGGTACGATCATGAACGTATGAACTCTGAAGACATTCAAGAGATAGTTGGGAGGACTGTAGGTTACTTCTAACTGATTGGACTGAATGGTTGTAATGTACATCAATGCCTTGTATTTCAAAATGCAATACAGATTGGTCAAATTTGCAGATGATATTAAACTGGCAGTGGCATTCAATTTGGATAAAACAGCCAAATAACTACCAAAGCACCGAGGCAAAAGTTAAAAGTGGACAATACCATTTATTCCTGCAGATGTAATTCAATACACATATAGGGTCAAGGAGGAACACATTTGTGTGACATAATGAATTAAGTCCAGCTAGCTAGCGGAGTGCTAGCAGACTCAATACATACCATGTATAGCAATTATCAAAGCAAGCGGTGTGCTGAGCTTGTCAGCTTTTCTCAGATGGTAGCACAGGGATCTGAGCCAGAATATTGTGGGTTCAGGCCTCACAATGGACACCATCGGCTGACACTTCAGTTCTGGGAACACTTCATTGTCAGTAATGCCGTCTTTTGAAAGAGACATTAAACTGAGATCCCATCTGCCTGCTTAGGTGGACACTCAAGTTCTCTAGGCATTATTCAGTGAAAGCAGGGAACTCTCCAATATCTGGCTGACATTCCTCCCTTGTCCATTGCCACCAGAAACACATTATCTGGTCATTCTTTCATTTGTAATTTGTGGATCTTGCTGTGCATTGCATAAATTAACTGCTGTGTTTGCCTACATCACATTAATTGCACTTCAAAAATAATCTATTGATTGTAAAGCACTCTGTGATATCCTGCAGCCATGATAAAATAAATAGGTGAAATAAATATAAATTCCTTTTTTCTATATTTCCAAATCAGTGGAATGTAGGGCACGTTTTCTGTTCCTGCACTCAGACTATTGGATTGTCTTGGTACAGCAAATACAGGAACATTGGGTGGGGAGGAAGGCTCTCCTGTAAGGAAGCGCACCCGATTTGCTTCCAATTAACGAGCTCTGTATCGGTGTACATATTCCTCCTTTCCTGCATTTCTGAGCTCAGGTGATGCAATAGCCCCAGATACAGGAAAATCTGCCCCTATCAGTCTCGAGGCTGTCATGATGAAACTACTGTGTTCTGATTCAGCACCAGCTTGATTACTACATTTACTTCTCGTCACCGAGGCACACAGGATGCATCCCGGCTCTGGAGGTGGTGCAGAGATGAACCACAAAATGGATATTTTGTGCAAGGAATAAGTTATGAAAATAGATTTGAAAAACTCGGAAGCTTTCCTTTTGAAATGAGGGATGAATGAGAGAAGATCTTGTATAATATATGGAATAGAAAAAAATAATCCAGAGCACTATTTCAAGTTAAATCACAACTGCTGGACAAGGGACATTGGTAGAAACTAGTAATATGCAAGTTCAGGACTGATTCAGAAAGAACATTTATGCAGAATGAAGAACATCTAGCATGATCTTCTGGGTATGCTACTGAGACAAAAATCTGGATTCTTTGAACTTACTGATGGAGGTTTCCATGGAAGGATTGCTGAATAATATCCATCATCCTTAATTATATTTTATACTGGTTTAATTGAAGGTTTCGAGGTGATGAAGAGAATTGCTAAAGTTGATCCAGGCAAATTGATCATTATGGTGAAGGGTTGAAATGCCAAGGGACACAAATAAAAATTAAGAATTAAAAAATTAAGAGAAATAAAGCAAGTCAGATGGATTTTTTTCATTGACCGGGTAATGAGAGTTGTGGAATAAGTAACCAGGGAAAGGGCATTGATGTGGGCAATACAAATGGGTGTAAGAGTCAGATGCATTTCTGGAGAGAGAAGTGATGGTGAAAAGTTAGAATGAAAGATATACTGAGAAAGTCGGTAAATGGGGTTGATCTGTGAAAAATGGATAGCCTAATATGCAGTAGACCAAAAGCAAAATACTGAAGATGCTGGAATCTTAAATAAAAACAGAAAGTGCTGGAAATACTCAGCAGGTCAGGCAGCATCTGTGGAGACAGAAACAGAGTTAACGTTTCAGGTCGATGGCCTTCCGTCAGTTCTGATGTTTCAGGCAGCTCGTGCATGGAGCCTATTAGACCATGACACACTTTACAAAGCCTTATGTGGACTATGTTCAGGGGCCCTTTGAATCTTGAACAGCAAATATTGTATTGCTTTGTTGGGAACATGTTAGCGGATCAATAATACACAGATATTTAAAATTGCTAAATATACTTTTTATTAAATTCAAAAATAATTTAAATGTAGATGTTAAAGTTTCCTTCAGAACTTAATTGGGATATTTTCACAAATTAATTGGATAGCTTAGCCCAGGTTCTAAAGTAAGTTGTTTATGTAGAAGTAGAATGGAATACCAAATAAAGCTGGTCGGACATTTATCCCCCTTTCTTAGAGTGACTCCCAAAGACACATTGTCATATATTCCTTTCATTAGTTTTCAAAAATGTAAATTCCCAGGACTACATGGACACGTCAGATATTTTTACAGGCTGGGGCTTTGCTCTGGATGTGGCCAATTTGTAAAGCTCTCAATGCTATCACTCTAATAGTTTGTATTCCAAGTACTCATAAAATCCCCAACATATGACATCATTATTGATGTTTGACTGCAAAAATTAAACCAAGTGAATTGAAATTTTTACACTTCACAGCAAAACCTTTATCACCTTTAAAATTATACGTTTCAAATAATCAGTTTGAGTCAATTATCCTGCAGTAAAGAGAAAAATCACTGAACTAACATGAAGACAAAACAGCAATCATACAGATATTCTTTATTTTTGCAGAGTCGGAAAAGGAGACTTTTATTATTTCAGTCTAGGTTACATTCAAATCCAGGTGACAGGATAATGTGCTGCCCGATCAATTTATTTCTTTGTAATTCAACAGCAGCCATTCTGTAATTTATGGTTTCCGTTGTCACGAGTAATATAAAAACAAGTAAATCACCCTTGGACTATTACTGGGTAGTTTTGTTCAGTTCAGCAGTCTCCATTTTAAAAGAAAGAAAGACTTGGGACTTATATAGCACCTTTCACGACTACCGGTTGTCTCAAAGCGCTTTACAGCCAATGAAGTACTTTTGGAGTGTCGTCGCTGTTGTAATGTGGGAAACGCGGCAGCCAGTTTGTGCACAAGCAAGCTCCCACAAGCAGCAATGTGATAATGACCAGATAATCTGTTTTCTTGTTATGTTGATTAAGGGATAAATATTGGCCAGGACACTGGGGATAACTCCCCTGAAATAGTGCCATGGGATCTTTGACGTCCAGTTGAGAGAGCAGACGAGGCCTCGGTTTAATGTCTCATCCGAAAGATGGCACCTCCGACAGTGCAGCACTCTCTCAGCACTGCACTAGAGTGTCACCCTAGATTTTTTGCACTCAAGTCCCTGGAGTGGGACTTGAACCCACAATCTTCTGACTCAGAGGCAAGTGTGCTATTTAAATATTGTAGATACTTGTGTTTATGCCAATAACTGCATCTTCTTAGTTGGGTTGAAAGTAATGGGGAAATAATTTTATACATAGTTCAGGGATTGTGGATGCACTGGTTGTAATTTACCAAAATTCCCTAGATTCTGGGGAGGTCCCAGCAGATTGAAAAACTGCAAATGTGAGCCCCTATTTAAAAAAGGAGGCAGACAAAAAGCAGGAAACTATAGACCAGTTAGCCTAACATCTGTGGCTGGGAAAATGTTGAAGTCCATTATTAAAGAAGCAGTAGCAGGACATTTGGAAAAGCAAAATTCAGTCAGGCAGAGTCAGCATAGATTTATGAAGGGGAAGAAAGACATGTTTGACAAATTTGCTGGAGTTCTTCAAGGATGTAACAAACAGTGTAGATAAAGGGGAACCAGCGGATGTGGTGGACTTCCAGAAGGCATTTGACATTTAAAAGGTTACTGCACAAGATAAAAGTTCACGGGGTTGGGGGTAATATATTAGCATGAATAGAGGATTGGCTAACTAACAGAAAACAAAGAGTCGGGATACATGGTTCATTCTCTGGTTGGCAATCAGTAACTAGTGGGGTGCCGCAGGGATCAGTGCTGGGACCCCAACAATTTACAATCTATATTAACGACTTGGAAGAAGGGACCGAGTGTAATGTAGCCAAGTTTGCTGACAATGCAAAGATGGGAGGAAAAGCAATGTGTGAGGAGGACATAAAAAATCTGCAAAAGAATATATACAGGCTAAGTGAGTGGGCAAAAATTTGGTAGACGGAGTATAATGTGGGAAAGTGTGAGGTCATGCGCTTTGGCAGAAAAAATCAAAGAGTAAGTTATTATTTAAATTGAGAAAGATTGCAAAGTGCTGTTGTACAGCGGGATCTGGGGGTACTTGTGCATGAAACACAAAAGGATAGTATGTAGGTACAGCAAGTGATCAGGAAGGCCAAAGGAATCTTGACCTTTATTGCAAAAGGGATGGAGTATAAAATCAGGGAAGTCTTGCTACAGTTATACAAGGTATTGGTGAGACCACACCTGGAATACTACGTAAAGTTTTGGTTTCCATATTTATGGACGGATATACTTGCTTTGGAGGCAGTTCAGAGAAGGTTCACTAGGTTGATTCCGGAGATGAGGGGGTTGACTTATGAGGAAAGGTTGAGTAGGTTTGGCCTCTACTCATTGGAATTCAGAAGAATGAGAGGTGATCTTATCGAAACGTATAAGATTCTGAGGTGGCTTGACAAGGTGGATGCAGAGAGGATGTTTCCACTGATGGGGGAAACTAGAACTTAAAATAAGGGGCCGCCCATTTAAAACTGAGATGAGAAATTTCTTCTCTCAGAGGGTTGCAAATCTGTGGAATTTGCTGCCTCAGAGAGCTGTGGAAGCTGGGACATTGAACATAACATAAGAACATAAGAATTAGGAACAGGAGTTGGCCACCTAGCCCCTCGAGCCTGCTCCGCCATTCAACAAGATCATGGCTGATCTGGCCATGGACTCAGCTCCACTTACCCGCCCGTTCTCCATAACCCTTAATTCCCTTATTGGTTAAAAATCTATCTATCTGTGACTTGAATACATTCAATGAGCTAGCCTCAACTGCTTCCTTGGTGAGAGAATTCCACAGATTCACAACCCTCTAGGAGAAGAAATTCCTTCTCAACTCGGTTTTAAATTGGCTCCCTCGTATTTTGAGGCTGTGCCCCCTTGTTCTAGTCTCCCCAACCAGTGGAAACAACCTCTCTGCCTCTGTCTTGTCTATCCCTTTCATTATTTAAAATGTTTCTATAAGATCACCCCTCATCCTTCTGAACTCCAACGAGTAAAGACCCAGTCTACTCAATCTATCATCATAAGACAGAAATAGATAGTTTCTTAAACTATAAAGGGGTTATGGAGAGCGGGCAGGGAAGTGGAGTTGAGTCCATGATCGGATCAGCCATGATCTTATTGAATGGCAGAGCAGGCTCAAGGGGCCATATGGCCTGTTCCTGCTCCTATTTCTTATGTTCTTTTATCTTAAGTCAGGATTCTCTCCTGGCACAAGAATTTCAATGTAGATGGTGTGGTCAAGCTTGGTGTGGGAAAAATTGGTTTCAATTCATGGGGCACTGGCACCAGTATTGGGGAAAGAGGGAGCTGTTCCGTTGGGACGGGCTTCACTTGAACCGTGCTGGGACCAGTGTCCTGGCGAACCGAATAACTTGGGCTGTAATTTGGGCTTCAAACAAAATAGTGGGGTGGGGGGAAGTGTTCAAGGGAGGGGAAATTTAGAAAGTTAAAGAGAAATGACAAGGTAATAGTGCAGGGTAGCTATATGAATAATGCTAACCAGAGTGTGACAAGAGGGGACAGAGCATGCAAACATAACAATGTACTAGCAAATAAGTCAAAGTATGATAAAAAGACAAAATTAAGGGCTATTTATCTGAATGCACATAGCATTCGTAACAAGATAGATGAATTGTTGGCACAAATAGAAATTATTGGGCATGATCTGATAGCCATTGCAGAGACATGGTTGAAAGGTGACCAAGGCTGGGAACTGAATATTCAGAGATACTTGACATTTCGGAAGGATAGGCAGGAAGGGAAATGAGGTGGGGTGGATCTGTTAATAAAGAAAGTAAGAAATGATCTTGGCTTGGAAGATCAAGAAGTAGAATCAGTTTGGGTGGAGGTAAGAAATAGCAAGGGAAAGAAGTTACTGGTGGGATTCGTCTATAGGCCCCCTAACAATAGCTACACTGTAGGACAAAGAATAAATCAAGAAATAATGGGGGTTTGTAAGAGAGGTACTTTAATCATATAGATTGGATAAATCAAATTGACAAAGAGAGCCTTAAGGATGAGTTCATAGAGTGTATTCAGGACAATTTCTTCGAACAATACGTTGTGGAACCAACCAGGGAACACGTTATTTTAGATTTGGTAATGTGTAATGGGAAGGATTAATTTATGATCTCATAATAAAGGATCCTCTCGGGAAGAGTGATCATAACATGATAGAATCTCTCATTCAGTTTGAGCGTGAGAAACTTGGGTCTGAAACTAGTATCTTAAAACTAAATAAAGGCAATTACAAAGGGATGAAGACATTGGCTAAAGTGGACTGGAAAATAAATTAAAAGGTCAGACATTTAAGGAGATATTTCATAATTCTCAACAGATATATTCCATTGAGAAAGAAAGATTCTACGAGAAGGATGAATCATCCGTGCCTAACTAAGCAAGTTAAGGATCAAATTGAAAGAAAAGGCATGCAATGTTGCAAAGATTAGTGGTAGGCCAAAAGATTGGGAATATTTTAGAAACCAGCAAAGCATAGCTTAAAAAAATAATAGAGAGGGAGAAAATAGATTATGAGAGTAAACTCCCAAGAAATATAAAAACAGACAGTAAGTGCTTCTATAAGTATAAAAAGGAAGAGAGTAGCTAAAGCAAATGTTGGTCCCTTCGAGGATAAGACTGCGGAATTAATAATGGGAAACAAGGAAATGGCAGAGACTTTGAACAAAATATTTTGTATCTGTCTTCACGGTAGAAGACACTAAAAGCATCCCAATAATAGTAGAAAATCAGGGGGCAAAAGGGAGGGAGGAAATTAAAACAATCATTATCACTAGAGAAAATGTACTAAGCAAACTAATAGAACTGAAGACTGACATGTCTCCTGCATCCTAGGGTCTTAAAAGAAGTGGCTGCAGAGATAGTGGATGCATTGGAGTAATCTTCAAAAATTCCCTAGATTCTGGAAAGGTCCCAGCGGATTTTAAAACCACAAATGTAACACTCCTATTCAAGAAAGGAGTGAGACAGAAAGCAGGGAACTATAGACCAGTCAGCCTAACATCTGTCATTGGGAAAATACTGGAATCCATTATTAAGGAAGTAGTGCAAGACATTTAGAAAATCATAATACAATCAAGCAGAGTCAACATGGTTTTATGAAAGGGAAATCGTGTTTGACAAACTTATTAGCGAGGATGTAACAAGCAGGGTGGATAAAGGGGGACCAGTGGATGTGGTGTATTTGGATTTCCAAAAGGCATTCGATAAGGTACCACATAAAAGGTTACTGCACAAGATAAGAGCTCACGGGGTTGGGGGTAATATATTAGCCTGAATAGAGGATTGGCTAACTGACAGAAAATAGAGAGTAGGGATAAATGGGTCATTTTCAGGTTGGCAAACTGTAACTAGTAGGGTGCCGCAGGGATCGGTGCTGGGGCCTCAACTATTTACAATCTATATTAATGACTTGGATGAAGGGACCGAATGTATTATAGCCAGATTTGCTGACGATACAAAGATAGATGGGAAAGCAAATTTTGAGGAGGACACAAAGCGTCTGCAAAAGAACATAGACAGGTTAAATGAGTGGGTAAAAACTTGGCAAATGGAGTATAATATGGGAAAATGTGAGGTTATCCTCCATGTCAGCTGTGGCTCAGTGGGTAGCACACTCACCTCTGAGTCAGAAGCTTGTGGGTTCAAGTCCCACAAAAATCTAGGCTGACACTCCAGTACAGTACTACGGGATTGTTGCACTGCTGGAGGAGCCGTCTTTCCGATGAGATGTTAAATTGAGGCCCCGTCTGCCCTCTCGGGTGGATGTAGAATATCCCATGGTACTATTTCGAAAAAGAGCAGGGGAGTTATCCCCAGTATCCTGGCAAATATTTATCCCACAACCAACATCACTAAAACAGATGATCTGGTAATTATTGTATTGCTGTTTATGGGAGCTTGCTGTGTGCAAACTGGCTGCCGCGTTTCCTACATTACAACAGTGACTACACTCCATAAGTACTGCATTAAAGCGCTGTAAAGCGCTTTGAGACATCCGGTGATCGTGAAAGGCGCTATATAAATGCAAGTCTTTCTTTGGTAGGAAGAATAGAAAAGCAAAATATTATTTAAATGGAGAGAGACTACAGAATGCTTCAGTACAGAGGGATCTGGGTGTCCTCTTACACAAAACACAAAAAGTTAGCATGCAGGTACAGCAAGTAATTAGGAAGGCAAATGGAATGTTGGCCTTTATTGCAAAGGTGATGAATATAAAAGTAGGGAAGTCCTTCGACAACTGTACAGGGCATTAGTGAGACCGCGTACAGTTTTGGTCTCCTTATTTAAGGAGGGATATACTTGCGTTGGAGGCAGTTCAGAGTAGGTTCACGAGGTTGATTCCTGGGATGAATGGGTTGTCTTATGAGGAAAGGCTTAGCAGGTTGGGTCTATACTCATTGGAGTTTAGAAGAATGAGAGGCATAAGAAACATAAGATTCTGAGGGGGCTTGACGGGGTAGATGCTGAGAGGATATTTCCCCTCGTGGGAAATCGAGTGTTGGGGACATAGTTTCAGAATAAGGGGTCGCTCATTTAAGACGCCGATGGGGAGGAATTTCTTCTTTCAGAGGGTCGTGAATCTTTGGAATTCTCTATCCCAGAGAACTGTGGAGGCTGGGTCATTGAATATATTTAAGGCTGAGAGAGACAGATTCTTGAACTACAGGGGAGTCAAGGGTTATGGGGAGCAGGCAGGAAAGTGGAGTTGAGGCCAAGATCAGATCAGCCATGATCTTACTGAATGGCGGAGCAGGCTCGAGGACCTGTATAACCCACACCTGCTCCTATTGCTTATGTTTTTATTAAGCGGTGAGCATTCCGTCACGCTCCTGGCAGCCTAGTAGATGGATAGGCTTTGAACAGTTAGTAAGTGAGCTACTTATTGTGGAGTATCCAGTCTCTGCCCACCTCTGGTAGCCTCAATGTTGATATAGCTAGTTAACGTATTGATGTACCTGCTCACGGGTGACCCCCAGAATGTTGATGTTGGGGACTTGGCGAACGTGGTGCCGTTGGAAGTCAAGGGGTGCTGGCTTGGTTTTCTCTTCTTCAAGATCGTTATCATCTGCCACTTATGTGATGCAAATATTATCTTCCTGTTATTGCCAGCACTTCTTTTGCCCCAAAGTACAAGATCGGCTTCAAAAATATTGATAATAGAAAATTGCAGCTCAAACCAAGTAGCAATTAAAATCTGTCATTCGCCAAGTCCTCATCGGGTCTGGCCTATATGTGACTCCAGACCCACAGCAATGTGGTTGACTCTTAACTGCCCTCTGAAATGGCCTAACAAGCCACTCCGTTGTATCAAACTGCTGTGACAAAGTCAGCACTGTGGGAGCACCTTCACCACACGGACTGCAGTGGTTCAAGAAGGCAACTCAAGGACATTTCGGGATGGGCATAAATGACGGCCTTTCCGGAAACACTCTCATCCCATGAACGAATGGCATTTTTTAAAAATCAAATTATTGTGTGCAAAATTTCTTGGACATAAGGATTTCTGTTCATGGTTGTCCTATTTCCACAAGATTTTAGAACTGAGAGGACAGAGATGTTCGTCAAGTGCCATTAATGCTGCTTGCACAGAGATGAAGCACTGCACCACCACAAGTTGCTCCAGCTAAGGAAGATGAAACTTCTTGGTTTCCAACTATTGCGATGTTGTCTATACATCAGTGCATTTTAAAGTTATGGAAGCTGTGTTAACTCTCAAATTCGTTAGCACCTTGATCACCATGATCAGCAATATGGATGGGCATCACCATTCTAATGGTGAACCTTGGTAAATCATTTGTCTTTGGCTTGGATATCTCCAAAGCCTTTGAAGGTTTGTAGCTTTATATAGTTTTTAACAAGTTGCTATCATATGGTCTTGCACCAAAACCAAGTTCATGATGATCTAATTTCTTAGTCTCTCTACCTTTGCTGTTGTTGTTGACTCATCCTTTGGTTCATTTTCCTTTTCACTTGGGGATTTGTTCTCTCCATATCAATGACTTCCTCCATTTGTTATCCAGTGCTATCCCCTTTGCATATGATTCCACTCTAAATTCATCAACTTTTTTCAAATCACAAATGCTCAGTACACATAACCTCCAGTTCTCCTGCCACGCAGTGACTGAATCACTCCCATGCACTTAAGTTGGGCAGTGAAAATCGTCTTTTCTTTCAATTCTTCGTGGACATTTTCTTCCTGTTTCTCACAGTCTAACCAACAGCTATCACCTTTTTAACTTTGATGGCACCATCTTGAGTCCTTCTTGCAGTCAACAGGAACTCCTTCATCTCCTCTGTTATTAAAGCTGAGTTTCCTCTTTCATATCTAACATTTCTTTTCACTCAACAATTCCTAACCTTTTATAATGCGCAAGTCTGCAACACTGCTCCAATATTTGGCGCCTCTCTCTTGTTATCTGATTGGTGATTGGTGATCCTTCTCTCAGCTCCAGCCTCCAATCTCTCTTCGTTGCAACAGTTCTTACCTGAGTTTTAGCAATGCTACTTTGGCCAGCATGATATACTTTCTTGTCTTGTTCCTATTAAGTTACAAATTACAATGTCCTATCCATTGCTTTTCCTCCTGTCACCCCCAAGTATTGAAATTAAGACGGTGTAAAGTGTCCGACTCGAATTACCTAGGACCTAAAAGCTGTGAAACTCCTTACTTTCTTCAGAGTTTTCTGTCTCCTACAATCTATAGTCTTGGGTGCTGTTTGCCGAGATAAATAATGAAGTGCTTCCTCGGTGTAACTGCTTGTGATTATGGTTTTCATCCTTGGCAGTGTTCTGTACTGTCAGTCTCACCTGCTTTCCAGAATTTAAATTTAAAAACTTGGAAACTTGTTGTAGCAGTTCAAGCTATGTTTTCCCTGCACGTACTGGATGAAAGTCCAGTGTTTCACTGTCAGTGTTTCTGATTCAAACACATTGGAGAGAATAAAAATTTTAACATAATTTCAGTTATCTGTTTTGCATGTTACAATCAAATGCATTTTTAGATAGTGGTGATTGCAGCTGGGAAAATATTCATAGTTGATGTACCAAAATTGGATCATTGTATTCTTCACTCAGAGAATCTTATTTTTCTATAGCCTTGAGTGCTATTAGGTTAGGTAAATAATTAAGGCCTCCTCAGTGCAATTGCTTGTGATTAGAGTGTGAACAAAAACGTACTCCTGACTCTCATTGTGGTATTCTTTCTGGATTTATTGTATAATTTTCTGGTTAATAATCCTATAGTCTCACAAGTTGCGCCAGAATGCCATTTTCTCGACCTGCTATTACAAAGAATTTGGTCAATGAATGTAATGGAATCATGTGGGACTTCTATGTAATAGTTCCGTAGAGTCCAGGTCCTATTAGAGCGATAGCAAATTGACATCCCTGCATTACTCTGCTGTCAGTTGCCGGCAGACTGTTGGAAGTCAATTGGATGCACAGAGAGCAATATTTCTGCATGGTTCCACGTCTATGTGCTTGCAACATGATGTTTTGTAGCACACCGCAAGCACACTAATGCACTGATGGAAAGTGCCTAAAACATATTGCAGGACCTATTAATATTGGGTCTGCACTACTGTTGGCTGTTCGGAGGTCATTCTGCTTATACTTGTGTGAGTGCTCCCAATGGTGTGAGATTCATGCGCCTGCCCTTGAAGAAATTCTAGGCTGTCATTTATCTTTTCAAACTAAAAACAATACTATAAAATTCAATATGAAAAGCTGCTCTCTATTTGTTATGTAGTTCAGTCTATGGAAACAGTAGAGCTGCCCGCTACTTCCATTATCATTTACATTTAAATGTTTATTTGCACATTTTGGCCATCTTTTAAAATAAGGAACAAATGACAATAGTGGGGGAGAAAGCATTTGTTGTTAAATGGATGAGGGGGTTATGCCCTGCCGAGGATTGAATTACAAAACGAGAATCTAATCAAGGGCTTCAGATCGAAATCATAGCGGTCTGGTTATGCTCTTGATCAAGAGAGAGTGGCACTCAATTTAGAGCTACTGTACTTGAATTTCAAGATTTGTTTACAGTTTTGAACTTCCTGTTCACTCTTATTATCTGAGTTCTGCTCTATACTTTATTATGCAGGACATTATTTGTGACATTATCGAAAAGTTTTTAATGAAAAAAAAGAAAAGAAAGAGTTGGATTTATATAGCGCCTTTCACGACCACTGGACGTCTCAAAGTGCTTTACAGCCAATGAAATACTTTTGGGGTGTAGTCACTTATAATGTGGGAAATGCAGCAGCCAATTTGCGCACAGCAAGCTCCCACAAACAGCAATGTGATAATGACCAGATAATCTGTTTTTTTGTTCGGTGATTGAGGGCTAAATATTGGCCAGGACACCGGAGATAACTCCCCTGCTCTTCTTCGAAATAGTGCCATGGGATCTTTTACGTCCACTGAGAGAGCAGACAGGGCCTCGGTTTAACGTCTGATCTGAAAGACGGCACCTCCGACAGTGCAGCACTCCCTCAGCACTGCACTGGAGTGTCCGCCTAGATATTTTCATGTGCTCAAGTCACTGGCTCAGAGGCGAGTGTGCTACCCGCTGAGCCACAGCTGGCACTATGAGTTTTGGTATGTGTTAGTTTACTGGAAGTGCAGGATCTCTATTTCTAAACACAAGAGCCTGCTGGAGTTTTTAACCATTTTGTATTAGCAGATGATGGTTTGGTTCTTGATTAGCTCTCAAATGCATTGATCTGTGCTTGCTTTGAACTCTTAACAGCATTAGTGGTAACATGAGCATTTTCTTCTCGACGCCTATCCGTTATAATGCTGCTTCCTGCGGCTGGCTGGGCAGATGGTCAGGCGAGCAGTGCATCTTTGCACGGCTTTGTCACAGAGTGCTGCATTTTGCTTAGCTGTCAGGGTGCAATTTGAAGCAATATGCATGGCAAGGCCGTTTGTTCTGAATTGTCTTACTTTCCGCTCCTACTTCCAACATCTAACAGAATTTATAAAGGTCATCCCCAGTGTGGCTGATATCAATGACAGGTAGACCTGGAACTGGAGCAATTAATTGCAGGATTAGGAGGAATATGTTGTAGCTGCTCTGTCTTTGGGGATGACAGATAAGACTGTTATTCAGATTTGATATTCTATTTGAAATGAAGAAGACGGAAAGACTATATTTTATTTGCATTCATCAGAGGACTTCTAATCCCAGCTACTATGGTAAAATTATATATTTTTTTATCTCTAATCATTTAAAACAATTTATTTAAAAGATACAAAGTTTAGATGGTTCAAGTCCAAGCAGCAGGTTTTAAGTTTGTCGTGATGCAGCATTATTTTTCGCCAGTACAAGCCTGGGTGTGATTGACAACTTCACAAACAACCAGATACTGAACCAGTGGGAAATTATACCTAATGGTCACCATCAACTGCAACCCATAATGTTCTACAATTAGTTAAAGAGAAGATAGTTAAATAAGATGAATTGTAAGGACTTGCCTATAGATCACATTTAGTTTTTTTTTAAACAGATTATTTACAACCATTACAATATATGCCAGTTCATCACCAAGACTGCCTACTTCCACATTCCCAGTGCTCCTGAAAATTTAACCCATGCCTTTGTCATCTCCAGTTTCAACTTTTCCAATACCCTTCTCACTAGCCTTCCAAGCTCCTTCCTGTATAAACTCCAACTCATCCAGAGCTCCGTCACCTACATCCTATCCCACCTATAATCCCTCTCACCTATCACCCAATTCTTTGCTGACCTCCAATGGTTGCTCTTTGCCAGTGCATCAACTTCAATATTCTAGTCTTTAAATCCTTCCAACCTCTTGTCCCAAAGTATAACTTTGGCAATCTCCTCCAGCCCTGTGTCCCTGTTTACACCATCTGCTCTTCCAACGCTAGTCGATTATATATTCCTTCCTCTCTCTGCTCTACCATTGGTAGCACCATCATCATCATAGGCAGTCCCTCGGAATCGAGGAAGACTTGCTTCCACTCTTAAAATGAGTCCTTAGGTGGCTGAACAGTCCAGTATGAGAGCCACAGTCCCTGTCACAAGTGGGACAGATAGTCGTTGAGGGAAAGGGTGGGTGGGACAGGTTTGCCGCATGCTCTTTCCGCTGCCTGCACTTGATTTCTGCATGTTCTCGGCGATGAGACTCAAAGTGCTCAGTGCCCTCCCGGATGCACTTTCTCCATTTAGTGCGGTCTTTGGCCAGGGACTCCCAGGTGTCAGTGGGGATGTTTGCACTTTTTCAAGGAGGCTTTGAGGGTGTCCCTGTAACGTTTCCTCTGCCCACATTTGGCTCGTTTGTTGTGAAGGAATTCTGAGTAGAGCGCTTGCTTTGGAAGAAATGGTAGACCAATTGAACAAATACTTTGGTTCTGTCTTCACTAAGGAAGACACAAATAACCTTCTGGAAATAATAGGGGACCGAGGGTCTAGCGAGGAGGAGGAACTGAAGGAAATCCTTATTAGTCAGGAAATTGTGTTTGGGAAATTGATGGGATTGAAGGCCGATAAATCTAATAGTCTGCATCCCAGAGTACTTAAGGAAGTACCCCATGAAATAGTGGATGCATTGGTGGTCATTTTCCAACATTCCTAAGAATCTGGATCAGTTCCTATGGATTGGAGGGTAGCTAATGTAACACCACTTTTAAGAAAGGAGGGAGAGAGAAAACGGAATTATAGACCGGTTAGCCTGACATTGGTAGTAGGGAAAATGTTGGAATCAATTATTAAAGATGTAATAGCAGCGCATTTGGAAAGCAGTGACAGGATCGGTCCAAGTCAGCATGGATTTATGAAAGGGAAATCATGCTTGACAAATCTTCTGGAAATTTTTGAGGATATAACTAGTAGAGTGGACAAGGGAGAACCAGTGGATGTGGTGTATTTGGACTTTCAAAAGGCTTTTGACAAGGTCCCACACAAGAGATTAGTGTGCAAAATTAAAGCACATGGTATTGGGGGTAATGTATTGACATGGATAGAGAACTGGTTGGCAGACAGGAAGCAAAGAATAGGAATAAACGGGTCCTTTTCAGACTGGCAGGCAGTGACTAGTGGGGTAGCGCAGGTTCACTGCAGGGACCCCAGCTAGTTACAATATACATAAATGATTTAGACGAAGGAATTGAATGTAATATCTCCAAGTTTGCAGATGACACTATGCTGCGTGGCAGTGTGAGCTGTGAGGAGGATGCTAAGAGGCTACAGGGTGACTTGGACAGGTTAGGTGAGTGGGCAAATGCATGGCAGATGCAGTATAATGTAGATAAATGTCAGGTTATCCACTTTGGTGGCAAAAACAGGAAGGCAGAATATTATCTGAATGGTGACAGATTAGGAAAAGGGGAAGTGCAACGAGACCTGGGTGTCCTGGCACATCAGTCATTGAAAGTTGGCATGCAGGTACAGCAGGCGGTGAAGAAGACAAATGGCGAGAGGATTTGAGTATCGGATCAGAGAGGTCTTACTGCAGTTGTACAGGGCCTTGGTGAGGTCGCACCTTGAATATTCTGTATAGTTTTGGTCTCATAATCTGAGGAAGGACATTCTTGCAATTGAGGGAGTGCAGCGAAGGTTCACCAGACTGATTCCCGGGATGGCAGGACTGACATATGAAGAAAGACTGAATCGACTAGGCATATATTCACTGGAATTTAGAAGAATGAGAGGAGATCTCATAGAAACATATAAAATTCTGACGGGATTGGACAGGTTAGATGCAGGAAGAATGTTCCCAATGTTGGGGAAGTCCAGAACCAGTCTAAGGATAAGGGGTCACAGTCTAAGGATAAGGGGTAAGCCGTTTCTTTACTCAGAGAATTGTGAACCTGTGGAATTCTCTCGCACAGAACGTTGTTGAGGCCAGTTCGTTAGATATATTCAAAAGGGAGTTAGATGTGGCCCTTACAGCTAAAGGGATCAAGGGGTATGGAGAGAAAGCAGGAATGGGATGGTGAAGTTGCATGATCAGCCATGATCTTATTGAATGTTGGTGCAGGCTCGAAGGGCCGAATGGCTTACTCCTGCACCTATTTTCTATGTTTCTATGTCTCGTGTCTGGCATGCGAACGATGTGGCCTGCCCAGTGGAGCTGATCAAGTGTGGTAAATGCTTCAATGCTGGGGATGCTGGCCTGGTTGAGGACGCTAATGTTGGTGCGTCTGTCCTCCCAGGGGATTTGTGGGATCTTGCGGAGGCATCGTTGGTGGCATTCCTCCAGCGACTTGAGGTGTCTACTGTACATGGTCCATGTCTTTGAGCCATACAGGAGGGTGGGTATTACTTCAGCCCTGTCGGCCATGAGCATGGGTCTTACGCTAAACATCCGTAAGGCAAAGGTCCGCCACCAGCCTGTCCTCGCCACACAGCACTGCCCCCCCCCCCAGTCATCAAGATCCACGGCGCGGCCCTGGACAATGTGGATCATTTCCTATACGTCGGGAGCCTCATCAACAAGAGCAGACATTGATGACAAGATTCAACATCGCCTCCAGTGCGCCAGTGCAGCCTTCGGCCGCCTGAGGAAAAGAGTGTTTGAAGACCAGGTCCTCAAAACTTCCACCAAGCTCATGTCTATATTGGTAGTAGTTTTAAGCCATCATACTCCTACACTCTGGAACTCTCTCCATACATCCCTTCATCCTGCTTCCTTTCTCCAACTTCAAAAAATCCTCCTTAAAGCCTATCTCATCAACAACATCTTTGGCTTCCTCCCTAATACCCCTCTTTGTCCTGCTTAAATCTAACTGTGAAGTACTTTGAGAAGTTTGCTCTGTTAGAGGTGCTGTATAAATGCAAGTTGTTATTTGTTGGGAATGATATTGAATTACAGCGCCATAGTCTAGATCTTCAGCAACTACTTTTTAAAAAATTCTGTACAAGGTCTCTGTTGCATCTGTTGACGGTTTGGAAGAGATCCTAATGGCATGTGACATCAGTTTCTTTGAAGGTATTTTTTCACTATTGCTGCCATCAGGCTGACAGTACATACTACATCTATAGTAGGTTACAATACATGTACTGAGTCAATAATTTGTGATGCAGCTCAATCAACTGATTATATTATCTTAGGATGAATACATGTAATATTAGAATTAAATACTTAAATGCAGAAAATACTGGAAATGTGCAAGATAATTACAGATGAGTAAGGCTATTCAGCCCAGCTTAGTTCATCCACCTAGAATGACCCTAAATAGTCACCATTGCAGCATCAAATTGGGTCTCAAATGATTCCAGAGTTCTCACCACCTTTTTATCCAGGAATCCATTCCATATGTTGAACACTTTGTGTGAAAACCTTTCTGATTTCAGTCCTGAATTTGCCTATTACAAGTTTAAACGTGAAATCGTTCTGACTCTCACAATTTAATTTAAAGTACTTTTCTAGATTTATCTTTTCCATACTGTTTACAATCTTGTATACTTCTATAAGATCACCTCTCGGACATCTCCTTTCGGAGTTGAAGAGCCCAAGTTGTTCCAGTTTTTCGAAGACCAGGGGTCAATCAGCACCTGAAAGAGAAGAAGGGTTAATAATTCAGGTATGTCTCTTCATCAAACCTCATAATAAATTTGCCATTTCCCCCAGATTTGTATGATAGCAGCATCAGCACAGACATGGTGAGAGGCTCGCAGTATGCCTTTGTCCCTGCAACGGAATTGGCTCCTACGTTTTGTGGCCTGTTCTGTCTGTCTCTTTGCCTGGACTGACGCTTTGGAATCTGGATGGCCTAACTGTTTTGAAAGCTATCATATATTTAATATTGCGTGATGGAAACTTTTTTTGGTACAAATTTTGTTTAATTGACTTCACAATATATTGGCTTTGCTGAAAACTCATCCAAACAAGATGTAACACATATTCCGAATTTGAAGTCGACCAGAGCTTCAAGTTTTGTCACAGGGCCATGTGCAGTAAATTATCTTGAGCTGTCTTGATGCATTTTCTGCAGATACTGCTGTTGAGGGTCTTTCTCAAATAGCTCTCCACATTCTTCTTCCATTAGCAGGTGACCTAGGTCTCATTCTCACAACTTCAAGTTTTAAGTGCTGTTCTTTGTCATCGAGGTGAAAGTGGTGACATTTTATTTGATTAATTAAAAAAATAAAGCATGAGTCATAGGGTTTGTGGAAAATGGTGTATTAGGTATTTCTGTGATGCCTTTAATTTAAAACAAGCTTTGGGTCAATTTCAAATCATTAATCATCTTTTAAAAATTAAAGATAAAACTAAGGAAGTGTTTTATAAAAAAGATACACTTTAAAGTGCTGAGAATTACATAATCCGCAAGCAGTTGACTTTTTTGTCACTCTTCATTTTCTGCTCATCTATTTATGCAGGAAAAAAATATATTTTCAAGAATATTGGTTGGTCTTAGAAATTAACAGAACATCAAAGGTTGTGATATGATGTGATGTCACGTGACATATTTGGCATTGCTGAGGTGCAATCCACTTGATGCTTGATCTTCCAAAAAACTGACTTTGTGATGCTATTAGAAATTTCCAAATTAAGCACATTGTACAATAAGCTATGATTTTACATTGGATAGCCAACGATTCAATATACAACTTGCACTTATATCGTCCTTTAACATCACAAAATATCTCAAGGTATTTCACAAAGGAGGAGGGATGTGGTTTCAGATACTAAACACAAACTGGGAGAAGAGTTAATGGTGGTGACAAAAGAGGTGATTGAAGAGATAGCCTGAGGAAGCTTCTGAAATTGGGGAGAGGTACAGCAAGGTGACGGGGCTGAGGCAGAGAATGCCAGGGTGCTGTGCTATATTGACTGAAGACAATGCCACTGCTGATGGAGCAGAGGGATGAGGGGACTCACAGTAGGCTAGTCACGTTGAGCGAGATGGTACCTATAACTGACAGAAATTGCAGAGGTTATGTGAGCTGTGACCACCTAGAGACCTGTAAATGAGAACAAGAATTTTGAAATCAATGTGTTGGGAATGCGGAGCTAGTGGATGCCAGCAAGACGTAGTATGTGAGGGAGACTTAGCACAGGATAGGAGGTGGATAGTGGAATTATTCTTCGACTTGAAAGCCCCTTTCACATTCCTGGGCGGTGCTATGAGAGATGAGGTTCATAGTTTTTTTTTTAAATCACATTTTTCACAACTTACTGGAATAAATAGATAATGTTAAATTTGGTGATTGTTTAAGCTTAAGATATGTTGATGATTCTGAAGTGCACAGGAAGTAAGTGTATTTATAGAAATTAATCTGGATTTGGACTACATTTTAGTTTGAAAGCTTTCAGTTTCTATCTGTTAGCTTCCATTCTTTGAAAGTATTTGTAAGTTTTTATTGTACATGGAGAAAATTCCAACAATTAATCTACATTCCAGTGATTGATTTTTTTCAGAAGTAAAAACAACTGCAGTGGATGGCTGTGTCCAGCAAGTAATCCATTTTTCTGAAACGATCAAATTACCCACAGCATTGGTCACAGTAGGGGCAAAATTGGACCACCTTTCACCCGTTTCTTGGGCGTGAAATGGGGGGGGCAAAAAGGTGTAATTTTGCAGGGCTGTGTCCTGCGTCTGTAATACGTCCATCGCCATATTGGGTTGGGCGATATTTAGGCGTACCTTGTAGCTGCCTTAAACAGATTCATGTGCTTAGGAGGGGCCTATGCACGTTTAAGAACCCCACTTCAGAATTCATCAGAAACTGAGCAGAGCACGCAGCACATTTGTTTGCAGCAAACCGCTGACCTGCCTCTGGGTGTCTGCTTAGTGCCCGCAGCTCACCAGAATTTTTCAGATGAGCCCCGAGGTCCAATTTCAAACAAATATCTTGGCCTGTGATCAGAGATTATGTTAAGCATGTCTGTGTGTATTTATCCCGCTCTCTCTTTTTCTCACACGCACATAAAACTAGTCAACAATAGGACAATTGTTGACTTACTTGTGACGAAAATAACAATAACTTGGTTTCCAAATTACAGTAACAGAGCACAAACTGTTCAATTTAATGCGGCATTTAAGTTCTGAATTGCAATGTCACGGTCTTAGCTGGGTTCAATTTGACGTGGGGCATCAGTAACATACTTTTAAGCATCACGTATATATTTTGCAAATTTAGTCCTTTTCAGTTTCACTGGGCAAACTCTTGAAAAGACTATCTCTGGTACGTAAACCACTGCTTCAAAAGTTCTTCCAGTGTCCACCTCTGTCTGCAACAACACAAAACTGGAACATTCTAAAATTCTTGTATTGTCAAGCAATTTCTTTGAAGATGGTGTGATTAAACTCAATTACAATGAGCACCTGTAACAATACGGTCTTCACTCAGAGAATTGTGGAATTCTCAACCACAGAAAGTTGTTGAGGCCAGTTTGTTAGATATTTTCAAAAGGGAGTTAGATGTGGCCCTCACTGCTAAAGGGATCAAGGGGTATGGAGCGAAAGCAGGAATGGGGTACTGAAGTTGCATGATCAGCCATGATCATATTGAATGGTGGTGCAGGCTCGAAGGGCTGAATGGCCTACTCCTGCACCTGCTTTCTATGTCTAGCCCTGTGTTAGGTTTTGGGTTTTTTGATTATTTTGCCTGGAAGGAATTATTGACTTAAGTTATAATATATTGTTGTTATAAAGTCAGATTAATACTTAATTCCCAAACTTACAGCATATTTTTTTCTAACTTAACACTAGAGTAACTGAGAGTGTCGATAAGCTCCCCCAAAAGTACTACCCATATCAGTTTGACACCATGAAGCCTGGGTGTAGTATGTTGCAATGGCTTCATTCATGTGAGCTGAGTGGACAGTTGTAATCAGGGTTGCCCTCACCAAGGGAGGCAGTCGTCAGTGTGATTCATGCCTCAATTGATCAATTGCTGGGAATGGCGAACTTGGAAAGTCAAAGAACAAGCCTTTGGCTTCCTGTCCAGCTAACGAAGATTGCAAAAATCTGTAATGAAACACAGGCCGCAATTTCACCTACCAGGTCGGGAGAGAGGCGGGCGATGTCGAGGGCGTGTTCCAACCCTGCTCCTGGCCCCATGTTGACTTCCCCCATGACTTTCACCTGATTGGGCTTGCCCTGCGAAGTTCCTAGCCAATTGAAAAGAAGCGGGTCTGATGACATAATTTGATGGCGCGTCATCAGCTGGTTTCCTTAAAGGGACCATGGCCAACTTTATTTTGACAGTTGTGCTGTCAGTGTTCTACAGCATTGAGGTGCTGCAAACACTGACAACTATTTTGTTGTTGACAAACACTGCACAGAGGGGCACGGCTGCACCCAGGCTCTCCCATGACTCCCTCCATATACTTATGGAGGGAGTCACAGCACGAGGGGAGGTTCTCTTCCCTTCCAATGGGCGGAAGAGACCTCCCCAGGAGACCAACGCAGCCTTGTTGCACATTGCACAGGAGGACACTAGCAGGATGTCGTCAGGAGGACCAGGCTGCAGTGGCGCAAACCTCTCAATTATCTCAGTAGATCACGAAACGTTGCTGCAAAGCCGCACTCAACCTCACCCTGCTGTGCCACTTATCACATCCCCATCACTCTGCCTTCCCTACCCTACTCCTGCACATCCTCACATCAACTTACTTTGCAGCTCCACCCATCCCCCTCTCCATCTATCTACACTGTCACATCCCCATCTCACTATCATCATCATCATAGGCAGTCCCTCGAAACGAGGATGACTTGCTTCCACGCCAAAAAAGGATGAGTTCACAGGTGTTTCAATGATGGACCTAATATTCCAGGTCCTGAACTACATCCTGAAGGGTGGAAGATGCCTGTGCGTGGATTTTTTTAATGTTTGGTGGCCGTTGCACACCAGCCACCACACGGGCTTGACAGAGCCAGGTCTTGGTTCAGTGGCAAGGTTTATCCAAGATGACTGGAGATCTGCTCTGCTGCACAGACCTAGTGCACACACTTATCGCAGTGTGGGCTGTCCCATGCTGCCCCAGGGCCCCGAACTCGAGCCTCTCCTGGGCCCCGATCACATCCCTCCACAGTCTCTTGCCGCTCCTGCTGTACCTGCCCACGCTCCAATCACTGACCTGGACCTTGATGACGTCACTCTTCGCTGCCATCACCCCCCTGCACCAGCTCGCGCAGATCCCTGAATTGGCCTCCACGCTGCTCCCGGGCCACCACTCACCGCTCTTTTTATGGCCCTGACCTACCGCTGGTGTTCTCACGCAGGTCAGGGCCATAAAAGGACCCCTCACTAACCACCCCTCCCACTCACCCTCGTCCTTGTCCAATCATTCCAACTAACAACACACAAGGGTTGGCACTTGGGTCTTTTAGCCAATGTTCATGTAAAGTTTCTGTTAATGTGTTGTCAAACATTGAAATCTTTATTTTCAACACTTTGTGTTCTTGGACAGATTTGTGTGCACCTTTGAAAGTGGCTTAGTGAGTTGTAGTGAATGGTGAGACATAAGGGTACCCCCTGCAATGGTCATGAGTGTAAAAGGAATGATTTGGGCATTGCAGGGATGCTTTATAGTGTTGATATGGGGTGGTGCCAACCTACGCATCATATGGCAACCAGGGTGTACAGCATCAAATGAAGTAAATGTGGCCATGGTGAGGCCATCCCTGGCCTCCCGGACAGCAATGTGGTCAGGTGCTGATGCCCTGTGTCCTGTACAGCATTGGGTGATTGTGGAGAAGGTTGGTGTTGTTGTTGGTGTGCCTGGTGATGTTGATGTTGGAGCTGATCGTGGTGGGATTCTGAGGACCAAGGTGAGATTTTTTCGAGGGCACTGATACTGCTAGAATAGATGGCAGCTGAAGTTGAGATGACAGAAGCGATCTGTCAATGGTGAGAGAGGTGGCTCCAAGGAGGTGACAGCGATAAAAAGTTTACTCCAAACACTTCCAACCTCCTATTAGCTGAAAAGTGTATTCCAAATCCTGAAGGCTCCAGCTTCTAACATTGGAAAGTGAACAGCTGTGAAATGGTAGCTTTTATACCACTTTTGCAGCTGTCATCTATTCAGAGGAATGGAGAGTCACTGAAAACCCAACCTACTTACCCAACGTGATCCCCGAGCATTGTGAAAGTCGTCAAAAAGCTGGAAAAATGGTAAGTACATGGTAAAATGCTGTTTAAGTACCTTTAAACATCCTGTTCAATTGGCTCACCCGCTGCTTAGTGTCGGGTCTGTAAAGTGCAGGCAGACCCGGCACTTGGGAAACTGGCATGGAGGCAGGTTCACAGCGGGCTATCGATCCACTTTCAACCTTTTATACTGTCACAGCGGACCCACCTCTGAGTGTCGTCAAAATCCAGAGTGAGAACTCTCTGTTTAGTGCAGCCTAGTTTCAAAGAAATAGCTAGTCAGAAAAGTGCATTTAGCCTTCGACCAGAGATGGTGAGTCCTACTTTGTTGTTCTCAATGTTGCAGGAAGCATTACAAAATAGATTAAAATTTGCTGTAAACATTATTCTGTTTGTTCACATATCATATGTAAAATAAATCAGCCTGTTGGTTTATAATTGGCCTCATCTCACAAGACTATGCAACAGTCCACCTTCCAGAAGATAGGAGAAATGCACATGGGGGATTATAGTATCTGGTTCATATAACGAGGAGTTTCATTGTTATAACCCCGAGTCACATTATCTTACAGATACATTTTGGGCAGTAAAGATAAATACTTGATTGTAAGGAGCGCAGGGTCCACTTACAGGAGAGACAGGTGATGCTGAAACTGAGAAAGTATCTAGTGCAGACCCGCAATTTGTTACACACCGTCACAATAACGCCTCTCCTGAAACAGTGAAGCCTCAGTTTCCTAATGGATTGGGGAAAAATGTCCGTGTGCCACAGAGATTGGAATACTCTCCTTACAAGCATTATACACACTTTCCCAAAGTGGGCACATGCACATGGTTTAAATTCATTAAGTTGCAGTCTGGCAAATTCAGTTGACTAAATGCTTGGTTGACATGTGGCCTAGGACAATTAAATAGCGGACTATAGTTTTTGATGGACTCGTGTCACAGGCCACACTATTTGCAAGCTACATTCCTGGGTGGAATGCTAATCATCAAATTAGCATTTAGAATATTCCTTGTGCTTTAAATATGGCCTTTAATTAATCATGATCAAAGATTTCTGGGCCTAAATAGCCATTTCAGATTATGATCCAGCATTCAGGACCATCTTAGGGTTACCACAGTTTTAAAATGTTACACATTGAAGATACACAACAGAACATTTTATTTTTGTCACAGTAGATTGCACTCTAAACTTTTCCCAGCAGCTTCTTCATCTCCTCTTTACACTTACACTTTCGTATTGGGTTTGTCATAGCTTTCCCAACACAGTTAAGCAATTTAGGAGGTGAAATTCCTCTTGTCAATAGGTTTAGTGAAATTCGAACAGGCTGAATTATTTCTCAGTCAGACAATAAGTAGCCAGAGGGGAATCCCATGACAAGTCTATTTTTGTTCCCATTCTGTGGGCTCCAGTTTCGGCCTGAGTTGCTCCTATTATTTTGGAGCAACTAGTTTAGAATGGAGTATCTTAGAAATTGCAATTCTCGGCATTTAGTTTGCTCCAATTCTAGTGAATTAGAATAGTTTTGTTTTTCGAACAGCTTTTTTTCAAAAGGGGGCGTTACCAGCCACTTATGCCTGTTTTGGAAGTTTAGGCAGCGAAAGGTTACTCCAAACTAACTTAGAATGGGGTAAATGTAGATTTTTGTATGCTCAGAAAAACCTTGCCTAAACTTATAAATCAGGCGTAGGGAACGAGAGATGGGGAGGTGGGGAGGGAAGGGAAGTTAGGGAATTTTACAAACATTAAACACTTCACTTTTACAAATAAAGAGCCATCATCAATAATAAATGATAAATCAATCAATAAATCAACCAATAAATCAATCAAAAAAAATTAAAAATAATAAAAAATCAATCAATAAATAAAACATTTAAAGTTTCTACTCCCCTACTGCAGCACCAGGAGCCCTCCAACAGCCTGCTGGGACATGGTCCCCCCAGGAGATGCCGGGCGGATGGGCCCCGCCGCCGCCGAGGACTTCGGGCGGGGCCCGCCCCCAGCAGACGCCGGACCGCCGCCCAGGACTTCGGGCGGGCCCCATCGCCGATGAGGACGGCAAGGACTTCGGGTGGGGCCCGCCCCAGCGAGATGCCGAGCGGGCGGGCCCCGCCGACGATGAGGAATTCGGGCAGGACCTGTCCCCAGGAGATGCTGGGAGGGCCAGGAGCTACTGCGCATGCACGCAGCTGCCGGCACTGTTTTTGGCGCAGGGCTATAGCTCCGCCCCCAGCAGCTCCTGCTGCACCACGCCGAGCTGGAAACGGGCCGACAGATATTGGAGAATCACGAGGTAAGTATTCAGCGCAATTTCTGTTCTACAAATTAGGCGGGCCTCTCCGATGTGCGCCGTTCTAGCGGGGGTCCGAAACTTGAGCCCTGTAAGTCTGAGCATATACTGTGAGATTGCAGGGGCTTAGCTACTGTGCTCATCACTGCCTGAAATAAAACCATTATTAACACTTGTTCAGCCACCTTTCTGTGAATGTTTACATAAAATTACATAGAATGTACAGCACAGAAACAGGCCATTCAGCCCAATGGGTCTAGGCCAGGGTTTATGCTCCACACAAGCCTCCTCCTACCCTTCTTCATCTAACCCTATCAGCATACTCTTCTATTCCTTTCTCCCTCATGTGCTTATCTAGCTTTCACTTAAATGCATCTATGGGATAATTTCTTATCCCGATTATTTGTAAGATTATTTCCAGATTACACAGATTGATGCTTTATTTTATGCAGTGTGGGCTAATTGAGGAGGTGCACAGCACAGAGAAAGTCAACAAGCTGACAGATGGAGAATCAGATCTTTTGAAGAACAAGTAGGCAGCATAGTGGAGAAAGAAGTTGATGCATTAGCAAGCTGTGCCACTGAGACACAGGAGGGTCCCACACAGTGACTTTCTGTTCGAAGCTGTGCCATGGGGACTGTGCCAACTACCTTCCTACCAAGAAGGAAGGAGGAAAATCAGAAGGTGAGTCAGGATACTGTCATGTACTGACTCGATACTGGCACACAAGTGACATTGCTCGTATCCAGGGAATAAACTTGAGTTGTTAAACTGTGCAATGGACTGCCACCTGGCACTGCAAACATAAACATACATTGAAAGACTGTAAAGAAATGGCCACGGTTTTGATTGAATGGAGCGGAGAGCAATATGAGCTCAGGAACAAGCCAGCAGGAGGAGATGAAAATGATGAGTGGGTTTTGTATACAACCCTAAACAATCAAGTCAGTAAAATACACTGAACATTGTTTTCTCCTTTGTACCACTTGGCGTATGTGTCATCGGTCTGCTCACCCTCTTGGCCAGGAAATGGTATATGGGAACCTAGAGCGAGGGAGAAGATATATTTTTAAAATGACGATTAAAAACCTTGGAAAACCAGAACCAAATGGTTGGCAGATAAATGTAAATTACTGCTCCAATTAGTAATGGGGGGGGAAATAAATGTAAATTCTTTAGAGGAAGAAACTACCTGGGTCCATGCTGAATTTTGAAGTCTTTGATTGGCAAGCAGGACTGAAAACATACCAAATCCTGCTTGACTGAACAGAGTTACTTGCTGCTGAGAGTTGGGAGCTGACCATTCCCTGTTCCGATAAAAATGGGTTTTCAAGACAATGTGGAGGGGTCATTAAAATTGATTTCTTCCTGTTTAATAAAGAAGTACCCCACATCCGATAAATTACACAAGACTGGAGGAAATGAATAAAATACATTAAAAGCTTGTTCTACATTAATTAGAAAGGGAGGCATGTTATGGCAGTGCAGTTAGTTGACGACTTGACTCCTGACCAGGAGCTTTAGGCTGTCTGGCTGTCACTCAAATTCAATTGGCATTGTTTCCTTATTGCACACGTTGTTGGTCACAGTTGCAGTGTTACGATTCCTGGAATTGAATTTCTGCGAACAATATATTAGTCTTTATTGCTAATTCTCTGCTCTCCTATCCTGAAAGCTAACTCCTGCTGGAGTACAATTTTACAGGCTCATAAGTACTCTTCATACCTCACTTAAGTGGCAATTCATGCATGTGACCTTAAATAGTGGGGATAGCAGGCTTCTATTATGTGGAGAGTCTGAGAAACTGGGGTTGTTCTTGGAGCAGAAAAGGTTAAGGAGACATTTAATAGAAGAGTTCAAAATTATGAGGGATTTTGATAGAATAAAGAAGGAGCAACTGTTACATAAAAGGTTACTACTAAAGATAAAAGTTCACGGGTTTGGGGGTAATATATTAGCATGGATAGAGGTTTGGCTAACTAATAGAAAACAGAGAGTTGGGATAAATGGTTCATTCTCTGGTTGGCAACCAATAACTAGTGGGGTGCCGCAGGGATCAACGCTGGGACCCCAACTATTTACAACCTATATTAATGATTTGGAAGAAGGGACTGAGTGTAATGTAGCCAAGTTTGCTGACAATACAAAGATGGGAAGAAAAGCAATGTGTGAGGAGGGCACAAAAAATCTGCAAAAGGACATAGACAGACTAAGTGAGTGGGCAAAAATTTGGTAGATGGAGTATAATGTGGGAAAGTGTGAGGTCATGCACATTGGCAGAAAAAATCAAAGAGCAAGTTATTATTTAAATGGAGAAAGATTGCAAAATGCTACAGCACAGCGGGACCTGGGGGTACTTGTGCATGAAACACAAAAGGATAGTATGCAGGTGCAGCAAGTGATCAGGAAGGCCAATGGAATCTTGGCCTTTATTGCAAAGAGTGTAAAAACAGGGAAGTCTTGCTACAGCTATACAGGGTATTGGTGAGGCCACACCTGGAATACTGCGTGCAGTTTTGGTTTCCATATTTACGAAAGGATATATTTGTTTTGGAGGCAGTTCAGAAAAGGTTCACTAGGTTGATTCCGGAGATGGGCAGGGGGGTTGATTTATGAGGAAAGGTTGAGTAGGTTGGGCCTCTACTCATTGGAATTCAGAAGAATGAGAGGTGATCTTATCAAAACGTATAAGATTATGAGGGGGCTTGACAAGGTGGATGCAGAGAGAATGTTTCCACTGATGGGAGAGACTAGAACTAGAGGGCATGATCTTAGAATAAGGGGCCACCCATTTAAAACTGAGATGAGGAGAAATTTCTTCCCTTAGAGGGTTGTAAATCTATGGAATTCGCTGCGTTGTGGAGTATTTAAATAACACTCGACACAAGTCTGTATGTAGCGAAAAGAGTTGTTTATTTTGCTCAATCGATCAAGGAAGACCCGGCTTCTACACGAGTTCAGTAACTCGATGACCCAAACCAGCCATTCTCGCTGAGCAGCTTGGGGGCTGCTATTTTTGTACAGTCAAAATACATACAAAATCATGAAGTTCCGCGCAGAAGCTTTCCATTTGTTGTTTCCCTGCCGTGTCACAAAGTTTCGTCTAACTACTATGATTACAAATATTAATTGGTTAATATAATTATATTGACAGCATGCTTCGTTACCTCCCCGTGCGCCTTTTATCTGATCAGTTACGTGTTACATCATTACTTTTCTGCGGTTAATCAATTCCTGTGAAAGTACTTCTTCCCAGACCAATTTATCCTTGACTAAATCTTCTGTTAATAGACAGACAAAACTGGGGTGTTTACCGTTATCTCGTGTAATTCTATCTATGCTAGGACATCTGCCAAATACTTCTTTGTCGAGAGTTATATGTTATGGTCCCACGCTCAACTTAAGCTTAGCCACAAACTTTTTAGAAATACTAATGATTTTTAACCCCTTCACGCTGCCTCAGAGAGCTGTGGAAGCTGGGACATTGAATAAATTTAAGACAGAAATAGACAGTTTGTTAAACGATAAGGGGTTATGGGGAGCGGGCAGAGAAGTGGAACTGAGTCCATGATCGGATCAGCCATGATCTTATTGAATGGCGGAGCAGGCTCGAGGGACCGTATGGCCTACTCCTGTTTTTATTTCTTATGTTCTTATGTTATTTGTTGTGAATGATACTGAATTACAGCGCCATAGTCTAAATCTTCAGCAACGATTTTTGAACATTTCTGTACAAGATCTCTGTTGCGTCTGTTGATGACATGTGACATTAGTTTCTTTGAAGGTGGTTTTTCACTATTGCTGCCATCAGGCTGACAGTACACACTACATCTATAGTAGGTTACAATACATGTACTGAGTCAATAATTTGTGACGCAGCTCAATCAACTGATATATTATCTTACGATGAAAGTATGTAATATTAGAATTGAATACTTAAATGCAGGAAATACTGGAAATGCGCAAGATAATTACAGATGTGTCAGGCTATTCAGCCCAGCTTAGTTCATCCACCTAGAATGACCCTAAATAGTCACCATTGCAGCATCAAATTGGTTCTTAACTGATTCCAGAGTTCTCACCTCCACTCTTTTATCCAAGAGTCCATTCCACATGTCAAACACTCTGTGTGTGAAAACCTTTCTGATTTCAGTCATGTATTTGCTCATTACAAGTTTAAACTGATGACATCTTTCTGACTCTCACAATTTAATTTAAAGTACTTTTCTAGATTTATCTTTTCCATACTGTTTACAATCTTGTATACTTCTATAAGATCACCTCTCGGACATCTCCTTTCGGAGTTGAAGAGCCCAAGTTGCTCCAGTTTTTCAAAAACCACGGATCAATCAGCACCTGAAGGAGAAGAAAGGGTTAATAATTCAGATGTGACTCTTCATCAAACCTCATAATAAATTCGCCGTTTCCCTCAGATTTAAGGAGACATTTAATAGAAGAGTCCAAAATTATGAGGGATGTGGATAGAATAAATAAGGTGCAAGTTTCCAGTGGCAGAAGGAGCAATAACCAGAGGACACAGATTTAAGGTGATAGGTAAAAGCACCAGGGGGGAGAAGAAGAGAATTCTTTTTATACAGCGAGTTGTTACGATCTGGAATGCACTGCCTGAAAGAGTAGTGGAAGCAGATTCATTGTAATGTTCATAAGGGAATTGGATATTTCCTTGAAAAAGAAAAAAATACCGGGCTGTGGGGAAAGAGCAGGGGAGTGGGGCTAATTGGATCGCTCTATCAAAGAGTCAGCACAGGCACGATGGGCCGAATGGCCTCCTTCATTACTGTATTACTCTCTGATAGTAAGCTATAAAAAAGGACAAATTTGCAAATAAAAACAAAATGCTGGAAGTATAAAGCAGGCCTATCAATATCAGTAAAGAGAGAATGCAGGTTAGCATTTCAGGTTTATAACTCCTCCTTCAGAACTGAAAACTGAAAGGTAAGCAAACCCACGCTGTAGTGTGTTAGAGGGGAAAAACAAGCAAATTGTCTGCAAACTTCTTAATAGAGAAGCAGAAACCTGTTAAATGATATAAAAGATCATCTCACTAAAGTAATGAAAGGACATTCGAATCACAGAATGGTTGCAGCACAGAAGGAAGCCATTCGGCCCATCGAGCCCGTGCAGAAGCATTTCAGCCAGTCCCACTCCGCCGCCCTTTCCCTGTAGTCCTGCAAAAAAATTTTATTTCAGGCACTTATCCAATTCCTTTTTGAAAGCTACGATTGAATCTGCCTCCACCACCATTTCAGGCAGTGCATTCCAGATCCTAACCACTCGCTGCCTTTGGTTCTTTTGCCAATAACCTTGAATCTGTGTCCTCTGGTTCGCGACCCTTCCACCAATGGGAACAGTTTCTCTCTATCTACTCTGTCTAGACCCCTTATGATTTTGAACACCTCGATCAAATCTCCTCTCAACCTCCTCTGCTTTAACGAGAACAGCCCCAGCTTCTCCAGTCTATCCCAGTAACTGAAGTCCCTCAGCCCTGGAATCATTCTCGTAAATCTTTTCTGCACCCTCTCTAAGGGCTTCATATCCTTGCCCAGAATTGGACACTATAATCCAGTTGAGGCCGAACCAGTGTTTTATAAAGGTTCATCATAACTTCCTTGCTTTATGGAGCCCAGGATCCTAGATGCTTTTTTAACTACTTTCTCAACTTGCCCTGCCATTTTCAACTCTCTGTTCATGCACCCCCTTTAGGATTGTATCCTTTAGTTTATATTGCCTCCCCTCATTCTTCCTACCAAAATGAATCTTTGCACTTTACTGTGTTAAATCTCATCTGCCACGGGTCCACCCATTCCATGTCTTCTTGAAGTCTATCACTATCCTCCACACTGTTCACTATACTTCCAAGTTTTGTGTCATCTGCAAACTTTGAAATTGTGTCCTGTACACCCACATCCAAGTCATTAATATATATCAAGAAAAGCAGTGATCCCAGTACCGACCCCTGGGGAACACCACTGTATACCTTCCTCCAGTCCGAAAAACAACCGTTCACCACTACTCTGCTTCCTGTCACTGAGCCAGTTCTGTATCCATGCTGCCAGTGTCCCTTTTATTCCATGGGCTTCAACTTTGCTGGCAAGCCTATTATGTGGCACTTTTATCAAACGCCTTTTGGAAATCCATTACACCACGTCAACCGCATTGCCCTCATCAACCCTCTGTTACCTCATCAAAAAACTCAATCGTTAGTAGAAGAACAAAAAAACATGCAAGTAGCTAAAATGGTGAAAAAGCACAGAAAAGGCCCTAAATCTGACATAAAACTGGGAAATTCTGGACAATAGTGTTGGCAGGTTATTCGGTTGCAGGCAATATTGCAACAAAACTCACTCTTGTCTTCACCTGATCTTTGTACATCCGCACTTTCTAGTAGGAGTCACTTTAAAGTATTCGGAACAAGGAAACAGGCCTTTTTCCCCCTTGCCCAGGAGTGCTACGGCCAATTCGAATGCACCAAATGTCATCCTGACTTGGATTAACTAATTCAGCACAGACTGGGAATCAAACATGGGACTCTCTGGCTTGTACGGCTCAGTTACAATGCCTTATTAAAATTTATTCAAGCCATAGAAAAACAAATAACGGTAAAATACAAATATAAGCACATTCATGTTAAAATACTGCCAAAACATTAAGAAATATGTCAAGTTGTAATTCATCATGGGGAACAAAGAAATGGCAGACCAATTGAACAAATACTTTGGTTTTGTCTTCATGAAGGAAGACACAAATAACCTTCCCGATATCCTAAGGGACCGAGGGTCGAGTGAGAAGGAGGAACTGAAGGATATCCTTATTAGGCGGGAAATTGTGTTCGAGAAATTGATGGGATTGAAGGCCGATAAATCCCCGGGGCCTGATAGTCTGCATCCCAGAGTACTTAAAGAAGTGGCCCTAGAAATAGTGGATGCATTGGTGATCATTTTCCAACAGTCTATCAACTCTGGATCAGTTCCTATGGACTGGAGGATAGAGAATGTAACATCACTTTTTAAAAAGGGAGGGAGAGAGAAAGCGGGTAATTATAGACCGGTTAGCCTGACATCAGTAGTGGGGAAAATGTTGGAATCAATTATTAAGGATGAAATAGCAGCGCATTTGGAAAGCAGTGACAGGATCGTTCCAAGTCAGCTTGGATTTATTAGGGGAAATCATGCTTGAGAAATCTTCTGGAATTTTTTGAGGATGTAACGAGTAGAGTGGACAAGGGAGAACCAGTGGATGTGGTGTATTTGGGCTTCAAAAGGCTTTTTACAAGGACCCACACAAGAGATTGGTGTGCAAAATCAAAGCACATGGTATTGGGGGTACTATACTGACGTGGCTAAAGAACTGGTTGGCAAACAGGTAGCAGAGAGTCGGGAAAAACGAGTCCTTTTCAGAATGGCAGGCAGTGACTAGTGGAGTGCCGCAGGGCTCATTGCTGGGACCCCAGCTCTTTACAATCTACATCAATGATTTGGATGAAGGAATTGAGTGTAATATCTCCAAGTTTGCAGATGACACTAAACTGGGTGGTGGTGTGAGCTGTGAGGGGGACGCTGCAGGATGACTTGGACAGGTTAGGTGAGTGGGCAAATGCATGGCAGATGCAGTATAATGTGGATAAATGTGAGATTATCCACTTTGGGGGAAAAAAACACGAAGACAGAATATTATCTGAATGGCGGCAGATTAGGAAAAGGGGAGATGCAACGAGACCTGGGTGCCATGGTTCATCGGTCATTGAAAGTTGGCATACAGGTACAGCAGGCAGTGAAGAAGGCAAATGGTATGTTGGCCTTCATAGCTAGGGGATTTGAGTATAGGAGCAGGGAGGTCTTACTGCAGTTGTACAGGACCTTGGTGAGGCCTCACCTGGAATATTGTGTTCAGTTTTGGTCTCCTAATCTGAGGAAGGATGTCTTTGCTGTTGAGGGAGTGCAGCGAAGGTTCACCAGTCTGATTCCCGGGATGGCTGGACTGACATACGAGGAGGGACTGGATCAACTGGGCCTTTATACATTGGAGTTTAGAAGAATGAGAGGTGATCTCATAGAAATATATAAGATTCTGACGGGACGGGACAGGTTAGATGCGGGTAGAATGTTCCCGATGTTGGGGAAGTCCAGAACCAGGGGACACAGTCTTAGGATAAGGGGTAGGCCATTTAGGACTGAGATGAGGAGAAACTTCTTCACCCAGAGAGTGGTGAACCTGTGGAATTCTCTGCCACAGAAAGTTGTTGATGCCAGTTCAATGGATATATTCAAGAGGGAGTTAGATATGGCCCTTACGGCTACAGGGATCAAGGGGTATGGAGAGAAAGCAGGAAAGGGGTTTTGAGGGAATGATCAGCCATGAACTTATTGAATGGTGGTGCAGGCTCGAAGGGCCCAATGGCCTACTCCTGCACCTATTTTCTATGTTTCTGTGTTTCATAGGCAGTCCCTTGAAATCGAGGAAGACTTGCTTCCACTCTAAAAGTGAGTTCTCAGGTGACTGTACAGTCCAATATGAGAATTACAGTCTCTGTCACAGGTGGGACAGACAGTGGTTGAGGGAAAGGGAGGGTGGGGAGCCTGGTTTGCTGCATGCTCCTTCCGCTGCCTGTGCTTGGTTTCTGCATGCTCTCGGTGATGAGACTCGTGGTGCTCAGCGTCCTCCCGGATGCTCTTCCTCCATTTTGTGTAGTCTTGGGCCAGGGACTCCCAGGTGTCGGTGGGGATGTTGCACTTGATCAAGGAGGCAAATAACTACTTACTGGTCCCCTGAAACGGAGAAGTGTGAGGTACAGATCTACAATAAATTGAGGAAGGGAGTTCAGCAGTGCCACAGTTTGATCAAGAAAAGATTAACCTTGCTGCCCTTTTGTGCATCTTCAGGGTGAGGGATAGCTCAGGTACAGCCAGGAACTCTGAGTATATTGTACTGGGGCTGATGAGCTTCTGTGACATCCTAGAGGAGTTTAGGTACAGATTAAGCTAGGTTTAGTGGAAAAACCCAAAGCAGGTACAGTATTGTGGACATATGTGCTAATAGTTGAACCTGATATCTGTGCAAAGCTTTGTTTGCAGCAATGTTTATTGTACAAAATGACAAGCTTTTGAATTGTCTCAAGCAACTGATCCAATGGGGAAACCATCCAGTGTATTTTCAACTCAAAAATATATTTTTTATAAAATTAGCTGAAATTTTGATCTTTAAACTCCTTTGTTCCATTCCAACTGAAAACTTAAAGGTTGACTGTGATTGGTCCTCTTTACATAAACAATAACATGAAATTGACAGTGAGAAATTACACAGTTTATGGAGCATTTACAGCTCCCAGTGGATTTTATGCTGATATTTTAATGCATTGTCTGAAGAATTGTGCAGTGCTTTTGGCTCGGTTTCTTTTTGCTTTAAATTAAAGTTTGTTAAATAAAAATATTACATAGTTCTTTAGTTTAACCAATTGGACTAGGTATTAAAGGCTTTCTGGAACTATAACCCAGCTTGAATCAGCACTTTCAGGAAAGGAGATAAAATTGAGAGAAAAATATATTTTGAAAATTTTATGCAATTATTCAATCAAATGTGTGTTACTCCTTTGTTGAGTAAAATATATTACTTCTTTATTAAATAATACATGTTACTGCTTTATTAAGTACTATATATTCTTTTATTGAATACTTTCTTCCTGATAATGTTAACCCTACTGTTGACAAAGCACTAAGAAGAAAGTGAGGCATTTCTGACCTTTGACAATATGACCAGCTTGAATTGTGACAGCCCCCTGCCAGTTAATCAGGAAGTGGCATTGACAGTGATCAAGGAAATCTCCAGGGAGAGATCTGACAGTCTCACCTCCAGGCTGGAAGAGAAAGAAATATGAGGATTGCTCTCACATTTATTTGTAGGTCATGCATGACGGTAAAGACTTATTGATGTGTGCTTGGCTCTGGGAATACCATGCTCCTTGAATTATCCATATACCTGTAGTTCTTTTTTATAAAAAAACAGTTTGTGTGGATAATTATGCTTTTGCAGCGACAAAGAATGTATTAAGCTTGTTTATGTGACATTGAGGTACTTGACCAAACATGTTATGTATAAGAACATATGTTGCGCTGGGGGTGTAATGGTGGCATAGCATGTTGGAGCTCCAATGGCCCATGGATGTGTGCGTTTGCAGTTGTAATTCCACACAGAGTGAGTTGCAGATCTCAGCCATACTATTGTGAAGAGATAAGCAAAGCCTTAGCACATCTTCAGAGAGAGGGAAAATTGAAGAAAGAATCACTCAGGATGTTTATACCCCCTTGAATGCAATAAATGAATATAAGGGTGTGTGAAGGAGCTTATAAATAGGAATATTGCACCAACCAGTACATTTTTTACTCAGTTGCCACTTATTATCGTCATACTACAAATTCTTGAGCCCTCCTACAATGTAATCTGCGGTGGGTACGACAGCCATCAAGTAAGTCCGTATTGTTTTCGCAGCTTGGCAGCGTACTCCAATTTTTGGCCCATTATGTTTCGTGAATTTTTGTGCTTTGGACGCGAGGGATATCATCCATGATGAATTTGCACACAGTGCACATCTGGATTGGTAAATGTAGAGCAAAGCACCTTGTACTCTGCTTAGAAATGTGCTTTAACTCAAACCACAGAAGATGATTCCCTATTGCACCATTGTGAACTCGTTCATTTCCTCCCTGAGAGATTGCCAATGAATGCTACAATCTAGCCAGTTTTTCACAGCTCTGTGCCCAGCATGATCTGAATTGAGACTGCCAAATTCATTTCACAGAGGGCTGTTACAGCTGTCACAGGAAACTTTCAACCTGCCAGCCTGTACTAGGTTCAAAGCCAGATCCTACAGCGAAAGGACACTGTTGTGAGTCTCTGCTCCACGAGTTACTGTCTTTGTCATTTTACTGTTTAGATGAGACCTATCATTATTAATTGCCAACAGTAAAATATCCACAGACTAATATGTGTTCTATGCACGATCTATATTTGGAAATATTAAGCATATCTTATAGATAACAAAAGGGAATATTTTCAAGGTTGTGATTCTAATCTCATAGTTCAAATGACATTTATGATTCTTGCAACCTTGAACCCTTTGCTTAAATTACGATTGTATAATCACTCCCTGTGATATTATTACTCCATAGCCCAGCAAGGAATCATGAATAAAGCGCATCATTTTCAATGAAGTTCACTGCAAAAGACATTTTAATAGTTGTTGATTTTGTTGCAGGTTGAAATGATACAGACAAATTTAAAATTAATATGCTGCCCTGATTAATGATCTGTATTCCAGTTCATCAAGTATTCCCAGGAGTCTAAAATTAACTTTTTTGGCCATGATGCAAATACTCTTAAATCAAGATAAGTTAATTTATAATTCTGCATTTGATCATAAATCAGTGTGAAAATGAATGCAGCAAGCAAATTATAGAGGATTTTGAATGTAATAATCATGTACACTGAACAAATTATCTGTGTTATGCAGTGTAGCTGTGAATTCAGCATTTTAATTAGAAGAGAGTGAATTATAAATGAGTTTCAAAACAGTAGCTTCATTGGTGCATCAGATAACAAAGAGCTGTAAATTGCTGTCATTTTGCATCAGCACTGAAATGTTTGAATTTAAAATAGCACCAAGAAAAATACAAAAATCAAAAGGAATATTGATCGCACTTGAGTGCTGTTATTACATTTCTAATTTAGTTTCTGAGCCTCTTCAGGTGAGCCCAAAGGTCTCGAATGGGGTACTGTGGGGGCGGGTAGCAGAGTTTAATCTGACTGAAAAACAGATTGCAAGAATGAGAGCATTATTAAGCATCTATTAAGCATTGGAGTACATGCAATGCTGCTGGAGCCTACACACATGAGTTAGCTTGGCATCCTGTTACAGAGACAATCTTTTGTAATTTAAGCAAGGTGATAGCACAAGCTTGAAGAATTATTTATGAATTTTGTTGAAATCATGAGACAAGCAAGCAGAGATCAGAGCCGGAGCTAATTCAGTAACAAAAATAAGGGAAGCCATTCAACGCCTTCAGCTTATCTTTCCATAGAAATCCGTAGATCTTTTGCTCAGCATCAGTCCTCCACTGTGAGATAATTCCTTTAATTTTGTACCCATTGCTTTCCTTTTTCAGCCAATTCCTTAACCACCACCAAGTTTTATCTAGGACACCCTTTGCCTTAAGCATCTATCGTAGCCTTTCATCCGGATTTTTTATCAAAGGGGGAAATTGGCATCTATGTGGATAGATGTGGGTCTGCCTGAGAGGGTAGTCAATTCTACACATTGATCCAATGTATGCCTTTGTTTAAGCTTAAGATCCTCCAATTAATACTTGGATCACACTGATGTGGTGGGTTTTGCTCTTCGGAGGTTGGGGATAAGCCACAGTATTACAAAACAGTAGAGAGCGCTTTATTCTGTGAGACATCCTTTCCTCGGCCTGAGAGTGCTTGATACTGACACCTGCATGCCAAAAATGGAACAGATTACATCCCTTAATGGTGACGCCCTGGGGCCGATTTGCCCCTTTCCTGAAGGCCTCTTAACAACGGAAAGCGGCGGCCACGCTGCGGAGTGCAATGGCCGCCGACCTTTCGTGCAATGGCCGCCATTATCAAAATTCCACTCCTGTGTTATCCCGGTGGTGACCCACTCTCCCCCCACAACCCCCCGCCCCCCCCCCCCCCCCCCCGACCGCTCCACTGCTGCCGATCTGTGTTAAGTGCGTCAACGCGGTGCACACCGCTGATCTACCCCCTCGACTCCGAAATTCCGCCATGAAAATCTTCGGCCCATCTGGCAGTACCAAAACCTGTTTTTCCGGTGGTCCAGTGAAGCTGAGGCCTTTTCAATGGTGGGGAGGATGCACTGCCGCTGCCACCATGTTTTTTTTTGTCGGCAGACTGCCATGTTGGGCCGACAATTATTCACCCAGTTTCAGCCGTGAAAGGAAGAACCGTGGTGACGCGATGACGTTAACGTGGTGGCCACTCTGCACCGTCCACAGCTTCCTCCCCTCCACCGCCGCATAACCGCTCACATTAAGAGCGACTAACAGATCCGAATTTTAAAAAACAACAAAGAGCGGAATTTCGCTCAAGAGGCGACCTCAACCTTTTCGGGCGAGGGGCAATTTCAGCCCCCCCTAACATTTGGTGAGTTTGAAAAATTGAAATTTTAAGTAAAAAAAAATGACATAGACTCGTAATAAAAGAATTACTTGTCAGCTGTGACTCAGTGGGTAGCACCCTCACCTCTGAGTCAGGAGGTTGTGGGTTCAAGTCCCACTCCAGGGACTTGAGCACAAAAATGTAGGCTGATACTCCAGTGCAGTGCTGCGCTGTCGGAGGTGCCGTCTTTCGGATGAGACGATAAACCGAGGCCCTATCTGCTCTCTCAAGTGGACGCAAAAGATCCCATGGCACTATTTCGAAGAAGACCAGGGGAGTTATGCCCAGTGTCCTGGCCAATATTTATCCCTCAACCAATATCACTAAAACAGATTATCCGGTCATTATCACATTGCTGTTTGTGGGAGCTTGTTGTGTGCCAATTGGCTGCTGCGTTTCCTACATTACAACAGTGACTACACTTCAAATGTACTCCATTGGCTGCAAAGCGCTTTGGGACATCCGATGGTTGTGAAAAGCGCTATATAAATGCAAGTCTTTCTTTCTAAAGAACCTAATCAGAGAATACAATAACAGGCTGGTTAGAATTATAATAATGTGTTTTAGCCTTCCCTGCACAACTATAGTGCATTTCTAGCTTCCCACTGTGCGCTTCAGAGGTTCCATTTCTTTCATTAAAAATGTCTTCAATTTCCCCTGTTTTTCACCCCTTATTTTAAGTGTCCCTGTGCTACGCACCATTTCCCAACAGAGAGGGTGGGTGAGCCATGCCCAAGCCTCTGTCTGTGCTGCTCCCAACATGGCTGCTCCAAATAACATGATTTGCTCTTCGATTTTATATCCCTCTCTGCAGAGAAATGTCTAACCTCCTTCCCCTTTTCCTCCAGTTGCCCTGACTGAGATTTGCAGTGTAACGATCGTAGCCCAAACGGCATCTTACCATCCCATTGTGCAGCACATTGGTGCAACAACACACTGGCTCACTGACCGATAGCTTTGGCTAGATTTTCATAACTACAGTCCTTAGAAAGTATAGAATGGCAGAGATCAATGTCGAGTTTGAAAGATGAGGCCAATCTATTTTCAGAACACCAAATTCTGGAAAGATAGGGAACAAGTTTCTATTGTTAAAATGCTCCGAACAGAGTTAACGTAACAGAGTAACGTAAACAGCCTTTTCACAGGACTGAATACCGCTTTCATAAGGCCTGTTTGAAATAGTCAGAGAGTTGGAAGTGTGAATGGAAAGAGGGGATGTCAGTAGAGAAGGTAGTTGCAGCTATTCAGGCAAAGATAAATGAACAGTTGCTAGCAATTTGTTATAGCCTGCAATGTCAGTCTATTTAAAGTGTAAGAAAAGGATCCTGTTTCTGTTGAGATAGAGTTACAGCTCAGGCTATCAGCAATCAGACCAGCAGAGCATAATGTTTTATGGTCTCTGGCCAAACCTGCTTATCTTGTTTCTCACAATATTTTCAATAAATTGAGTCAACAAATATGAGAGTAATACTGTACTGAGAGGAGAAGCTTCCTTTCATTTTGAGATGCTGAAAAAATGGCATTATAGCATCTGAATGAAATGTAAAGTTAATCTGCATAGCATTTTACTTTCAATACAGCATTTATGAATGGATTTGAATTGTTATCGTTTGAGTTTAGGTAAGCCTGACAAGAAATATATGATCCTCTTTATTACATTGTGTTTAACACAGTAAAAGTCTGGATAGCCTTGATTATTCAGTTAACCATGTACAATTTGAAGGAACTTTATTCCACTCTATTTTCTAAAAATTGCATCCTTGTAATTGGCTTCTTATGTCGGAAAGTATAGATTTTTAATCTCATTTTATAATTTCCTTCATGTCACACTTGTGTCACACAGCCATTGTTTTTTATTACGGACATTGTTATAATCATGTCACCATAATTTAAGGGCGTGGCAGTAATTGTTGACCCATAGAGAGAAGGAAGCAAGTGTCATTTATATAGGACATAAAATAATAGATGATGGGATGCACAGATGGCAGAGCTGAGTCAAATCTCAGAGCTTCACTACTTGTTTTCCTGTGCTTGAGATATTTCAATAGCATAACACAGAAACTTTCACTGCACGGTTTTCTTTTATTATTCCTGTTTGCATAACCTGAACAGCTAGAAATATTATCAACTATTCTTTAAAAAAGCATTGCCATTGGAAAATTGGATCATTAACTTATGCTGTTATAGATGGCACAATGACAATGTTGTGACAAAATGTAAGTATATTTGTCTGGAACTTAGCTTGGTATTGGCTTCTTTAATTCTGTCAACAGTATTTAAGAGGTTAAAAACAAGTGAATCATAGATGTTTACAACAACAACAACTTATATTTATATAGCACCTTTCACGTAGTGAAATGTCCCAAGGGGCTTCACAGGATGAATATGATAAAAGATTTGATACCGAGCCGCACAAGTAGAAATTCGCGCAGGTGACCAAAAACTTGGCACAGAAGGAGGCCATTTGGCCCATCGTGTCCGTGCCGGCGAAAAAGAGCTATCTAGCCTAATCCAGCTCTTGTTCCTTAGGCGTGTAGGTTATGACACTTCGTCTCCAGCTTAACTCAATGCATTTTTGTGCCACTTATTCATTTGGTTGCCAGGCATTATGCTTGAGGGAGGAGCCAACCACTCAATTCAAATACAAACATTTGTTCAGATTTCTATCAAATTGAAAGATTTTTGAATTTAACAATTATTTTAATTCATAAAGCCTTGTTACAGGGATATTTTATTAGCCTGCCCTTTTCAAGTCAGTGAATTTGATCTGGAGCCTTCAAAGTGAAGACAATCTGTTGGAAATTTCCAAAGCGAGTTAGTTTAAGGTACATAACTCCCATAGTCGATTTTAAAAAAGGAGAAAAAGAATCGCCATGTAAACATAATGGGCCAGATTTTGCTGTAGAAATAACAATGGGGTGGACAGCGCTCACATTATTAAAGTGTAAATCAGACAATAACTTCCATTGACTGCACGTGTGCAGTAAAACGCAGAAATCAGGAAGTTGCTGTCCGAGTTGTCCTGCTCCTGCAGAAACTTTGCTGGAATGGTATCTCGCCAAGAGACTTGGCATTCTAATCACAGTAAGTTCCAGTGCAAAATCCCATAGAAGTCTGTGGGGGAGTGTAAGTGTAATGAAAGGCTGACGCCGTTCGTTCGCCGCGGTCCACAAATTCCTGCCCATAGTAATTAGTGTTTGCACTGGAGTCGCAAACATTTATTATTTTACACTATGTGAGAAGGTCTTGTGTTACTGTTACTCTGCCACTTCTTGAAGATAAATAGGATCCCGTGGAGGCACAAGATAGAAACAGCAGTAGAAGTAATGAGAAAAAAGGGCATCTCTTGTTTATTATCCCGGACATGACAATATTTTACCTGGAAATCATGAGGATATAGGGAGTGAGGGCTCACTTACAAAAATAGTCTTCATCACAGAAGCTAAAAATATCTATAGTAGAAAGAGTGAAAGAACCTAAAAACATAACAAATTTAATGAAGAATGACTATCGCCCATATGTTTTCATAGTTTTGCTCTTAACCTAGCAGACCCCAAGTTACGGTGCTGTCTTGAAGTGCTAGATCTTGCAGTGGAGTTCACAATGTGCTCAGAGCTACATCACTCATGCGGGTACAGGCAGACAAATCTGCTTGGAAATGCACTTGCATCTTTAAATTAACTCCCCTGTGGCCAACTGTTCATATAAACGGGTTTGATGTCAGGAATTATTACTGTCTTACAAACTAAATATTCTTTAACATAGAGGTTTGCTGTATAATACAGAACCCTGGAAATATGAAACTACTTCACTACTCATAATAAAGACTTGTGGGTGGATTCAAAGCAACGAGTTTAATAGAGAAATGTAGAAACTGAAAGAAAATTTCGAAGTACTGAGAGCACAATCCCACACAAAGCGTTTAAGTGTCAGTTTGCCTCAGTGGTGAAACTTTCATCTCTAAATTAGAAGGCCATTGGTTCAAGCCCCATGCCAGGATTTGAGCACGTAATCTGAGCAAACATTTCAGCACAGTACTGAGGGAACACTCCATTGTCGCAGGTACCAGCTTTAAACCAAGGCTCCGTCTATCTGTTCAGGTGGATGTAAACGATCACATGGCACTATTCAAAGAAGAGTTTAACAGTGTCCTGGCAAACATCTATTCCTCAAGTAACACCTCTAAATCAGATTAACTGGTCACTTAACTCGTTTGCTGTTTGTGGGACTTTGTGTGCAAGCTGGCTGTTGTGTTAGCCTACGTATTGACAGTGACTACATTTCAAATGTAGTTCATTGGCTGTAAAGCGCTTTGGGAATGTGAAAGGCACTATATAAATTCAAGTTCTTTCTCTTTTTATTTTACATAAATGAAATATGCTAAAGTTCATAGCGTGAGGCAGCTCTCAACTTTCAAAAGACAACCAACAACTAGGGGAAGTGAGCCTGCAGGGGAAATGAACAATTGAGTCTTTATGTACACTGGGGGAAAAATGCAATTTTGACAAGCACTGTAATATATGGGGGCTCTAAATTAAAGAAAAGCCTGTCTGACAAAGATATCCTGCCAACATCTATAATAAATGGAATGTAAGACATAGTCCACCACAGAAAATTCATTTTTAGCAACAATTCAACTACTTTCTGTGTAGATGAATTGTGTGAAGAAGCAGAAAGTGTGAAAGGAACCCTATTAAATGCTTGTCTAATAAACCCAACTGAAACTGTTAAAAGTGCAGGGACAAAAAGAGAAAATATCGACAGTCCAGAATTGAGCCCATGTCACGTCCCCATCTCCAGACTGCCAGTTTTCACTTTGTTTGCCAAGTTTAGCTTAATCTCTAAAATTAAAATGGTTATTTTAGTTCAAGAGTATTCACTTTCATAGTTCACAGGAAACTATGCAGGGGACATGCTCAAAAATACAATTGAAAGGTTGTGAATCTGTTTTAGTAAACCCGAACACTGCAAAATTCAAGCAAGTGAACACAGTCCATGAAGATACGCCTGCTTCTTGACATTCGAGCACATCTGCATTGAAAGTACAATAATGCAAAATATGACTTCTGGACTTAATGGACTAGATTGCCAGCTCTCTGCAAGAACACTTCAGCGAGTCCCACTCCCCCACCCTTTCCCCGTAGCCCTGCAAATTTCTTTCCCTCAGATACTTATCCAACTCCCTTTTGAAAGCCACAATTGAATCTACCTCCATCACTCTCTGAGGCAGAGCATTCCAGATCCTAACTACTCGCTGCATAAAAAAGTTTTTCCTCATGTCGCCTTTGGTTCTTCTGCCAATCGCCTTAAATCTGTGTCCTCTGGTTCTCAACCCTTCCGCCAATGGGAACAGTTTCTCTCTATCTGCTCTGTCCAGAACCCTCATGATTTTGAACATCTCGATCAAATCTTCTCTCAAACTTCTCTGCTCCAAGAAGAACAACCCCAGCTTCTCCAGTCTCTCCGCGTAACTGAAGTCCCTCATCCCTGGAACCATTCTTGTAAATCTTTTCTGCCCCCTCTCTAAGGCCTTCACATCCTTCCCAATGTGCAGTGCCCAGAATTCGACGCTATATGCCAGATGAGGTTGAACCAGTGTTTTATAAAGGTTCATCATAACTTCCTTGCTTTTGTACTCTATTTATGAAGCCTAGGATCCCATGTGCATTTTTAACCGCTTTCACAACCTGCCCTGCCACCTTCAAAGATTTCTGCACATACACCCCTAGGTCTCTCTGTTCATACACCTCCTTTAAGAATTATATCCTTTCGTTTATATTGCCTCTCCTTGTTCTTCCTACAAAAATGTATCACTTCGCACTTTTCTGCGTTAAATTTCACCTGCCACGGAGCCGTCCATGTCCTCTTGAAGTCTATCACTATCCTCACTGTTCACTATACTTCCAAGTTGTGTGTCATCTACACATTTTGAAATTGTGCCCTGTACAGCCAAGTCCAAGTCATTAATATATATCAAGAAAACCAGTGATCCTTGTAAATTCCTTACTCAAAAGCATGAAACCACACGAGGCACATTCTGGGAACAAGGTCACTCTGTGATCTTAACTCTTTATTCACAGAACTCCAAGTGATGACCCTGCATGGGACCTCCCTTTTTATACCTGGTCAGGTAAGGAGTGTCTCCCACAAGTTCACTCCTTGTGGTCAAGGTGTGCATCTAGGTTGAGTGTATACTATAATACAGTGGTGTTACATTGTGGTTACATACATGACATCACCTTCTCCCCCAAAGTCTTATTGGGATCATAGGTTTAGTCTTTCAGGTGGTCTACGCTCCCTCGTGGAACGCTGCAATTGGGGCTCTGGTTGTTGGACACTGACGTGAGTGTCTGTCACCTGTGGTGATTCCGGCCTGTCTGGGCTGACCGTAGGGACTGTGCATTCTTCTGAATGCTCTTGTTGCTCGTTCACTGGCGATGTTGTGAGCTCCATCTCATGGTCTTCTTCAGGTTACTCCGTGTCGATGCTGAACCTTGTTTTTACTTGGTCCAGATGCTTACGGCATATCTGACCATTGTTGAGTTTTACCACGATGACCCTATTCCCCTCTTTGTCAATTATAATACCCTCAAGCCATTTGAGCCCCATGGCATGATTGAGGACGAATACAGAATCATTTATTTCTATACATCTCCCCCTCACATTTCGGTCATGGTACTCGTTTTGTGACTTGCGCTTGCCCTCAACTATGTCAATCAGGACTGGGTGAATGAGAGACAACCGAGTTTTGAGTGTCCATTTCATTAGTAGCTCTGCGGGCGGGACCCCCGTGAGCGAGTGCGGGCAGGATTTATAGGCCAGCTGGAGGCGCGACAGGCGGCATTGTAGGGAGGGTCCTTGAATCCTGAGCATACCTTGCTTAATGATTTGGACCGCACGTTCCGCCTGGCCATTGGAGGCCGGTTTGAACGACGCAGTCCTGACGTGGTTGATGCCATTGCCCGACATAAACTCTCGGAATTCGTAGCTTGTGAAACATGGGCCATTATCGCTAACCAGGATGTCCGGCAAGTAATGGGTTGCAAAGATCGCACGTTGGCTTTCCACAGTGATGGATGACGTGCATGAATTCAGAATGATGCACTCGATCCATTTCGAGTACGCATCTACCATAATAAGGAACATCTTACCCATGAACGGGCCCGCGTAGTCAACATGAATGCGTGACCATGGCCTGGTGGGCCAGGGCCACGGGCTGAGCGGGGTCTTCCTGGGGACATTGCTCAGCTGGGCACACGTCGTGCACCTGTGAACACAGTGCTCCAGGTCGGAATCAATTCCAGGCCACCAAACCTGTGACCAGGCAATGGCCTTCATCAGCACAATGCCTGGGTGCTCATTGTGGAGTTCCTGGATGAATGCCTCCCTGCCCCTCTGGGGCATAACTACCCGTCTGTCCCATAGTAGGCAGTCGGCTTGGATAGAGAGCTCATCCATCCGTCTGTGGAACAGTCTGACCTCCTCAGAGCATGTTCCGTGTGCGGGCACCCAATCGCCAGTCAGGACACATTTCTTTATCAGGGATAGGAGGGGATCTCTGCCCAAATTTTGATCTGGCGGGCTGTGATGGGGGAGCCTGCGCTGTCAAAAGGCATTGATGGCCAATACTATCTTGGCGCTTTGCTCCGCTGTCCCCTCAGTGGTGGCCAGTGGAAGCCTGCTGAGCGCGTCAGCGCAATTTTCAGTGCCGAGCCGGTGCCGGATGGAGTAGTCATAAGCAGTCAGCGTGAGAGCCCATTGCTGTATGCGAGCTGATGTGTTGGCATTGATAGCCTTGCTGTAAAACAACAGGGATGTTAATGGTTTGTGGTCCGTCTCTAACTCAGGCTTCCTACCAAAGAGGTACTGATGCATCTTTTTTACACCATAGACACATGCAAGCGCTTCCTTCTCGACTATGCCATATTCCCGTTCTGCTTGAGAGAGCAACCTGGAGACATAAGCCACAGGTTACAGTTGCCCCTCAGCATTGCCTTGCTGCAACATGCACCCAACCCCATAGGATGATGCATCACATGTCAGAACCAATTTTTTACAGGGGTCGTACAGGGCCAACAACTTATTTGAACAAAGTAGGTTTCGCGCCCGATCAAAAGCCCGTTCCTGACAGTCCCCCCAAAACCAATCGCAATCCTTACGCAGGAGCACGTGTAGCAGCAACGTGCTCAAGTTCGGCAGAAAGTTCCTGAATTAGTTCAGCAGTCCCAGAAATGAACGCAACTCCGATGTGTTGCAGGGCCTGGGTGCTCGTCGAATCGCCTCTATTTTGGATTCGGTGGGCCGAATCCCATCTGCAACAACCCTCCTGCCCAGAAACTCAACCTCAGGGGCTAAGAACACACATTTAGATTTCTTGAGTCGCAGGCCTACCTGGTCCAGTCGGCAGATCACCTCCTCCAGGTTGTGGAGGTGTTCCTCGGTGTCTCGACACGTGATGAGGAATACGATCATTCCAGGAATGGATTTAAGCAGGCTTTCCATGTTGCATTGAAATACCGCGGCCGCTGATCGAATACCAAACGAGCACCTGTTACAAACTAATAGTCCCTTGTGCGTGGTGATGGTGGTAGGTAGTTTAGATTCGTCGGCCAGTTCCTGGTCATGTAGGCTGAAGTGAGGTCCAACTTGGTGAACAGCTTGCCGCCTGCCAGCGTGGCGAAAAGGTCCTCCGCTCTCGGGAGCGGGTATTGATCTTGTAGGGCCACAGATCCTGACAGAGCCATCCGCTTTTAGGATGGGAACGATGGGGCTCGCCCAGTCGCTGAATTCAACAGGTGAGGTGATGCCCTCTCTCAACAGCCGGTCCAATTCGCTCTCGATCTTTTCCCGCATTACATACGGCACCGCTCTGTGATGCACTGGCCTGGCGTCCGGGGTGATGTATATCACTACTTTAGTGCCTTTGAAAGTCCCGACGCCAGGTTGGAATAGTGAATCAAACTGTTGCAGAACTTATGAGCACGAACTTCGCTCCACAGATGACATTGCGTGAACATCCCCCCATTTTCAGTTCATCTCGGCTAACCAGCTCCTCCCCAACAGTGCGTGACCATTGCCCGGGACAATCCAGAGCGGCAGCCGATTCACTAACCTGTTGTGTGTGACAACCAACATTGCACTGCCTAGCACCGGAATGATTTCTTTTGTGTAAGTCCATAATTGTATCTCAACACGTGCTAATTTTGGTCTACTGGCTTTAAATGGCCATAGCTTCTCAAATTGCTGAACGCCCATGAGAATTCCTCCCCCGCCATGAAAGTTTGATCTAGCAGCGCCGCCGCTTCTAAGATCAAATCCTTGGTCTCAATTAATTTGCAGAAAATCCCCGCATGACCGATGCCCTCGATAAAGAAGTCCCTTAGCATCTCCCCCCTGCAGGTGTCTGTGAACTTACAGAGGCTGGACAAATGCCGGAAGTCCGTTACGAAGTCCGGTATGCTCTGTCCTTCCTGACGTCGGTGGGTGTAGAATCTGTGTCGGGCCATATGTATGATACTCGCCAGTTTGAGGTGCTCCCCGATCAATTTGCTAAGTTCTTCAAAGGTTTTGTCCATCGGCTTTTCGGGTGCTAATAAGTCCTTCATGAGCGCGTAAGTCTTTGGTCCGCAGCTGGTCAAAAGATGAGCCCTTCGCTTGTCGGCCGCTGCATCCCCCAGCCATTCTTTCGTAACGAAGCTTTGCTGAAGCCTCTCGACAAAATCGTCCCAGTCTTCCCCAACACAGTACCGTTCCTCTGTGCTACCGGTGGCCATTCTCGTGGGTCGTGAATTCCCGTTTCTCGTCGCCAATGTACTCTATAGCATGAAACCACACGAGGCACATTCTGGGAACAAGGTCACTCTGTGACCTTAACTCTTTATTCACAGGACCTCCCTTTTTATACCTGTGTGATCAGGTAAGGAGTGTCTCGCACAAGTTCACTCCTTGTGGTAAAGGTGTGTATCTAGGTTGAGTGTGTACTATAATACAGTGGTGTTACATTGTGGTTACATCCATGACAGTCCTGGTAACGACCCCTGGGGAACTTGACTTCCTTACAATAATCGTTCCTTCCAACAATACCTTCCTCCAGTCTGAGAAACAACTGTTCAACGCTACTCTGTTTCCTCCCTTACCCAATTCCTTATCCATGCTGCCACTGTCACTTTTATTCCATGGGCTTCAATTTTGCTGCAAGCCTATTATGTGGCACTTTGTCTTATGAGCCAGATTGGGCCACGTCTTCAGAGAGATGCCTCTGGCCCGAGTGATTTTCCAGCCTCGGACTCATTTACTTCACTTTGGCAGGACCCCTGCCTTTGATGGAGAGATTGCCTGGAATGGGAGTGGAGAATGGCACCAGAAGGTATCGAGAGGCCTTGCCATGGCATTATGTTGCTGGCAGTCTCAGTGCAACTGGTACAAGATCAAAAACAAATTCAAAACTTGTTTTTGCATTTGCAACTAAAGCCAATGCAGTCATTTTATTGCAGAAGCTTTTGGACCATAGCAGTGTAATGTATTGTAATGAAAAATACTTTAAGTAATATAGTTCCATGATTTGACTGTGGTACTGAAGATTGTTGGCGGGAAAATGGGTGGGGTCAAGGAGGACCAATTTTGCATCCCCATCTGCCCCAGTCCTGCCCGAAATTGTCCAAGGGAGGGTGGAAGATACGAGCCTATATTTGATATTGAAGCTTTCTCCCCATAACCTTGCAAATTAGTCCTCTTCAACTACATGTCTAATTCCTTTTAAAAGTTCCTATGGAATCTGATTCCACCACCCTTTCAGGTAATGTGCTCCAGATTTTGCACAACCCTCTGTGTGAAGAAATGTCTCCTCTAGTTCTTTTGTCAATGATTTTAAATCTATGACCTCTGGTTACTGACCCACTTGCTGGAGGGAATAGATTCTCCCTATTTTCTCTATCAAAACCCCTCATAATTTTGAATAACTCTATTGGATCTCCCTTTAACTTTCGTTGCTCTGAGGGAGAACAATGCCAGCTTCTCCAGTCTGTCCGCATCACTGAACTCCCTCATCCCTGGATCATCCTGGTAAAGCTTCTCTACTCTCTCTCCTGGCCCCTGGTCATCCTTCCTAAAGTGCGGTGGCCAGAAATACACACACTACTCCAGCTGAGGAGTAACCTAACCAGAGATTTGTAAAGGTTTAGCATGCCTTCCCTTGTTTTTGTATTCATTGCCCTTACTTACAAAGCCAAGTATCCCACACGCTTTCTTAACTGCTTTTTCAACTTCCCCTGCCACCTTTAAAGATTTGTGAATAGGCACCCTCTGTGCTTACACCCCTTCAAAATAGTACCATTTAGATTATAAATCTGAGGGGCTGCAAAATAGAACAAGATCTGGATCAGAACTCTTCCTTCCACAGGAAAACATTACCGTTGCCAGAACATGCGTGAGCAGTGAAAGATCGGATTAGATTCCCAAATAGCTCTCATTTAACAATCATAGTAGGCACTTTGCACATTGTGATAAAGACTATCGGGTATCTTATGATTCACATTTTTCTTCACAGAAAATCTACAGTTACATTTATTTCAAAAAATATTTTGATGTGTGAATATGGATGTCAGCACTCAAGAAATACTTGATGAAATCAAGACTTCTCAGGAGCAAGGTGATGATGGGAACTTGTTTTACTTGTATGTGGCGACCCCTGGTGGAGCTCCAAGAGACATCCATAAAAAATTGGTAAAGCCTTTTCTGCAGGAGCGCGGATGGCAGAAGGTCAGCTACCCAAACACTGGATTCAGGTACATGAATCATTTGAAGTGATTTCTGCTGATTATTAGTCATTGTGCGTGACTCTGCACCACCACCTCCCGAGTCCCTCAGGCGCAACCAGACCATTGCCAACAACCGCATCCTGTTCAACCCTGAGCTTAATTGCATCCATATGTCCCATCTATCATAAAGACTGCTTGTTTCCATCTCTTGCAACACTGCCGACCTCCACCCCTACCGTAGCTCTTTGTCTGCTGAAACCGTCATGCATGCCTTTGTCACTTCCGCAAACTCCAGCTTATCCGAAGCTCTGCTGCACAATAGCCAACCTGCACTATAGGGCCAGCTGGCTTTAGCCGTAATATTTTGCTGCCTTGTCCTGCCGGGCATACTGTACTGCTGAACTCGGGTGGGTGCTCTGGATTGACCAATTCCTGCAGCAACACTTGCACCTCACCAGTCCTCGCAACAGGGGCTTCAGATGCACCACCTCTCCATTGTTGGCCCACAAACTCCTTTCTTGCCTCCACATTTATTTTGCCAGCCACTTTTTGTGCTCTGAACAATCTTCAAATTGCTGTAATATACAGAAGCAGCATTTATAACCTTTCTAAGTGTTAATTACATTCCTTTAACTTGTCAGCAGCCCTTTAAGGATATGAAATTTCCCACCCCATCTCTTTGATAAGCTTCCAGTGCTCGGCTCAGTATCGGCTAGAAACTGAACATGGATAAATAATGAGGAGCAAACCCAGGAGATCCAAGAGATGAACCCTGCTGAAAACCATCAAGTGGCCCGCTCACTGTGGGAATACTTTGCCAGTTTATGTGGCCCCTCGGGGAATCTAACAGTGCTTTGTGCGTAGAAAAAGGAAGTTGGACAGGGCAGTGGAATTGTTCCATTGCTGATCTACCTCGTTTTTTTTTTATTCGTTCTGGGATGTGAGCATCACTGGCAAGGCCAGCATTTATTGCCCATCCCTACTTGCCCTTGAGATGGTGGTGGTGAGCTGCCTTCTTGAACCGCTGCAGTCCTTGTCGTGGAGATACTCCATTGTGCTATTAGGGAGGGAGTTCCAGGATTTTGACCCAGTGACGATGTATTTCCAGGTCAGGATGGTGTGTTACTTGGAGGGGAGCTTGCAGGTGATGGTGTTCCCATGCGCCTGCTGCCATTGTCCTTCCAAGTGGTAGAGGTCGCGGGGAGTTGCTGCAGTGCATCTTATGGATAGTACACACTGCAGCCACGGTGCGCTATTTGGGGAGGGAGTTAATGTTTAAGGTGATGGATGGATTAGGGTTAGGGTTAGCAGCTGCATTGTCCTGTATGGTGTCGAGCCTCTTGGGTGTTGTTGGAGCTGCACTCATCCAGGCAAGTGAACCCCAGCTCGGCATGAGGTAGAAAAGGCCATCCGGCAACTGAAGAACAACAAGGCCTCAGGATCAGATAGAATCCCTGCCGAAGCACTAAAACATGGCAGCGAAGCACTATTGGAATGAATACATGATCTCATTTCTCATTTGGAAGGAGGAGAGCGTGCCAGGAGATCTCAGAGATGCGGTAATCATGACCATCTTCAAAAAAGACGACAAGTCCGATTGCGGTAATGACAGAGGGGTTTCCCTGCTGTCTGCCACATGGAAATCACAAGAATCCTCCTCAATCGCCTTGTCTCTGTGGCTGAAGAGCTCCTCCCAGAGTCACAATGCGGATTCCACCCACTAAGGCGCACAATGGACATGATCTTCACCACGCGGCATATCCAAGACAAATGCAGGGAACAGCACCAACCCTTGTACATGGCCTTCTTTGACCTCATAAAGGCCTTCAACACGGTCAACTGGGAGAGATTATGGAGTGTCCTCCTCAAATTCGGCTGTCCTCAAAAGTTTGTCACCATCCTTCGCCTGCTTCACGACGACATGCAAGCCATGATCCGGACCAACAGATCCAACACAGATCCAATTCACATTTGGACAGGGATCAAGCAAGGATGTGTCATTGCACCAACGCTCTTCTCGATCTTCCTTGCTGCAATGCTCCAACTCTCCCTCAGTAAGCTCCCCGCTGGAGTGGAGCTAATCTACAGAACAAACGGGAAACTTTTCAACCTCCGTCACCTCCAGGCCAGATCCAAGGTCATCCCATCCTCTGTCATTGAATTACAGTACACGGACGACACTTGCGTCTGCGCACACTCGGAGGCCGAACTCCAAGCCATCGTCAACACCTTCACCAAGGCATACGAGAGCATGGGCCTTACACTAAATATCCATAAGACAAAGGTCCTCTACCAACCTGACCCGCCACGCAGCACTGCCCCCCGATTATCAAAATCCACAATTGCTGCTTTGATGTCAAGGGCAGTCACTCACCTCACCTCTGAAATTCAGCTCTATTGTCCATGTTTAGACCAAGGCTGTAATGAGATCTGGAGCCGAGTGGTCCTGGCGGAACCCAAACTAAGCATCCGTGAGCAGGTTTTTGGTGAGTAAGTGCCGCTTGATAGCACTGTTGACGACACCTTCCCATCACTTTGCAGATGATTAAGACTAGACTGATGAGTCAGTAATTGGGCGGATTGGATTTGTCCTGCTTTTTATGAACAGGTGATACCTGGCCAGTTTTTTTCAAATTGTCGGATCGGTGTCAGTGTTGTAGCTGTACTGAAACAGCTATTCTAGAGGCGCGGCTAGTTCTGGAGCACAAGTCTTCAGCACGACAGCCGGGATGTTGTTGGGGCCCATAGCCTTTGCTGTATCCAGTGCACTCAGCCGTTTCTTGATATCGCGTGGAGTGAATCGAATTGGCTGAAGACTGGATTCTGTGATGGTGGGGACCTCAGGAGGAGGCCAATATGGATCATCCACTCGGCACTTCAGGCTGAAGATGGTTGCAAACGCTTTTACACTTGCGTTCTGGGCTCCACCATCACTGAGGATGGGGATACTCATGGACCCGCTTCCTTCTGTTAGTTGTTTAATGGTCCACCAACATTGACAACTGGATGTGGCAGGACTGCAGAGCTTTGACCTGATCTGTTGATTGTGTTGGAGCTTCCCCAGGATGGTACCTCATTTTTAGGTAGGCCTGGTGCTGCCTCTAGCATGTTCTTCTGCACTCCTCATTGAACCAGGGTTGGTCCCCTGGCTTGATGGTAAAGGGAGATTGAGGGATGTGCCGGACCATGAGGTTACAGATTGTAGTGGAATACAATTCTGCTGCTGTTGATGACCCACAGCGCCTCATGAAGGCCCAGTTTTGAGCTGCTAGATCTGTTCTGAATCTATCCCATTTAGCACAGTGGTAGTGCCACACAACATGGTGAAGGGTGTCCTCAGTGTGAAGACAGGACTGTGCAGTGATCACTGCTACCAATGCTGTCATGGACAGATGCATCTGCGACAGATAGATTGGTGAGGACAAGTAGGTTTTCCCCTCGTGTTGGTTCTCTCACCACCTGCTGCAAGCCCAGTCTAGCAGCTATGTCCTTCAGGACTCGGCCAGCTTGGTCAGTAGTGGTGCTACCGAGCCACTCTTGGTGATAGAAATTGAAGTCCTCCACCCAGAGTACATTCTGTGTCCTTGCTACCCTCAGTGCCTCTCCCAAGTGGTGTTCAACATGGAGGTGTACTGATTCATCAGCTGAGGGAGGGCGGTAGGTGGTAATCAGCAGGAAGTTTCCTTGCCCATGCTTGGCCTGAAGCCATGAGACTTGATGGGGTCCAGAGTCAATGTTGAGGACTCCCAGGGCCACTCTCTCCCGACTGTATACCACTGTGCCACCACCTCTGGTGGGTCTGTCCTGCCAGTGGGACAGGACATACTCGGGGATGGTGATAGAGGAGTCTGAGATATCGGCTGAAAGGTATGATTCTGTGAGTATGACTATGTCAGGCTGTTGCTTGACGAGTCTGTGGGGCAGCGCTCCCAATTTTGGCATGTCCCCAGATGTTGGTGCGGAGGACTTTGCAGGGTCAACTGGGCTGGGTGTGCCGTTGTCGTGTCCGAAGCCGGTGCCGAGGTCGATGATGGGTGGTCCGTCCGGTTTTATTCTCATGGTTGTTTCTTGTAGCAGTTCGTTACAACTGAGTGGCTTGCTCGGCCAATTCAGAGGGCAGTTAAGAGTCTGGAGTCGCATATAGGTCAGACCGGATAAGGACGGCAGACTTCCTTCCCTAAAGGTCATTAGTGAAGCAGATTGATTTTTACGACAATCCAGTAGTTTCATGGTCACCATTACTCATACTAGCTATTTAATTCCAGATTCATTTAATTAACTGAATTTAAATTCCCCAGCTGTCATGGTGGAATTTGAATTTGCGACTCCAGATTATTAGTCCAGGCCATTGGATTACTAGCCCTGTAACTTAACCACTATATGCTACCATTCCCATGTTATCTGCAGTGAGAACCATCGCTTAGTATAATTTTGATTCCAAAAGTTTTTATAGTGACATCACTGGAACCAATTTTCAATCAACATGTTAATTTACGTTTACAGGGTTTTTGTATCTAAAGCAAATGTCTTCTTTTATTGTGTATAATTATTATTGCGTATCTCATGTACTGTGTAAATCGATGGTGTGATGAGAAGTTATGGAATGCAAATTATATCCCATGGTCCTCATCACATATCCTTTATTTTTATTTCTTGCAGATTAGTGCAGACCTATTGCAATCTGACTGTTCGGTTAGAGATGAGACAATAGATATTTCTGTTCAGATCACCTAGTTTCTTTGCACAAAAAGATCTATGTGCCAAGATTCTGCTTTGGATACCAAAAGAAAGGCACTTATTGCAACTATTTCTGATATTGGGAGAATGCATTCAAATATCTAAAAAGTATAAGAATGTAGGCTTCGGGTGCTTATTTACAGAAATGATCATTTACAGAAATTATCAAGCACAATGCCGGCAGCTCAGTACAAATCAAGCCCTTATTGTTGCTCACAGTGACTGGTGCCAGACTGGTTGGCACCAACCATCTCCAGTTTCCAGTTGGTTTCTGATATTATCTCGCTGATATCTTTAGATATAATACATTAATCAGTAACATCATTGATGGCTGTGCTGATGATTCCGATATTCCCATTTATATCTCCTCTAGATCCACTTTCAGATTCTTTACTTGTCCCATTGCCATCTTCTTTTGTCATTTAATCTCTCCTGACTCAACTATTCCAGTGCACTCTTGGCTGGCCACCCACATTCCAGCCTACCTCAAAACTGCGTTGCCCATGTGCTAACTCTCACCCATCATCCCTGTGCTCACTGACCTACATTGGCCCCTGGTTAAGCAATGCCTCGATTTCAGAATTCTCAACCTTGTTTTCAAATTCCTCCATGGCCTCACCCCTCCCTATCTCTGTAATCTCCTCCAGCCTCACACGCCCCGAGATGTCTGCGCTCATCTAATTCTGCCCTCTTGAGCATCCCTGATTATAATCACTCAACTATTGGTGGCCGTGCCTTCTGTTCCCTCGGCCCAAAGCTCTGGAACTCCCTCCCCAAACCTCTCCCCTTCTCTATATCTCTTTCTTCCTTTAAGATGCTCCTTAAAACCTATCTCTTTGACCAAGCTTTTGGTCACCTGCCCTAATTTCTCCTTATGTGACTCGGTATCAATTTTTTTTTGTCTCATAATACTCCTGTGAAGCACCTTGGGACGTTTTACTACGTTAAAGGTGCTATATAAATACAAGTTGCTGTTGTTGTTGAGTTAAAATAGCCCGGGTCTCATTTCTGTAACAGTGAGTGAGTTTCTAACTCACGCGCCTACCCACGCAGCTGGAGTTAAAATGGGGGTTGCTGTCTTTCTGACTGGAGTTTATCTTTCCTCTACTCACCACCTACTGCCGATATCCCAGCTGAAATGAGGACATCATTGCACGGAGAATTGTGCAGAAGAATCCATGTCCTTTCAACAAGCTGCAATGTGGATTTTGCACTGAGCGTTGAATAACTGCCTTGTAATGCAACCAGATTAGCCTGAGTCCACTTTACACTATGCAGACACACACTATTACGGGGCCAAGCCATTGTCCACTCACAGTTAATGACCATTTTTAACTAAACTGGATTTTATCACCCAACCACGAGTTTTCTTTTTAAATAATTTGTTATTCGTCATAGACCATTGATATTGTGTCTTCAGTGGAGCAATCAGGTATTGGTCAGTCTGGAGAAGTATTTTATATTTTTAATTTAGTTGGGAATTCCACGCTTTGATGGACTGGATGGTTATTATGACTTTTTATGCATAAGTTCACCATTTCAGGGATTAAATGCCTGAATGGTGTAGGCAGAAATGAAATAACAGGATTACCAGCAATAAAGAAAATAACTATATATAGGGCAGCAATTATTCTCCCTGTGGCTCAGTGGGTAGCACACTCGCCTCTGAGTCAGAAGGTTGTGAGTTCAAGTCCCACTCCAGGGACTTGAGCACATAAGTTTCAGCTCCAGTGCAATGCTGTGGGAGTGCTGCACTGTCGGAGGTGCCGTCTTTTGGATGAAACGTTAAACCGAGGCCCCGTCTGCTCTCTCAGGTGGATGTAAAAGATCCCATGACATTATTTCAAAGAAGAGCAGGGGTCCTGGCCAATATTTATCTTCAATCAACATAACAAAAAAACCCAGATTATTTGGTCATTATCACATTGCTGTTTGTAGGAGCTTGCTGTGCACAAATTGACTGCAACGTTTTCCCACATTCCAGCAGTGACTACACTCCAAAAGTAATTCATTGGCAGTAAAGCGCTTTGAGACGTCTGGTGGTCGTGAAAGGCACTATATAAATGCAAATCTTTCTTTCTTACAGCTGAGCGCAGATTAACAGGAATATTTAAGTGAAGTGTAACACAATTTTCCCACTTTCTGCAGGGCATTATACTTCTGCCACAAAAAGTCCGATGGACAGGAGAAAGCAGAAGCTGTGAGAGACCGAACAGAGCTGAAAAACAAACTGGATGAATATAAGGAAATGAATAATGTCGACTTCAAAGTCCATATGGTGCTGTCTGTGCCAGTAAATTACGACGAAGATTTTGTCGAATTGACCTCACAACCTGGGTCCATTGAATGGTGAAAGTAGAACTGATGCAAGAGTGGGTACACTAGCCACTCAGATTGTCTGTCTGCAGTAAATATTGGATCTTTGCCTAGTTCTAGTAGCACTTTATCCAGTGAATGTTAATAATCAGGGCATGATTTATTTGGGTTAAACCTTTTCAACAAAGCAAAAATTGAAAATAATGTGTGCAATTGATTACACTTTTAAAATTGTCCTTATCCTGTTTGAGCCCCTTTCCTCTCCACCCATTGCTTTGTCAGCTGGTAAGATGGAAGATTGTAGACGGTCCATTAGACAGTCAATGCCGTTCTGACTGAGCTGATCAGCAGCATGCTCTGCAGTATGCAATTGATGGAAAGTCGTTCACATATCTAGTCACTTTATTGAAAGCTATCATGTAGCAGCTTGTGAATGTTATGTATGTCAATAGATGGAAAAATTCACACAGCTGCAACTACAATGTGGGAAATGTAGAAATACCTATAACTTTAGCAGGACAATCTGAGATCATAAGTTGAAGTCAACCTTCAAGATGAAAAAGAGGAATAAATGAACAAAACCTGATTTGTTTTTACTCACATAGTATAAATAAAATAAATAAACTCTAGATATAGTTATCCCTTTTTAGAGATGTGTTCCTAATTTTGTTTAATACTCTCAGGTTTCCGAGATTTACCGAATGTTGCCGTTGTATCCTGCAAGTATAAAGGCATTTGACAATCTAACCTTTTTTGGTTAAGTGGAGGATCCTGTTAAAAATAATGTACTTTACTAATTTAATTGTACCTTGCCCACTTTGCACGTGCTTAACAGAATTAAAAATTATATACTTACATTATTTACGTCTACCTTGCTAGCTATGCGTGTTTGAAAAGATTTAGATTGTTAGCCACCTTGCACCCTCCATAAACTGGAGCTCATCCAAAACTCTGCTACCTGTATCCTAACTTGCACCACGTCCTGTTCACCCATATACTGGTCACCCATCACCCCTGTTTTCACTGACCTACATTGGCTTCCACGTCCAGCAATGCCTCCATTTTAAATTTCTCATCCTGGTTTGCAAATCCTTCCACAGCCTTGCCCTTCCCTATCTCTGTAACCTCCTCTAGCCCTATAATCCTCCGAAATCTCTGCGCTCCTCCAATTCTGGCCTCTTGCACATCCCCAATTTTAATAACTTGACAGCTATGCCTTCAGCAACCTGAGCCTTACGCTCTGGAATTCCCTCCCATAATATCTCTGCATCTCTACCTCTCCCTCCTGCTTCAAGATGCTCCTTAAAACCTACCTCTTCATCTGTCTTAATATCTCCTTATGTGGCTCAGTGTCAAATTTTGTTTGTGAAGCCTCTTGGGACGTTTTACTATGCTAAAGACATATAAATACAAGTTGTTTAAGCCAACAATTTTGAATGTATGCATAAAATACTTGTACATTCGGAGTGAGGTTTTAATAAAGAGACCTATAAATAGTTACTATCTCTGCTGCTAATTCACGTATTGTTTTTCACAATGATTTTACCAGAGCTGTAATGAACTTATTTGTTTTTTGAGAGGTTTCAAAGCTTTTAGGTACCTATGGACTCATAGCTGGAGAGAGCTCAAACTGAAGCACGATTAGGATAGGAATTAGTCAGAGTGACAAAGCTTCACATCTAACGTACGAATTTAGAAGCCCAAAAGCTTTGTTACAGCATTAGTGCTTATTATCCAACTCTGAGAGTTTTGTTGCTATTTCTGTTAAAGGTCCTTTTTGAAAGTGCTTTTGCTATTTATTATTAGTGATTCAGCTATAATTAACTGCCATTTTCCTTCGAAAACACTTGTTTGAGAGAGATTTCAACTGGTAGGAGATTTGCTTTTTAGCAAGGCAGAATGGTGAGGTGCTGTGAATTAAGGGCAGCAGCTCTTGTGATGTTGTCCCAGCCATGATCTTTCAGGTGATGGGTAGCCCAGCTACATCTTTTGTTATGTTATACAGGATGGACTCTGATGTGGAGCAGGCCACTTTTTTGTCCACTTTATCAGGGTCATCGACTTGAAACGTTAACCCTATTTTTCTCTCCACAGATGCTGCCTGACCCACTGAGATTTCCAGCATTTTCTGTATTTATTTCAGATTGCAGCATCTGCAGTATTTTGCTTTTGCACTTTATATCAGTGTTAGCAGCCAGTGTTCTAAAATAGCCTTGGACTGTTTGGAGTCAAGGAGCAAGTGCAGAGAAAAATATTCCATCACTAAGCAGATATGCGCTTTATAGAGGACAGAAGACTAATGTGAAAGATTTGGCCTCAGGTGCCATCATTCAGTTAAGTTGCCTGACCCCCACTGCAATAGATTATATTTCCACACATCCATTATTGCTTTAGCCCACCAGTTAAAAGAGGAAATATTGTACATTGATCAAAAGATTTCTTGACAGGTTGATTCTAACCCTACAGTGCAATCGTGAGGTTAAGATGTGGAGAAATTTGAAACCCAGACTGTCTACTATCTCAACTAACATGTTCTGGACCACATGATTGGCCCACAGGAGGTGAGCTTTATCAGTTCACTTCACTCCCAGCATAATTGGACCATTTCCAGCAGCCCAGTCAAGAACCAGAAAGTTCTCCAAATCAAGGTGAGTTTAAATGTCAAGACAAGGTGGGAATTTAAACTCCTGACAGTTTGATTGGAAGTCTGGAGACCGTTCAATGTTACTTTTGAGGTATTTTACTTTTGACAGGTTGATATTGCAATGGTAAATGAAGAGAAAACAAGAAAAAAATGATTTGCAGTTTGGGATCAACAGAAACCTAATCAAGCCTAGAATGCACATCACCTTCCAGTGGCTTTAGAAATACTGTAGCATATCTAGCCCATAATCTGACACACTTGCAAGCAAGAGATTATCTAACCTCTCCAGCCAATGAATAATAGGATTTAGGTTGCTCGGTGACCTGAAGCAATAGGTCCCAACCTAATTGTGAATCAATTCGAAGACCTTTATAACAGCTGTTGAATGAGTGAATGATCTGACCGCATAGAAATAGGCAGAAATGATCTTTTCTATTTGTCATTGTGAGGTTAAGGATATGAAGTTTTAAGAATCAGTGCAAGTGAAGCACAGCTGCCTTTTGAAACTTCATAACAGAATGTGTCCGCAGAGTTCTCTGATGCTTTCTCTAACTCTTATTTAGCTGTTTCCACTGCTATCTGAGTTATATTTATCTTCCTAATTGTTAATGTACCGCATGTGCCTGTAAGGGTTTTACTAAAAATTTGCAACATGCACTGACAGCCTTGTGTGCAACTTGCTGCAAAATACAATGGGCCGGATTTTGCGGTCAACAGTGAACGCTCGCCGTTCATTACACTTACAGCTGCCCACGGACTTTTTGTGGGCTTTTGGGCAGCAATTTATAGTCATCGGAAGTTCAAAACAGCATGAGGGCCTTTACAGGGAATCTGGGACAAGAAATTAAGACTTATGCCGTTAAAACTTCACTTACACTTGAATGGACAAGCCCGAACATTTTCTGGCTTGGTTAGTGAGTATCGAGTGGGTAGGTACCGCAACTTCATTCCATTCGTGTGTTTGAGTGCCGAGTCTTTTGGCGAGGAAGAGCGAAGCTTCTGGAGGAGCAGGGCAAATCTGACAGCGACTTCCTGATTTCCGCCTTTAACTGCACATGTATGTACGCCGGAAGTTGCTGTCAATTTTACTCCTGAATAACCGTGAGCACTGGTAGCCTCACCATTATTCCTACCACAAAATTCGGGCCATTTTGTTTATTCTGTTATATCAATGGCTACACTCAATCCCATTGTACACACTCATTCAATGACTCCAAACAACTTCTCATTCATTCTCAATAAATTAGAGGACCAAACCACTTTCTATTTACTTCCTTTGAAAAGCAGGAAATACAAACATAAATATAAATAAACCAATCACTTGATGGTAAACTAGTAAGTTGTCATTGTGCTACTAGGTTTTCTTTTATAAAAACTATGTCTTCACTAAAATGACACAATTTTGAATGGGTAAATTGACTAACCCTACTGGATGGTGATGAGACCGATGTAGAATCTGGGTACTGAAGCATGGTGGTTATGTTACTGGACTAGTAATCCAGAGACGTGAGTTCAAATCCCACCACCAAGGTTGGGGAATTTAAATTCAGTTAATTACGTAACTATGGAATTTTTCAAAAGGCGAGTATCAGTAACCATGAAACTACCGGATTGTTGTAAAAACCTAACTTGTTCACTAATTTCCTTTAGGGACGGAGACGTGCTGTCCTTACCCAATCTTGCAAATATGTGACTCCAGCCCCATAGAAATGTGGATATGATCCTGGCTGCTTTTAGCTATTTTCAAGTTCGTAATTCTATCTAAAAACAATATATTCATCTAATTTAATATTATTAATTTCATTACTAAAATCATTCAATTCAATATGTGGTCAGGAATTGCTGCTGATTTAATTACTTCTTTAAACTCATTAAATATTTAATGCACCACAGTCAGGAAATGCTATTCTGTACCAGTCACATTATGTGCATTCACTCTACAACAGCTTTATTACAAAGTGGTTTCACTTCACTGCGACACTGTAGTTACAGCATAAAAAGAGGTTGAATCCAGACTCAGCGCCCAACCTGGTGCCAAAGTGAAAGCCTCTGGAGGAAAGAGTCTCACTCCAACAACAATAACAACTTACATCTATCTTATGCCTTTAAAGCAGAAAGATGTCCCAAGGGACTTCACAGAAACATGGTAAGTCCAAAATAGACACCAAGCCAAAAACAGATACTAGCTGGGGTGACTAAAAGCTTGGTCAAAGAGATAGGTTTTAAGGAGCATCTTAAAGGAGGACAGGTGGAGAGGCAGGGAGGTTTAGGGAGGGAATTCCACAGCTTAGGGCCTGACTGGCTAAATGCATGGCCACCAATGGTGAGATGAAGGCGATGAGGGATGCACAAGAGGTCAGAGTTGAAGGAAAGCAGGGTGCTCGGAAGGTTGAAGAGCTGGAGGAAGCTTTAGCGATAGGGAGAGGCAAGGTCATGAAGGGAATTGACATGATCGTGAGAATTATAAACGGGAGTTGTTGGTGGATCGAGAGCCAACATGGGACAATGATCACAGGCGTGATGGGTGAGCGGGACTTGGTGCAGGTTAGGATTGGGTTGAAAAGCAGAAAAGCATTGCAATGGTCAAGTCTGTAGGTGACAAAAGCATAAATGAGGGTTTCGGTAGCAGATGCGTTGAGGCAGGGACGGAGACAGGGTGGAGTCAGCCTGGAGCATAGACAAACCAATGTCCAGGTTTCAAGACAGTTGTAGAGAGTATAACCAGCACAGGTTCATCCAGGGGTCAACATAAGAAATAGGAGCAGGAGTCGGCCATTTGCCCCCTCAAGCCTGCTCCGCCACTCAATAAGATCATGGCTGATCTGATCATGGCCTCAACTCCACTTCCCCGCCCGCTCCCCATAACCCTTCACTCCCTTATCGTTCAAAAATCTGTCTGTCTCCACTTCAAATACATTCAATGACCCAGCCTCCACAGCTCTCTGGGGTAGAGAATTCCAAAGATTCACGACCCTCTGAGAAGAAATTCCACCTCATCTCCGTTTTAAATGGGTGACTCCTTATTCTGAAACTATGCCCCCTAGTTCTAGATTCCCCCATGAGGAATCATTCAATTCAATATGTGGTCAGGAATTACTGCTGATTTAATTACTTCTTTAAACTCATTAAATATTTAATGCACCACAGTCAGGAAATGCTATTCTGTACCAGTCACATTATGTGCATTCACTCTACAACAGCTTTATTACAAAGTGGTTTCACTTCACTGTGACACTGTAGTTACAGCATCTCAGGAATCAACCTTGTGAACCTTCTCTGAACTGCCCCCAATGCAAGTATATCCTTCCTTAAATAAGGAGACCAATACTGTACGCAGTACTCTAGGTGTGGCCTCACCAATACCCTGTACAGTTGTAGCAGGACTTCTCTACTTTTACACTCCATCCCCCTTGTAATAAAGGCCAACATTCCATTTGCCTTCCTAATTACTTGCTATACCAACATACTAACTTTTTGTGTTTCATATACAAGGACCCCAGATCCCTCTGTACTGCAGCATTTTGTAATCGCTCTCCATTTAAATAATGACTTGTTTTTTTATTTTTGTGGATAACCTCACATTTTTCCACATTATACTCCATCAACCAAATCTTTGCCCATTCACTTAGCCGATCTACATCCCTTTGCAGATTCTTTGTGTCCTACTCACAGTTTGCTTTCCCACCTATCTTTGTATCATCAGCAAATCTGGCTACAATACATTCGTCCCTTCATCCAAGTCATTAAGATAGATTGTAAATAGTTGAGGCCCCAGCACTGATCCCTGCGGCACCCCACTAGTTACAGTTTGCCAACCTGAAAATGAACCATTTATCCCGACTCTCTGTTTTCTGTTAGTTAGCCAATCCTCTATCCATGCTAATATATTTCCCCCAACCCCTTGAGCTTTTATCTTGTGCAGTAACCTTTTATGTGGCACCTTGTTAAATGCCTTCTGGAAGTCCAAATACACCACATCCACTGGTTCCCCTTTATCCACCCTGCTCGTTACATCCTCAAAGAACTCTAGAAAATTTGTCAAACACGATTTCCCTTTTGTAAAACCATGCTGACTGCTTGACTGCATTATAATTTTCTAAATATTCTGCTACTACTTCCTTAATAATGGACTCCAGCATTTTCCCAACGACAGATATTAGGCTAACTGGTCTACAGTTTCCTGTTTTCTGTCTCCCTCCTTTCTTAAATAAGGGTGTTGCATTTACGGTTTTCCAATCCACTGGGACCTTTCCAGAATCCTGGGAATTTTGGTTGATTACAACCAATGCATCTGCAGCCACTTTGTTTTAAGACCCAAGGATGCATGCCATCAGGTCGAGGGGACTTATCCACCTTTAGTCCCATTATTTTGCCTAGTACTTTATCTCTAGTGATAGTGATTGTTTTTACTTCCCCAGCTACCCCCCCACTGCCCTCCCCCCGCCACAATAGCTCCTTGATTATCCATTATTGGGATGATTTAGTGTCCTCTACAGTGAAGACCGATACAAAATATTTGTTCAAAGTCTCCGCCATTTCCCTGTTTCCCATTATTAATTATCCAGTTCCATCCTCTAAGGGACCAATGTTTACTTTAGCTAATGGTACTCACCAGTGAATCCAATATACCAGCTGAGGAGCAGTGGGTTTGACTGAAACACCAACAGCCGAGAGTGGTTACGCACCCGGAGCCAACATACGGTGAAAGGTGAAACCACAGGAGCAATGCAGATGACAGAGCTGGTCCAAGAAACAGCTGTAGGAAGTTGAGTACACAAGATCTGGAGTAACAGTTGAAGCTTGGGGAACCAGTCCCATCCAGGTCAACAAAGGGTGACTGAGGTAGGGCGTGATTAAAGGCCTGATGGGCCCAGGGCAAACTGACCCAAATGGGCTGATAGTTATGTGTGTCCATGTTCATTACATTACGTATATGATTCTGATTCTGAGTATTAAAACATAGGCCAGTATATTCAACAATGAAACATCATGGCAGGAGAGGCCAGACCCGTGTCATGCTCCTCCTGTGCTATGTGGGAAGTCAGGGACATAGAAACATAGAAAATAGGTGCAGGAGTAGGCCATTCGGCCCTTCTAGCCTGCACCACCATTCAATGAGTTCATGGCTGAACATTCAACTTCAGTACCCCATTCCAGCATCCCTGACGACTACATGTGCAGGAAGTGTATCCAGCTGCAGTTCCTGATAGACCACATTAGGGCACTGGAGCTGTGCATAGATTCACTCTGGAGCATCCGCGATGCTGAGGATGTTGTGAATAGCACGTTTAGTGAGTTGGTCACACCACAGATAAAGAGAACTCAGGCAGATAGGGAATGGGTGGCCATCAGACAGAGCAGTGGAAGGAAGGTAGTGCAGGGGTCCCCTGTGGTCATCCCCCCCTCCAAACCAGATACACCACCTGGGGTGCTGTTGAGGGGGATGACTCATCAGGGGAGGGCAGCAGCAGCCAAGTTCATGGCACCATGGGTGGCTCTGCTGCACAGGAGGGCAGGAAAAAGAGTGGGAGAGGTATAGTGTGTAGGGGAGGACGAAAACCCCCTCATTTTACCCAGAAGGAAAAGGGCTGTGGGATCAGTCTGGGCTGTGAATTGAAACCGATGGAAGGAAAACTTTGGGACACAAATGAATTTTAAAAGAGCAGACAAGGCCTGCAGGGGATAAAAGGGGGTGCATTCATGGAGACCCCCCCCCAGTGTTTGGACTCATAGGAAAGGGAATTTAATTTGGAACTATCTACCAGAAAGTTTGAAATCCTAAAGTGCACATGGAAGAAACTACGAACTTTAATCGAATTTGGGATTTTTTAAAAGATGTATGTTGGGTCTGCAAGAAAAGGGGTGGAGTAAATATCAAAAAGGGCCAGTTTGGACATTGGAACTAATCAAATTGTCTGGGAACTGTATACCCTCGAAACTTGCCCCTTGAAAACATTAGCATTTAAACAATGCCACAAACATATTCCAACACCTTTTTCATCAGGCATAGAAATATCTGGCTCAGGCCAGACTAGCATAATGGCTACAGGAGGCCAATGCAATCAACACCCACTCAAACCTTGAGTAGGTTAACATCAATCTAAAACTGCTGCAATTTTCAAAATCAAAAGGTCCACCAATGAGAAGAATCGACTTCAGCAGGAGAGGTGGACTGGATAATCTGGCTATAAAAAAAGGGTTTCTGACGTAGTAAAAGAAGTGATGATTTTCCCTGCCCTCGTGATTCAACAATCACAACCAGCAAGCCTCTCGACACTGAAGGAAAACCAGTGTCCGAAGACACCGAAGATAGAAGAAACAAACCACCAGACTGCGGAAGGCACAGTAGTGAGTATAACCTCTGGTCCCCAGAACTCCCAACTCAGTTAGGCCAGGAAAGGTGGGAGGTTGGGCATTGTACTGCTAAACTGGTGTAAAGATTTTTGTTGGGTCCATTTTAGTGGGATTTAGGGGGATTATTTTGTTGGTGTATTGCTGTTTGTTGAGTTACACCTTGTCAAATAAATTGGAAGCCTAAAGTTCCTCTTGGAATCACCTTGTCTCAGTTCTATTGTATTACATCTCCTGATCGTGAGTCTTATGTCAGAACCGTGTAAGGGAAGCTAGGAGCGCCTCGAAAACGCTCAATTGTGTGTCACAGGCTAGGGAAGAAGGGGTTAGGAGTGTTTGACACTCACAGGTGCCTCACAGGCTAGGCATAAGCTGCGGGGACGCACGAGTCTCAAAACCCCCTTCCTAAGCTGTGGACACAGTCTCTCCAGGGGTGCTCTTGCAGCACTCAGGGTACCTCACAGGCCAGGCATAAGCTGTGAGGGCAGAAGCCCAGAGAGAGACACTCAAGGCACAACAACAACCCTGTGAAAACCCCTTACAAGTGGTTGGGGATTATATTGTAAGGGGAATAGATAGGCGTTTCTGCGGCCACATCGAGACTCCAGGATGGTATGTTGCCTCCCTGGTGCAAGGGTCAAGGATGTCTCGGAGCGGCTGCAGGACATTTTGGAGGGGGAGGGTGAACAGCCAGTTGTCGTGGTGCATATAGGTACCAACAATATAGGGATGAGGTCCTACAAGCTGAATTTAGGGAGCTAGGAGTTAAATTAAAAAGCAGAACCTCAAAAGTAGTAATCTCAGGATTGCTACCAGTGCCACGTGCTAGTCAGAGTAGAAATAGCAGGATAGCTAAGATGAATACGTGGCTTGAGGAATGGTGCAGAAGGTAAGGATTCAAATTCCTGGGACATTGGAATCGGTTCTGAGGGAGCTGGGACCAGTAGAAACCGGACGGTCTGCAGCTGGGCAGACCGGAACCAATGTCCTAGGGGGGAGTGTTTGCTCGTGCTGTTGGGGAGAGGTTAAACTAATATGGTAGGGGGATGGGAACCTATGCAGGGAGACAGAGGGGAGTAAAAGACAGAATGAAGAAAAGTAAAAGTGGAGGGCAGAGAAACCCAAGGCAAAAATCAAAAAGGGCCACATTACAGCAAAATTCTAAAGGGACAAAGTGTGTTAAAAAGACGAGCCTGAAGGTTCTGTGCCTCAATGCGAGTAGTATTCGTAATAAGCTGGACGAATTAACTGCACAGGCAGCTATTAACGAATATGATATAATTATGATTATGGATATATGGCTCCAGGGTGACCAAGGCTGGGAACTCAACATCCAGGGATATTCAACATTCAGGAAGGATAGGCAGAAAGGAAAAGGATGTGGGGTATTGTTGCTGGTTAAAGAGGAAATTAACGCAATAGTAAGGAAGGACATTAGCTTGGATGATGTGGAATCTATATGGGTAGAGCTGCGGAATACCAAAGGGCTGAAAACGCTAGTGGGAGTTATGTACAGATCACCAAACAGTAGTAGTGAGGTTGGAGACAGCATCAAACAAGAAATTAGGATGCGTGCAATAAAGGTACAGCAGTTATCATGGGCGACTTTAATCCACATATAGATTGGGCTAAACAAACTGGTAGCAATACGGCGGAGGAGGATTTCCTGGAGTGTATTAGGGATGGCTTTCGAGACCAATATGTCGAGGAACCAACGAGAGGGTTAGCCATCCTAGACTGGGTGATGTGTAATGAGAAAGGACTAATTAGCAATCTTGTTGTGCGAGGACTCTTGGGGAAGAGTGACCATAATATGGTCAAGTTCTTTATTAAGATGGAGAGTGACACAGTTAATTCAGAGACAAGGGTCCTGAACTTAAGGAAAGATAACTGCGATGGTATGAGATGTGAATTGGCTAGAATAGACTGACGAATTATACTTTTAAAGCATTGACGGTGGATAGGCAATGGCAAACATTTAAAGATCACATGGATGAACTTCAACAATTGTACATCCCTGCCTGGAGTAAAAATAAAACGGGGAAGGTGGATCAACCGTGGCTAACAAGGGAAATTCGGGATAGTGTTAAATCCAAAGAACAGGCAAATAAATTGGCCAGAAAAAGCAGCAAACCTGAGGACTGGGAGAAATTAAGAATTCAGCAAAGGAGGACGAAGGGTTTAATTAGGAGGGGGAAAATAGAGTATGAGAGGAAGCTTGCTGGGAACATAAAAACTGACTGCAAAAGCTTCTATAGATATGTGAAGAGAAAAAGATTAGTAAACACAAACGTAGGTCCCTTGCAGTCAAAATCAGGTGAATTCATAATGGGGGACAAAGAAATGGCAGATTAATTGAAAAAATACTTTGGTTCTGTCTTCACGATGGAAGACACAAATAACCTTACGGAAATACTAGGGGACCGAGGGTCTAGCGAGAAGGAGGAACTGAAGGAAATCCTTATTAGTCAGGAAATTGTGTTACGGAAATTCTTGGGATTGAAGGCCGATAAATCCCCAGTGCCTGATAGTCTGCATCCCAGAGTACTGAAGGAAGTAGCCCTAGAAATAGTGGATGCATTGGTGATCATTTTCCAACAGTCTATCAACTCTGGATTAGTTCCTATGGACTGGAGAGTAGCTAATGTAACACCACTTTTTAAAAAAGGAGGGAGAGAGAAAACAGGGAATTATAGACTGGTTAGCCTGACATCAGCGCATTTGGAAAGCAGTAACAGGATTGGTCCAAGTCAGCATAGATTTATGAAAGGGAAATCATGCTTGACAAATCTTCTGGAATTTTTTGAGGATGTAACGAGTAGAGTGGACAAGGGAGAACCAGTGGATGTGGTGTATTTGGACTTTCAAAAGGCTTTTGACAAGGTCCCACACAAGAGATTCATGTGCAAAATTAAAGCACATGGTATTGGGGATAATGTATTGACGTGGATAGAGAACTGGTTGACAGGCAGGAAGCAGAGAGTTGGAATAAACGGGTCCTTTTCAGAATGGCAGATAATGATTAGTGGGGTGCCACAGGGCTCAGTGTTGGGACCCTAGCTATTTACAATATACATCAATGACTTAGATGAAGGAATTGAGTGTAATATCTCCAAGTTTGCAGATGACACTAAGCTGGGTGGCGGTGTGAGCTATGAGGAGGGTGCTAAGAGGCTGCAGGGTGACTTGGACAGGTAAGGTGAGTGGGCAAATGCATGGCAGATGCAGTATAATGTGGATAAATGTGAGGTTATCCACTTTGGTGGCAAAAACATGAAGCCAGAATGTTATGTATGGAGGAAAAGTCAGACTGAATACTGTGAGCTCAAAGTAAAGTGTGACCTTAGTCTTTTATTGTAGGTCTCCAGAGTGCCTCCTTAAATACCTGTGCTCCCAAGGGATTATGGGATGCCTTGGGACTCTAGGGGATGAGCCCTCTGGTGGCTATACAGAGTAAATACAAGTTTACATAGATAACAACACCGCCCCCCCGCCCCCCACCCTTCCCCCCCCGCCCCAAAGTCAATAGTGTAACTATTTACAATGTGAGTCGATCTTGCCCTGGTTGATCATCTCGATGTGAAAGCTGGTATTGTTGAATCATTTGTTGGGCCCTCGCTGGGCTGTTATGCAGCTGGCCTTGCTGGGCTGCCTGGTGTGTTGGGTCCTCCTGGGCTGCTGTGGATGATGAGTTCTGCTTCGTGGTCAACCGTGGTGCCGGTTGCCACTGGTGTGTATATTGGGGGATCAAAAAAGGTAGGGTCCAAGATGGGTTGCTCAGGATAGTCCTTGAATCTGCGTTTGATTTGGTCCAAGTGTTTCCAGTGAATGAGTCCATTTGAAAGTTTGACCCGAAACACCCTGCTCCCCTCTTTGGCCACATCAGTGCCGGGAAGCCACTTGGGACCTTGTCCATAATTCAATACAAATACAGGATCATTGATTTCAATCTCGCGTGACACATTTGCACTATCATGGTATGTACTTCATTGAAGCCACATGTTCATGTAGATCAGGGTGAACTAATAAGAGCCTTGTCTTAAGTGTTCTTTTCATGAGCAGTTCAGCAGGTGTGATCTCAGTGGGCAAGTGGGTCTCGTGCGGTAGCTAAGCAGGACTCGAGATAGGTGAGTCTGTAGTGAGCCTTCAGTTATCCTCTTAAAGCCTTGCTTGATGGTTTGCATTTCTCTCTCTGCCTCACCATTGGACGCTGGTTTAAACGGGGCAGATGTGATATGTTTGATCCCATTAGGGGTCATGAATTCTTTCAACTCAGCATTGGTAAAACATGGCCTGTTGTCGCTCACCAGAACATCGGGGTAGGCCGTGTGTGGCGAACATGGCCCGCAGGCTTTCAGTAGTGGCAGCGGACGTGCCTGTCGACATTATCTCACATTCAATCCACTCGGAGTACACATCTACAACCACAAGGAACATTTTACCTAAGAACGGGCCTGCATAGTGGATGTGTACCCTAGACCACGGTTTGGAGGGCCAAAACCATAAACTTAGCGGCGCCTCCCTGGGTATTACATCTGTGAACGTAGCACTCTAAGTCCGCATCGATACCGGGCCACCACACATGGGATCTGGCTATCACTTTCATCATTACGATGCCTGGGTGGGTACTGTGGAGGTCATTGATGAAGGTGTCTCTGCCCTTCTTGGGAACCACTACTTGATTGCCCCACAGAAGGCAGTTTGCCTGTATCAACATTTCATCTTTGCACCACTGGAATGGCTGTATCTCTTCCTGCATTTCCACTGGGACACTGGACCAGCTCCCGTGAAGCACACAGCTTTTGACTAGGGACAATAAGGGGTCCTGGTCATCCAGGTTTTGATCTGCCGAGCAGTGATGGGTGATTGCTCACTCTCAAATGCTTCCATAACCATGGCTAAATCTGCGGGCTGCGCCATCTCCACCCCCGTGGTGGGCAATGGCAGCCTACTGAGAGCATCGGCGCAGTTTTCTGTGCCTGGCCTGTGGCGGATGGCGAAGTTGTATGGGGACAACGTGAGCGCCCATCTCTGGATGCGAGCCGATGCGTTGGTATTTATCCCTTTACTCTCGGAAAACAGGGATATGAGTGGCTTATGGTCAGTTTCCAATTTGAATTTTAGCCCAAACAGGTATTGATGCTAACGCTTCTTTCTCAATCATGCTGTAGGTTCTCTCAGCCTTAGCCAGATTCCTGGATGCATAAGCAACCGGTTGCAGTTTCCCGAAATCTTTAGCTTGTTGCAATACACACCCGATGCCATATGATGACGCATCACATGCTAGTACCAAACGCTTACATGGATCATACAACACAAGCAATTTGTTTGAGCATAACAATTTTCTCGTTTTTACAAAGGCATTTTCTTGCCTTTTGCCCCAAACCCATTTGTCCCCTTTTCATAGTAAGATATGCAGTAGCTCTAACAGTGTGCGGAGACCCAGTAAGAAGTTACCAAAGTAGTTCAAGAGTCCCATAAACTACCGCAGCTCCATCACGTTCTGTGGCCTCGGTGCGTTCTCGATTGCCTCCGTATTCGAATCGGTGGGCCTGATGCCATCCGCCGCGATCCTCCTCCCCAAGAACTCCACTTCAGGCGCGAGGAAAACGCACTTTGAGTGTTTTAACCTGAGCCCCATGCGGTTGAGTCGACGAAGAACCTCCTCCAGGTTCTGCAGATGCTCGACTGTGTCCCGACCTGTGACCAAGATGTCGTCCTGGAAGACCACGCTGCCCCGTACCGACTTCAGTAAGAAACATAGAAATTAGGTGCAGGAGCAGGCCATTCAGCCCTTCGAGCCTGCACCGCCATTCAATAATATCATGGCTAATCATTCCCTCAGTACCCCTTTCCTGCTTTCTCTCCATACCCCTTGATCCCTTTGGCCGTAAGGGCCACATCTAACTCGCTTTTGAATATATCTAACGAACTGGCCTCAACAACTTTCTGCGGTCGAGAATTCCACAGGTTGACCACTCTCTGAGTGAAGAAGTTTCTCCTCATCTCGGTCGTAAATGGCTTACCCCTTATTCTTAGACTGTGACCCTTGGTTCTGGAACTCCCCAGAAACGGGAACATTCTTCCTGCCTCTAACCTGTCCAATCCCATCAGAATTTTATATGTTTCTATGAGATCCCCTCTCATTCTTCTAAACTCCAGTGGATACAAGCCCAGTTGATCCAGTCTCTCCTCATATGTCAGTCCTGCCATCCCAGGAATCAATCTGGAGAATTTTCGCTGTATTCCCTCAATACCAAGAAAGTCCTTCCTCAGATTTGGAGACTAAAACTGAACACAATATTCCAGGTAAGGCCTCACTAAGTCTCTGTACAACTGCAGTAAGACCTCCCTGCTCCTATACTCAAATCCTCTAGCTATGAAGTGGATAACCTCACATTTATCCACTTTTCAAAAAGGAGGGAGAGAGAAAACAGGGAATTATAGACCGGTCAGCCTGACATTAGTAGTGGGTAAAATGATGGAATCAATTATTAAGGATGTCATAGCAGCGCATTTGGAAAGAGGTGACATGATAGGTCCAAGTCTGCATTTGCCTTCTTAACCGCCTGCTGTACCTGCATGCCAAACTTCAATGACTGATGTACCATGACACCCTGGTCCCGTTGCACCTCCCCTTTTCCTAATCTGTCACCATTCAGATAATATTCTGTCTTCATGTTTTTGCCACCAAAGTGGATAACCTCACATTTATCCACTTTTAAAAAAGGAGGGAGAAAGAAAACAGGGAATTATAGACCGGTCAGCCTGACATTAGTAGTGGGTAAAATGATGGAATCAATTATTAAGGATGTCATAGCAGCGCATTTGGAAAGAGGTGACATGATAGGTCCAAGTCAGCATGGATTTGTGAAAGGGAAATCATGCTTGACAAATCTTCTGGAATTTTTTGAGGATGTTTCCAGTAAAGTGGACAAGGGAGAACCAGTTGATGTGGTGTATTTGGACTTTTAGAAGGCTTTCGACAAGGTCCCACACAAGTGATTAATGTGCAAAGTTAAAGCACATGGGATTCGGGGTAGTGTGCTGACATGGATTGAGAACTGGTTGTCAGACAGGAAGCAAAGAGTCGGAGTAAATGGGTACTTTTCAGAATGGCAGGCAGTGACTAGTGGGGTACCGCAAGGTTCTGTGCTGGGGCCCCAGCTGTTTACAGTGTACATTAATGATTTGGACGAGCGGATTAAATGTAGTATCTCCAAATTTGCGGATGACACTAAGTTGGGTGGCAGTGTGAGCTGCGAGGAGGATGCTATGAGGCTGCAGAGTGACTTGGATAGGTTAGGTGAGTGGGCAAATGCATGGCAGATGAAGTATAATGTGGATAAATGTGAGGTTATCCACTTTGGTGGTAAAAACAGAGAGACAGACTATTATCTGAATGGTGACAGATTAGGAAAAGGGGAGGTGCAACGAGACCTGGGTGTCATGGTACATCAGTCACTGAAGGTTGGCATGCAGGTACAGCAGGCGGTTAAGAAAGCAAATGGCATGTTGGCCTTCATAGCGAGGGGATTTGAGTACAGGGGCAGGGAGGTGTTGCTACAGTTGTACAGGACCTTGGTGAGGCCACACGTGGAGTATTGTGTACAGTTTTGGTCTCCTAACTTGAGGAAGGACATTCTTGCTATTGAGGGAGTGCAGCGAAGGTTCACCAGACTGATTCCCGGGATGGCGGGACTGACCTATCAAGAAAGACTGGATCAACTGGGCTTGTATTCACTGGAGTTCAGAAGAATAAGAGGGGATCTCATAGAAATGTTTAAAATTCTGACGGGTTTAGACAGGTTAGATGCAGGAAGAATGTTCCCAATGTTGGGGAAGTCCAGAAGCAGGGGTCACAGTCTAAGGATAAGGGGTAAGCTATTTAGGACCGAGATGAGGAGAAACTTCTTCACCCAGAGAGTTGTGAACCTGTGGAATTCTCTACCACAGAAAGTTGTTGAGGCCAATTCACTAAATATATTCAAAAAGGAGTTAGATGTAGTCCTTACTACTAGGGGGATCAAGGGGTATGGCGAGAAAGCAGGAATGGGGTACTGAGGTTGCATGTTCAGCCATGAACTCATTGAATGGCGGTGCAGGCTCGAAGGGCCGAATGGCCCACTCCTGCACCTATTTTCTATGTTTCTATGTTTCTATGTTATACTGCATCTGTCATGCATTTGCCCACACACCTAACCTGTTCAAGTCACCCTGCAGCCTCTTAGCTCCTCGTAGCTCACACCGCCACCCAGCTTAGTGTCATCTGCAAACTTGGAGATATTACACTCAATTCCTTCATCTAAGTCATTGATGTATATTGTAAATAGCTGGGGTCCCAACACTGAGCCCTGTGGCACCCCACTAATCATTACCTGCCATTCTGAAAAGGACCCGTTCATTCCGACTCTCTGCTTCCTGTCTGCCAACGAGTTCTCTATCCACATCAATACATTACCCAGAATACCATGTGCTTTAATTTTGCACACCGATCTCTTGTGTGGGATCTTGTCAAAAGCCTTTTGAAAGTCCAAATATACCACATCCACTGGTTCTCCCTTGTCCACTCTACTGGTTACATCCTCAAAAAATTCGAGAAGATTTGTCAAGCATGATTTCCCTTCCATAAATCCATGCTGACTTGGACTGATCCAGTCACTGCTTTCAGAATGCTCTGCGATTTCATCTTTAATAATTGATTCCAAGATTTTCCCCACCACTGATGTCAGGCTAATCGGTTCATAATTCCCTGTTTTCTCTCTCCCTCCTTTTTTAAAAAGTGGTGTTACATTAGCTACCCTCCAGTTCATAGGAACTGATCCAGAGTCAATAGAATGTTGGAAAATGATCACCAATGCATCCACTATTTCGAGGGCCCCTTCCTTAAGTACTCTGGGATGCAGCCTATCAGGCCCTGGGGATTTATCGGCCTTCAATCCCATCAATTTCCTTAACACAATTTCCTGACTAATAAGGATTTCCTTCAGTTCCTCCTTCTCGCTAGACCCTCGAACCCTGAGTATTTCCGGAAGGTTATTTGTGTCTTTCTTAGTGAAGACAGATCCAAAGTATTTGTTTAACTGGTCCGCCATTTCTTTGTTCCCCATTATAAATTCACCTGAATCTGACTGCAAAGGACCTATGTTGGTCTTCACTAATCCTTTTTTCTTCACATATCTATAGAAGCTTTTGCAGTCAGTTTTTATGTTCCATGCAAACTTCCTCTCATCCTCTATTTTCGCACTCCTAATTAAACCCTCTGTCCTCCTCTGCTGAATTCTAAATTTCTCCCAGTCCTCAGGTTTGCTGCTTTCTCTGGCCAATTTATATGCCTCTTCCTTGGATTTAACACTATCCCTAATTTCCCTTGTTAGTCACAATTGAGCTAGCTTCTCCATTTTATTTTTACTCCAGACAGGGATGTACAATTGTTGAATTTCATCCATGTAATCTATAAATTTCTGCCATTGCCTATCCACTGTCAACACTTTAAGTATCATTTGCCAGTCTATCCTAGCCAATTCACATCTCATACCATCGATGTTACCTTTCCTTAAGTTCAGGACCCTAGTCTCTGAATTAATTGTGTCACTCTCCATCTTAATACCATATTATGGTCACTCTTCCCCAAGGGTCCTCACACAACAAGATTGCTACTTAGTCCTCTCTCATTACACAACACCCAGTCTAGGATGGCCAGCTCTCTAGTTGGTTCCTCGACATATGGTCTCGAAAGCCATCCCTAATACACTCCAGAAAATCCTCCTCCACCACATTGCTACCAGCTTGGTTAGCCCAATCTATATGTAGATTAAAGTCGCCCATGATAACTGCTGTACCTTTATTGCACGCATCCCTAATTTCTTGTTTGATGCTGTCCCCAACCTCACTACTACTGTTTGGTGGTCTGTACACAACTCCCACTAGCATTTTCTGCCCTTTGGTATTCCGCAGCTCTACCCATATAGATTCCACATCATCCATGCTAATGTCCTTTCTTACTATTGCGTTAATTTCCTCTTTAACCAGCAACGCTACCCCACCTCCTTTTCCTTTCTGTCTATCCTTCCTGAATGTTGAATACCCCTGGATGTTGAGGTCCCAGCCTTGGTCACCCTGGAGCCAAGTCTCCGTAATCCCAATTATATCATATCGTTAATAGCTGCTTGCTTTCCATGTTTCTCTGGAATATCGCAGCCGCTGATCGAATTCCAAATGGACACCTGTTATAAATGAAAAGACCTTTGTGCGTGTTGATGCAAGTGAGGGCCTTCAATGATTCCTCCAGTTCCTGCGTCATGTAGGCTGAAGTCAAATCCAACTTTTTGAACGTCTTTCCTCCCGCCAGTGTTGTAAAAAGGTCGTCGGCCTTTGGTAGTGGGTATTGATCCTGCAGGGAGAAGCAATTGATAATTAATTTGTAATCGTCACAGATTCTGACGGTGCCGTTTCCCTTGAGGACAGGAACGATTGAGCTGGCCCACTCGTTGAACTCGATCGGTGAAATGATGCTCTCTTGTTGCAGCTGGTCTAGCTCGATTTCTACCCTTTCTCTCATCATGTACGGTACTGCTCTCGCCTTGTGATGAATGGGTCGCGCCCCCGGAATTAGCTGGACCTGCACTTTTGCTCCTTGGAATTTCCTGATGACTGGTTCGAACAGCGAAGGGAACTTGTTTAAGACCCGGGCACACGAAGTGTCGTCAGTGGGCGATAGCGCTTGGACATCATCCCGGTTCCAACATATCTTTCCCAGCCAGCTCCTGCCAAGCAGCGTGGGACCATCGCCCGTTACCACCCAGAGTGGTAGCTTGTGCACCGCTCCATTGTCGGAGACCTTTACGGTAGCTCTTTTGTGTAAGTTCTTGGTTTCGTATGAATTGGAGTTAAGAGTTAAGACTGGCCTTGAGGTCTTGTTGCACCACAATCTTTCGAAAGTCTTTTTGCCCATGATGGACTGGCTCGCGCCCGTGTCCAGCTCCATTGACACCGGGAGTCCATTTAGTTCAACATTCAGCATTATCGGGGGACAATTCGTGGTCAATGTGTGCGCTACCCATGTATCTCTGCCTCCTCGGTCTCCTCTGGTTCGTCGTGATCCTCCGTGGATCAGTCCTTCTCTGCAATATGGTGGTTTGTAGGTTTAACAGGATTTGCAGCTCGCCTGCACACTCGTTGGAGGTGTCTCTTGTTCCACAGCCCTTGCAAAGATACCCTTTGAAGCGGCATGAATGGAAACGATGATCACCCCCGCAGTGCCAACAAGGTGTTAATGGCCTTGCATTCATCACCCTTGATGATGGACTCTGAGACATCTGTGGACGTGCAGTTGCAGCATGTGTGACCTGCCCTGTATGTTGCGATTCGAAAACATCATCACTTTGTTCACAGTACTTTAGCAGCACTTGTGTGCTGAGAGATTTGCTTAGTATTGTCACTGGTGGCAATGAACGCCTGGGCTATCGCTGTGGCCTTCCTCAAGGTTGGGGTCTCTACAGTCAAAAGTTTGCGAAGTATGGTTTCGTGGCCAATGCCAAGTACGATAAAGTTTCTGAGCATGTGCTCCAAATGTCCTTCAGATTCGCAATGTCCTGCAAGGCGTCTTAGCTCGGCAACATAACTCGCCACTTCCTGGCCTTCAGACCTTTTGTAGGTGTAGAACCGGTACCTCACCATCAGAATGCCTTCCTTCGGGTTCAAATGCTCTCGGACCAGTGTGCACAAATCATCGTACGATTTTTCCGTTGGTTTTGCTGGAGTGAGTAGATTCTTAATGAGGCCATACGTTTGTGCCCCACAGACGGTGAGGAGGATCGCTCTTCGTTTGGCAGCGTTCTCTTCCCCATCTAGCTCGTTGGCCACGAAGTATTGGTCGAGTCGCTGCACAAAAGTTTCCCAATCATCTCCCTCCGAGAATTTCTCCAGGATGCCCACTGTTCTCTGCATCTTTGGGTTCGCTATCTGTAACTCATTGCCAGTTGTTATGTATGGAGAAAGAGTTAGACTGAACACTGTGAGCTCAATGTAAAGTGTGACCTTAGTCTGTTATTTCAGGTTTCCAGAGTGCCTCTCCAACCTGTGAGGCCTCCTTAAATACCTGCGCTGCCAAGGAATTATGGGATCCCTTGGGACTGCAGGGGATGAGCCCTCTGGTGGCTGTACAGAGTAAATACAAGTTTATTATATATAACACAGAATATTATCTGAATGGCAGCAGATTAGGAAAAGGGGAGTTGCAAGGAGACCTGGGTGTCATGGTACATCTGTCATTGAAAGTTGGCATGCAGGTACAGCAGGCGGTGAAGAAGGCAAATGGCATGTTGGCCTTCATAGGGGATTTGAGTATAGGAACAGGGAGGTCTTACTGCAGTTGTACAGGGCCTTCACCTGGAATATTGTGCTCAGTTTCGGTCTCCTAATCTGAGGAAGGAAGTTCTTGCTATTGAGGGAAGGTTCACCAGACTGATTCCCGGGATGGCAGGACTGACATATGAGGAGAGACTGGATCTATTGTATATCTGTAAAGCATGCATTCCCATGTTCCGCCACCAGGGAGCGCATCCCCTAAACTCCTAAGGGATCCCAGCATCCCTTGGGAGCACTGTATATAAGCCGGCCCCGAAGGCCTGTTCCTCACTCTGGAGTGTCTTAATAAAGACTGAGGTCACTGTTACTTTAACCACCCTGTGTGCAGTCTCATCTGTGTGAGGAACACAATAGGATCGACTGGGCCTCTATTCACTGGAGTTTAGAAGACTGAGAGGGGATCTCATAGAAACATACCAAATTCTGACGGGACTGGACAAGAAGAATGTTCCCGATACTGGGGATGTCCAGAACCAGGGGTCACTGTTTAAGGGTAAGGGGTAAGCCATTTAGGACTGAGAGGAGGAGAAACTTCTTCACTCAGAGAGTTGTTAACCTGTAGAATTCTCTACCGCAGAGAGTTGTTGATGCCAGTTCATTAGATTTATTCAAGAGGGAGTTAGATATGGCCCTTACGGCTAAAGGGGTCAAGGGGTATGGAGAGAAAGCCGGAAAAGGGTACTGAGGTGAATGATCAGCCATGATCTTATTGAATGCTGGTGCAGGCTTGAAGGGCCGAATGGCCTACTCCTGCATCTATTTTCTATGTTTCTATGTTTCTATCATCACGAAGTGTGATGTGCGCAGTGTCTCTGAGATTTCCTTCTTCAATATTCCTTGCACTATTGCACTGGGAAAACTCAGTCATTTTTCTGTGGTAGCGACATCTTGCTGTCTTTTTTCCTGATCTTCCATTCTTGCTTTCTGCTTTTCCCATCCACTCCGGTGTTTCTTCATCGTGTGACATGTCTTGGGCTGGTTATGACTGTGATAGCTGGTCTGACCTATCTATTTGGTGGGTCTATGTTCTTTGCTGGGCCTGAGGCGGCAGCCCCAACCACCCCTTAGTTAATCTGCCCCTGGACTGAGGACTTCTGAAGGACGAGTTGAGTTAGCAGCCATGGGAAGCAAGTGGAAATCCCCAAAGCAAAGGTTATTCGGAGCAGAATCCACTGGATGATGGGAACCAGCAGGAGCAGATCTAAACTAGCTCAGCATAAAGTGAAGATTTACCAGTAGATGACTAAAAACCGATGATGCAAGAGCAGGCGAGGTACTAGAGCAAAGGCACCCAGCAGAGAATACAGCCCTTCAGGAAAATGATGACAAAGGTGGTCACTGTAAGGTGCAGAAACCCGCCGAAAAATGTGCTTTGCCCTCGGAGAAAGTGGATTTATTTCCAGGACACACACAGCAGCCAAGCGAAGCTGAAAAGCCAGCAAGGCCTTGAAGTACAGTCAGATGCTCCGCAGGTAACAGCAACAGCTGAGGGAGTGGGCTGCAGGCTAGCAGATCATACCAGCAGCAGAGTACAGTCACAGTGTATAGTAAAGTATGGGCCTTACACTAAACATCAGTAAGACAAAGGTCCTCTACCAACCTGCCCCTCTACACAGCACTGCCCCCCCGGTTATCAAAATCCACGACGAGGGCTTGGACAACGTGGACCATTTTCCATACCTCGGGAGCCTACTATCAGCAAGGGCAGACATCAATGACGAGGTCCAACACCGCCTCTAGTGTGCCAGTGCAGCCTTCGGTCACCTGAGGAAGAGAGTGTTTGAACACCAGGACTTCAAACCCGGCATCAAGCTTATGGTCTACAGAGCAGTAGTGATACCCGCCCTCCTATTTGGCTCAGAGACATGGACTATGTACAACAGACGCCTCAAAACGTTGGAGAAGTACCACCAGCACTGCCTCCGCATGATCCTGCAAATCCATTGGCAGGATAGGCGCACCAATGTCGGTGTTCTCGCTCAGGTCAACATCCCCAGCATTGAAGCACTGACCTCGCTTGATCAGCTCCGCTGGACGGGCCATATCGTCCGCATGCCTGACACGAGACTCCCAAAACAAGCGCTGTACTCGGAGCTTCGACACGGCAAGCGAGTCCCAGGCGGGCAGAGGAAACACTTCAAGGACACCCTCAAAGCCTCCTTGAAAAAGTGCAACATCCCCACCAGCACCTGGGAATCCCTGGCCCAAGACCGCCCTAAGTGGGGGAAAAGCATCCGGGAAGGCGCTGAGCACCTCGAGTCTCTTCACCGAGAGCAAGCTGAAGCCAAGCGTCGACAGCAGAAGGAGTATGACAGAGACGATAGGCCCCGCATTGGACTCTTCAGTCACCTGAGAACTCATTTTTAGTGTGGAAGCAAGTCATCCTCGACTCCGAGGGACTGCCTGAGAAGAAGAGAAGTGTAGCAATGTGGCGTAATCCTGACAAAGGAATCTGCAAAGTCAACGTTGAGCAGAGTTCCAGCCGTTGAAAAGAGCACAGCAAAAGCAGAACCAGCAGGTTTGTAGTTGAGCAATGCAATATACTCTGTACTTGGAGCTTGAACTTGTAGTTCAAGATAAAACGCACCCAGTTTTAGGGCCAGGGAATCTTAAACTGTGGGGAAGGGGAGATTACAGGAAAATGACAAAGGATGACAATGAATGACCATGGATAGAGCTGCAAAGGAGAGTGTTATGTATGTAAACATTGTAACTGTGTAAGACTTGCCACCAGATGGTGCAACTGTTGGAGGTCCAACGATCACCTGCACACCTCGTGCAAAGGAGGATAAAAGGTTGTCTGCCATGCTGGTTAGGCACTCTGGAGTTATATTAAAGAGACTAAGGTCACATCAGTTTTAGCTCACAGTACTCAGTCTTGTGGAGTTCTTCCAAACTTAACAATTGGTGACGAGTAACAGATTACAAACTTTCATGCAGTCAATGGCTGCCATTGGTATTTTAGAGAGATTTGTAGAGGGTGGCGATTGGGAAGCCTTCGTTGAGCATCTCGACCAGTACTTCGTGGCCAACGAGCTGGATGGGGACGATAAAGCGATCAAGTGCAGGGCAATTCTCCTCACCGTGTGTGGGTCCATAATATACGGCCTCATCAAGAATCTGCTAGCACCAGAGAAACCAACGGAGATGACATATACAGTTATGTACACTGGTTCGGAACCACCTCAAGCCGAAGGAGAGCATCTTAATGGTCAGTTATCGCTTCTACATGCATCACCGCTCCGAGGGCCAGGACGTGGTGAGTTATGTTGCTGACCTGAGATGCCTTGTGGGAACTTGCGAATTTGCTGGATTTTTGGGGGAAATGCTGCGGGACTTTTTGTGCTTGGCATCGACCACGAGGTCATTCTTCGCAAGCTGCTGTCCGCTGAATCCCTAGGCCTGAGCAAGGCCATCACGCTAGCCCAGGCTTTCATATCCACGAACGATAATACCAGACAGATATCTTCAAATATATCATCGAAGCTCACCGGCAAGTACTGTGCATGAAATAACGTCACTAGCAGGCAGAACTGCATATGGCAAGGCCTACACATCTGTAGCTGCAAGACCTAGGATGACTCACAGAGTCCGCCATCAGGCTTGAATACAAATCCATTAACACCATGTTGGCGCTGCGGGGGTAATCATCGAACCCATCAATGTCGATTCAAGCACTATGTGTGCAAAGGCTGCGAAACAATGGGGCACCTCCAGAGAAGGTGCAAGGATCAAGGATGTCTTGGAGTGGCTGCAGAGCATTCTGGAGAGGGAGGGTGAACAGCCAGTTGTCATGGTACATGGAGGTACCAACGATATAGGTAAGAAGTGGGAAGAGGTCCTGCAAGCTGAATTTAGGGAGCTAGGAGTTAAATTAAAAAGTAGAACCTCAAAGGTAGTAATCTCTGGATTGCTACCAGTGCCACGTGCTAATCAGAGTAGAGGGAGCAGGATAGTTAGAATAAATACATGGCTTGAGCAGTGGTGCAAGAGGGAGGGATTCAAATTCCTGGGACATTGGAACCAGTTCTGGGGGAAGTGGGACCTGTACAAAAGGGACGGTCTGCACTTGGGCAGGACTGGAACTGATGTCCTGGGCGTAACATTTGCTAATGCAGTTCGGGAGTGTTTAAACTAATATGGCAGGGGGATGGGAACCTATGCAGCGAGTTAGGGCGAAGTAATATGGAGTCAGAAACAGATGGTCGAAAGGTAAAAAGCAATAGTGGAAGGCAGAGTAAACAAAGGCAAGAAACAAAAAGGGCCACACTACATCATAATTCTAAAAGGACAAAGGCTGTTAAAAAAACAAGTCTGAACGCTTTGTGTCTTAATGCAAGGAATATCCGTAATAAGGTGGATGAATTAACTGTGCAAATAGATGTTAACGGATATGATGTGATTGGGATTACAGAGACGTGGCTCCAGGATGATCAGGGCTGGGAACTCAACATCCAGGGGTATTCAACATTCAGGAAGGATAGAATAAAAGGAAAAGGAGGTGGGGTAGCATTGCTGGTTAAAGAGTAGATTAATGCAATAGTTCGGAAGGACATTAGCTTGGATGATGTGGAATCTATATGGGTAGAGCTGCAGAACACCAAAGGGCAAAAAACATTAGTAGGAGTTGTGTACAGACCTCCAAACAGTAGTAGTGATGTTGGGGAGGGCATCAAACAGGAAATTAGGGGTGCATGCAATAAAGGTGCAGCAGTTATCATGGGTGACTTTAATATGCATATAGATTGGGCTAACCAAACTGGAAGCAATACAGTGGAGGAGGATTTCCTGGTTTTCTAGACCAATATGTCGAGGAACCAACTCGGGGGGAGGCCATCTTAGACTGGGTGTTGTGTAATGAGAGAGGATTAATTAGCAATCTCGTTGTGCGAGGCCCCTTTGGGAAGAGTGACCATAATATGGTGGAATTCTACATTAGGATGGAGAATGAAACAGTTAATTAAGAGACCATAGTCCAGAACTTAAAGAAGGGTAACTTTGAAGGTATGAGGCATGAATTAGCTAGGATAGATTGGCGAATGATACTTAAGGGGTTGACTGTGGATGGGCAATGGCAGACATTTAGAGATCGCATGGATGAACTACAACAATTGTGCATCCCTGTCTGGCGTGAAAATAAAAAAGGGAAGGTGGCTCAACCGTGGCTATCAAGGGAAATCAGGGATAGTATTAAAGCCAAGGAAGTGGCATACAAATTGGCCAGAAATAGCAGTGAACCTGGGGACTGGGAGAAATTTAGAACTCGGCAGATGAGGATAAAGGGTTTGATTAGGGCAGGGAAAATAGAGTACGAGAGGAAGCTTGCAGGGAACATTAAGACGGGCTGCAAAAGTTTCTGTAGATATGTAAAGAGAAAAAGGTTAGTAAAGACAAACGTAGGTCCCCTGCAGTCAGAATCAGGGGAAGTCATAACAGGGAACAAAGAAATGGGAGACCAATTGAGCAAGTACTTTGATTCGGTATTCACTAAGGAGGACACAAACAGCCTTCCGGATATAAAAGGGGTCAGAGGGTCTAGTAAGAAGGAGGAACTGAGGGAAATCCTTATTAGTCGGGACATTGTGTTGGGGAAATTGATGGGATTGAAGGCTGATAAATCCCCAGGGCCTGATGGACTGCATCCCAGAGTACTTAAGGAGGTGGCCTTGGAAATAGCGGATGCATTGACAGTCATTTTCCAACATTCTGGATCAGTTCCTATGGAGTGGAGGGTAGCCAATGTAACCCCACTTTTTAAAAAAGGAGGGAGAGAGAAAACAGGGAATTATAGACCGGTCAGCCTGACATCGGTAGTGGGTAAAATGATGGAATCAATTATTAAGGATGTCATAGCAGCGCATTTGGAAAGAGGTGACATGATAGGTCCAAGTCAGCATGGATTTGTGAAAGGGAAATCATGCTTGACAAATCTTCTGGAATTTTTTGAGGATGTTTCCAGTAGAGTGGACAAGGGAGAACCAGTTGATGTGGTATATTTGGACTTTCAGAAGGCTTTCGACAAGGTCCCACACAAGAGATTAATGTGCAAAGTTAAAGCACATGGGATTGGGGGTAGTGTGCTGACATGGATTGAGAACTGGTTGTCAGACAGGAAGCAAAGAGTAGGAGTAAATGGGTACTTTTCAGAATGGCAAGCAGTGACTAGTGGGGTACCACAAGGTTCTGTGCTGGGGCCCCAGCTGTTTACATTGTACATTAATGATTTGGACGAGCGGATTAAATATAGTATCTCCAAATTAGCGGATGACACTAAGTTGGGTGGCAGTGTGAGCTGCGAGGAGGATGCTATGAGGCTGCAGAGTGTCTTGGATAGGTTAAGTGAGTGGGCAAATGCATGGCAGATGAAGTATAATGTGGATAAGTGTGAGGTTATCCACTTTGGTGGTAAAAACAGAGAGACAGACTATTATCTGAATGGTGACAGATTAGGAAAAGGGGAGGTGCAACGAGACCTGGGTGTTATGGTACATCAGTCATTGAAGGTTAGCATGCAGGTACAGCAGGCGGTTAAGAAAGCAAATGGCATGTTGGCCTTCATAGCAAGGGGATTTGAGTGAAGGGGCAGGGAGGTGTTGCTACAGTTGTACAGGGCCTTGGTGAGGCCACACCTGGAGTATTGTGTACAGTTTTGGTTTCCTAACTTGAGGAAGGACATTCTTGCTATTGAGGGAGTGCAGCGAAGGTTCACCAGACTGATTCCTGGGATGGCGGGACTGACATATCAAGAAAGACTGGATCAACTGGGCTTGTATTCACTGGAGTTCAGAAGAATGAGAGGGGATCTCATAGAAAGGTTTAAAATTCTGATGGGTTTAGACAGGTTAGATGCAGGAAGAATGTTCCCAATGTTGGGGAAGTCCAGAACCAGGGGTCACAGCCTAAGGATAAGGGGTAAGCCATTTAGGACCGAGATGAAGAGATACTTCTTCACCCAGAGAGTGGTGAACCTGTGGAATTCTCTGCCACAGAAAGTTGGTTGAGGCCAATTCACTAAATATATTCAAAAAGGAGTTAGATGTAGTCCTTACTACTAGGGGGATCAAGGGGTATGGCGAGAAAGCAGGAATGGGGTAATGAAGTTGCATGTTCAGCCATGAACTCATTGAATGGCGGTGCAGGCTCGAAGGGCCGAATGGCCTACTCCTGCACCTATTTTCTATGTTTCTATGTTTCTATGAATGTGCAAAAGTGCTGTGACTCACCACGTGGCAGAGTCGGCAGAGGATGATCGATCCGGCGCGGATCACGCAGAACAAACAAAAGAGGCAACTCAACCCGAGGAAGAAGTGTAAGGGGTACACACCTTCACCACTAGGAGCCCTCCTATTATACTGAAAGTCAAATTTAACGGTATTCTGGTATCAATGGAGTTAGACAAGGGGGTGAGTCAGTCAATTATGAGCCAGAAGGCTTTTGAGAAACTGTGGGGCAACAACGCACAAAGGCCCAACTGAGCCCGATTCAGACAAAGCTGCGCACCTACACCAAAGAGCTCATACCAATCATTGGCAGTGCGGCAGTTCAGGTCTTGTACGATGGAGCTGTGCATGATTTATCACTGTGGATTGTACCAGGCGATGGCCCAATGCTATTTGGCAGAAGCTAGCTGGGAAAGATTCGATGGAACTGGGACGACATCAAAGCACTATCTTCAAGTGCTTAGCAAGTTTCCGTCGCTATTTGAACCAGGCATCGGCAACTTCACAGGCACCAAGGTGCAGATCCATCTAGTCCTCGATGCAAGGCCCGTTCATCACAAGGCTCGAGCAGTTCCATCCATTTATGATGAGGGAGAAAGTCGAGATCGAACTGGACAGACTTCAATGAGAGAGAATCATATCATCAGTCGAGTTCAACGAGTGGGCCAGTCTGATTGTGCCGGTGTTGAAAAGCGATGGCATGGTTTAAAGCTGCGGAGACTACAAGGTAACGATCAACAGAGTCTCGTTACAGGACCAGTACCCGCTACCCAAGGTGGGTGACCTGTTCGCAACGTTAGCAGGGGGAAATCGTTCACCAAGTTGGACCTAACCTCCGCCTACGTGACACAGGAGCTGGCTGAATCTTCGAAAAGATTGACATGCATCAACACGCACAGAGGACTGTTTATATCCCACAGGTGCCCTTTTGGGATTCGCATAGCTGCTGCCATTTCCGGAGGAACATTGAGAGTCTGCTGAAATTGGTTCCGCGCACCGTTGTGTTTCAAGACGACATCCTGATCACCGGTCGTGACACCACCGAACAACTGCACAACCTGGAAGAGGTTCTAAGTCGACTAAACAGAGTGGGACTCAGACTGAAACGCTCCAAGTGCATTTTCCTGGTGCCAGAGGTCGAATTTTTGGGGAGAAAGATTGCGGCAGGTGGCATCAGACCCACGGACTCAAAGATAGAGGCCATCAAGAGTGCACCCAGACCACAGAATTTGACGGAGCTGCGTTCGTTCCTGGGACTCCTCAACTATTTCGGTAACTTTCTACCCGGGTTAAGCACTTTGCTGGAACCGTTACACATGTTGCTACGTAAGGGTGACAACTGGGTTTGGGGTAAATCTCAAGAGACAGCCTTTGAGAGGCCAGAAACCTCCTTTGTTCTAATAAGTTACTTGTACTGTATGACCCGTGTAAACGATTAGTGCTAGCTTGTGATGCATCTTTGTACAGGGTCGGCTGTGTGTTACATTGGTTTGTTGTATCGGGCAAACTTCAACCAGTTGCATATGCGTCTAAAAGTCTGTCTAAGGCTGAAAGAACCGACAATATGGTCGAGAAAGAGGCATTAGCATGTATCTATGCGGTTAAGAAAATGCACCAATACCTATTTGGACTTCGGTTTGAGCTTGAAACCGACCACAAATCTCTCATTTCACTGTTTTCAGAAAGCAAAGGTATAAACACCAATGCTTCGTCCCGTATCCAAAGATAGGCACGAACATCGTCCGCCTATGACTATGTTATTCTCCACAGACCAGGCACGGAGATCTGTGCTGATACCCTCAGTCAGCTACCATTGGCCACTTTCTGAGTGGAAATGGCACAGGACGCAGACTTGCTTCTGGTCATGGATGTTTTTGAGAGCGAGTGGTCACCCGTCACTGCTCGCCAGATCAGGACCTGGACCAGCCAGGATCTTGTGCTATCACTTGTAAAAAGTTGAGTACTCAATGGAAGCTGGTCGGCTGTTCCCGGGAAATGCATGATGAAATTAAGCCGTTTCACCGACGCAAAGATGAAATGTCCATCCAGTCGGATTGTCTCTTATGGGGTAATCGCATGGTTTTGCCAAAAAAAGGCAGGGAAATGTTGATAAGTGACCTACACAATATCCACCGAGGCATAGTCATGATGAAGGCTATAGCCAGGTCGCATGTTTGGTGGCCCGGCATTAACTCGGACAGAATAATGCGTACACCAGTGCAACACGTGCTCACAACTGAGCAATGCACCAAGGGAGGATCCATTGAGTCTCTGGTCATGGCCCTCCAAACCGTGGTCTAGGATCCACGGTAGATTTTGCAGGTCCCTTTCTCGGAAAGATGTTTTTAGTTGTAGTGGACGCTTTGTCTAAATGGATTGAATGCGTAATCATGTCATGCAGCACATCCACTGCCACTATTGAAAGCCTCCGGGCTATGTTTGCCACCCATGGCTTGTCCGACGTCCTTGTCAGTGACAATGGACCGTGTTACACCAGCTCGGAATTCAACGAGTTTATGACCTGCAATGGCATCAAGCATGTCAGGTCTGCCCTGTTTAAGCCCGCATCCAACGGTCAAGTGGAACGGGCAGTCCAAACTATAAAGCAGAGCTTGAAATGCGTGACAGACCTGCTTATCTCGGGTTCTGTTCAGCTACCGGACACGACCCCACTCGCTCACTGGGGTTCTCCCGGCAGAATTGTTAATGAAGAGAGCACTCAAAACCAGGCTCTCCCGAGTCCACCCGGATCTAAATGATCATGTGAAAACCCGGCGTAACCAGCAAAACATGTTCCACGATCGCGCGGCTGTATCGCGTGACACTGATGTTGTTGTGTTCCTAACACAGATGAGACTGCACACAGGGAGGTTTATTAAGACAGTCCAGAGTGAGGAACCGGCCTTCGGGGCCGGCTTATATACAGTACTCCCAATGGATGCTGTGATCACTTGGGACTTCAGGGGATGCGCTCCCTCGTGACGGAACATGGGAGTGCATGCTTTACAGATACACAGCATCACTCCCCCCTCACAAAGTCAAAGTGAAAACTATTTACAAGGCGAGATGTTCGGGAGCCTTTCTTTCCCTGGTGGACCGCCTCGGTACAAATGTCTGTTCTGGTGCGTTGGCTGTGCCCTCGCTGGGCTGGTGTGTTGTTGGCCCTGCAGGGCTGCAGGGTGAGCCTGGCCTTGCTGGGCTGTTGGGAGTGATGGGTTCGATTTCCTGGTCCTGCGTGGTGTCGTTGATCCTTTGGGTGTGTGTTGTGGGTTCGAAAAAGGTGGTGTCTGCTGTGGGTTGTTTAGGGCAGTCTGTGAACCGCAGCCTCGTTTAGTCCAGGTGCTTTCTGCAAATTTATCCATTGTCTAGTTTGACTACAAACACCCTACTCCCTTCTTTAGCTATCACCGTGCCCGCGCTCCACTTGGGACCATGTCCATAGTTTAGCACATACACAGCGTCATTCAGATCAATTTCCCGTAACACAGTGGTGCGACCATCGTTTACATTTTGTTAATGCCGCATGCTCTCTACCTGATCATGCAGGTTGGGATAAACCAGCGAGAGTCTGGTTTTAAGTGTCCTTTTCATGAGTAGCTCAGCCAGGGGCACCCCTGTGAGCGAATGGGGTCTCGTGCGGTAGCTGAGCAGTACTCGGGACAGGCGGGTTTGGAGTGAGCCTTCTGTGACTTGTTTAAGGCTCTGTTTGATTGATTGTATTGCCCGCTCTGCCTGTGCATTGGAGGCTGGTTTAAATGGGGCCGAGGTGACATGTTTGATCCCATTGCGGGACATGAATTCTTTAAATTCAGCACTGGTGAAACATGGCCCGTTGTCACTGACCAGTATGCCAGGCAGGCCGTGGGTGGCAAATATGGCCCTCAGGCTTTCAATGTTGACGGTGGCGGTACTTCCCAACATTATTTCACATTCAATCCATTTTGAAAATGTCATGTATTTCACCATCTTGCAATGGCTATAAGTTTGTAACTGTAACTCATGCATACTGTACCTGTACCCTTGTAATACACACCCTGACCACAGGGAGTAAGCTCCTCACCTGGGCTTCCAGGTATAAAAGGGAAGGTTCCACCCAGGATCAGCACTCTTTAGTCCTGGGAATAAAGTGAAGGTCACAGAGTGACCGTGTCTGATATATCCATGTCTCGTGTGAGGTTGTAACAAGGTGCAGAGACACAATATCTGGCGACGAGAAACAAGAATCACCGAACCACGAGGATGGCCACCGGCAGCAGAGGAACGCTACTGTGTGGGTGAGGACTGGGACGACTTTGTGGAAAGACTCCAGCAGAGCTTTGTCACAAAGGACTGGCTGGAAGAGGCAGCTGCTGACAAGCGGAGGGTGCATCTACTGACTAGCTGTGGTCCACAGACGTATGCGCTAATGAAAGAACTGATCGCACTCCAAAAACCAGCGGACAAGTTTTTCGACGAGCCCAGCCAGCTGATCAGTGAGCATCTCAAGCTGGCAAGTAGCGTACACATGGCCCGGCACCGGTTCACCGCCGTCGGGAGGGTCAAAACATCTCGGACTTCGTGACGGAACTGCGGCATTTAACCAGTCTCTGTAAGTTCTCCGATGCCTGCAGGGGGGAGATGTTAAGGGACTTTTTTCATCGAGGGCGTTAATCATGTCGGCATTTTCAGGAAGCTCATAAAGACTAAGGATTTGACTTTAGAAGTGGCGGCGTTGATAGCTCAGACCTTTATGGAAGGGGAAGAGGAGACCAAGCTAATCTACGCACACAGCCCTGGTTTTAAAGTTGCGTTGAACCAGGGAATCAATGTTATAAAAATGACACAGAACCCCACAGGCAGGCAAGGGCAATTCGACACCGTCCAAGCAGGCAGGCAAGGGGAATTCAACACCACCCAGGTCGCAACAAGTTCCTGGCAACAGGGACAATGGAAAGGGGATTGGCAATTCACGCCATCACGAGGAACGGGGTTGGGTGTGTTTTGCAGCAGGGTAACGATGACTCCAACCGGTGGCTTACGCCTCCAGGTCGCTCTCCCAGGCAGAGCATGGATACGGCATGGTCGAGAAGGAGGCACTCGCGTGTGTGCACGGGTGTGAAAAAGATGCACCAGTACCTTTTCGGTAGACGGTTCGAGCGAGAGATGGACCAGAAGCAGTTAACATCCCTGTTGTCCGACAGCAAGGCTGTCAACGCTAATGCGTCAGTTCGCATACAGCGATGGGCCCTCACACTGGCTGCGTATGACTACACAATACGGCACCGGCCAGGCACCAAAAATTGTGCTGACGCGCTCAGCAGGCTCCCACTGGCCACCACCGAGGGGGCGTCGGAGCAGAGCACCGAGGTGGTCATAGCCGTTGAGGCTTTTGACACTGTGGGCTCCCCCATCACAGCCCGCCAGATCAAACTCTGGATCAACAGGGGCCCCCTCCTATCCATGATAAAGAAATGTGTTCTGACTGGGGACTGGGCGCCCGCACACAGGGCGTACCCCGAGGAAGTCAGGCCATTTCAGAGACGGATGGATGAACTCTCCATCCAAGCCGACTGCCTGTTATGGGGCAGCCGGGTAGTCATGCCCCAGAAAGGAAGGGAAGCGTTCATCAGGGAACTCCACAGCGAACACCCTGGCATCGTGTTAATGTAGGCCATTGCCCGGTCACACGTGTGGTGGCCGGGGATTGACTCAGACCTGGAACACTGTGTTCGCAGATGCACGACGTGTGCCCAGCTGGGCAATGCCCCCAGGGAGGCCCCACTCAGCCCGTGGCCCTGGCTCACCAGGCCATGGTCACGTATTCACGTGGACTATGCGGGCCCGTTCATGGGAAAAATGTTCCTGATCGTTGTCGATGCATAAAGTGGATCAAGTGCATCATATTGAACTCATGCACAATATGTGGAGAGTCTGCGTACGGTTTTTGCGACCCACGGCTTGCCAGACATTCTGGTCAGCGACAATGGCCCGTGTTTTACCAGCCATGAATTCCAGGAGTTTATGTCGGGCAATGGGATCAAGCATGTCTGGACAGCGCCGTTCAAGCCGGCCTCCAATGGCCAGGCGGAACGGGCGGTCCAAGTCATAAAGCAGGGCATGCTAGGCATCCAAGGACCCTCCCTTCAGTACCGCCTATCGTGCCTCCTGCTGGCCTACAGGTCCCGGCCGCACTCGCTCACGGGAGTCCCGCCAACGGAACTCCTCATGAAACGCACACTCAAGACACGGCTGTCCCTCATTCACCCAGCCCTGGCAGACATTGTTGAGGGCAAGCGCCAGTCCCAAACCGAGCTCCATGATCGAGGCTCAAGGGGGAGGTGTATAGAAATAGATGACCCGGTATTTGTTCTTAACCATGCTTTGGGACCCAAGTGGCTTGAGGGCACCGTAATTGGTAAAGAAGGAAACAGGATCATGGTGGTCAGACTACAAAATGGGCAGATATGCCGCAAATACTTGGACCAAGTAAAGACAAGGTTCAGTGCAGACACGGAGGAACTGGAAGAAGAGCATGATGAGATAGCACCCACACCACTGCCAGCACACGAGCAACAAAGACAGCCCTCAGCATGCACAGTCCCTGCGGCCAGTCCGGACTGGCCGGAATCACCTCAAGTGACAGAGACACGTGCTGAGGCTCAGCCACCAGAGCCACAACTGCAGCGCTCCATGAAAGAGCGCCGACCACCCGATAGACTTAACCTCTGAAACTAAAAGACCTAAGCGGGGGGAGGTGATGTCATGTATTTCACCATCTTGCAATGACTATAAGTATGTAACTGTAACTCATGCATACTGTACCTGTACCCTTATAATGCACACCCTGACCACAAAGAGTGAGCTCCTCACCTGGGTTTCCAGGTATAAAAGGGGAGGTCCCACCCAGGATCAGCACTCTTTAGTCCTGGGAATAAAGTGAAGGTCACAGAGTGACCGTGTCTGATATATCCATGCCTCATGTGAGTTTGTAACAAGGTGCAGAGACACAACAGAAAAAGCATCCACCACCACCAGGAACATTTTACCGAGAAACGGGCCCACATAGTCGACATGGATCCTCGACCATGGTCTGGAGGGTCAGGACCACAAACTTAGTGGTGCCTCTCTGGGTGCGTTGCTCAACTGAGCACATACGCTGCATTGCCGTACACAGTCAGAGTCGATACCGGGCCACCACACGTGGGATCTGGCTATCGCTTTCATCATTACTATACCCGGGTGTGTGCTGTGGAGATCCGAGATGAACGTCTCCCTGCCCTTTTTGGGTAGCACTACGCGGTTACCCCACAACAGGCAGTCTGCCTGAATGGACAGCTCGTCCTGGAACGGCTTGATTAGCTCTTGCATTTCAACGGGGATGCTGGCCCAGCTCCCATGCAGTACACAGTTTTTTACTAGGGACAGCAGAGGATCTTGGCTGGTCCAAGTCCTAATCTGGTGGGCCTGACAGATGATTTATCATTTTCAAACGCTTCCATGACCATCAACAAGTCTGCGGGCTGCGCCACCATCAACAAGTTTGCAGGCTGCGCCATTTCCACATCCGTGGTGGGCAATGGTAGCCGACTGAGAGCATCCGCACAGTTCTCGGTGCCTGGCCTGTGGCAGATGGTATTGTTATACGCTGATAGCACGAGTGCCCACCTTTGTATGCGGGCTGAGGCATTAGTATTTAAGGGGCTTGTGATTGGTTTCCAGCTCAAATTTGAGGCCAAACAGGTACTGATGCATTTTCTTTACCCCAAACACACACGCTGATGCCTCTTTCTCAATCATGCTGCAAGCCCTCTCGGCCTCAGACAAGCTCCTGGAAGCATAGGTGACAGGTTGCAACTTCCCTGCAACGTTAGCTTGTTGTAATACGCACCCGACTCTGTACGACGACGCATCACATGTCAGCACAAGTCTTTTACACTGGTTATACAATACAAGCAGCTTGTTGGAGCATAAAATGTTTCTGGCTTTCTCAAATGCAATGACTTGGTTTTTTTCCCCATACCCAGTTCTCACTTTTACGCAATAACACATGTAGGGGCTCTAAGAGGGTGCTTAACCCTGGTAGGAAGTTACCAAAATAGTTGAGGAGTCCCAGGAATGACCACAGCTCTGTGACGTTCTGTGGCATGGGCGCGTTCCTGGGGGTACAGAGACGAGAGGGGGTACAGAGACGATTCACTAGGCTGATTCCGGAGATGAGGGGGTTACCTTATGATGATAGATTGAGTAGACTGGGTCTTTACTCATTGGAGTTCAGAAGGATGAGGGGTGATCTTATAGAAACATTTAAAATAATGAAAGGGATAGACAAGATAGAGGCGGAGAGGTTGTTTACACTGGTAGGGGAGACTAGAACTAGGGGGCACAGCCTCAAAATACGTGGGAGCCAATTTAAAACCGAGTTGAGAAGGAATTTCTTCTCCCAGAGGGTTGTGAATCTGTGGAATTCTCTGCCCAAAGAAGCAGTTGAGGCTAGCTCATTGAATGTATTCAAATCACAGATAGATAGATTTTTAACCAATAAGGGAATTAAGGGTTATGGGGAGTGGGCGGGTAAGTGGAGCCGAGTCCACGGCCAGATCAGCCATGATCTTATTGAATGGCGGAGCAGGCTCGAGGGGCTAGATGGCCTACTCCTGTTCCTATTTCTTATGTTCTTATGTTCTTATGTTATGTTCTTATAGCCTCTGTCTTGGCATCTGTGGGCCGAATGCCGTCCGCCGCGATCTTTCTCCCCAAAAACTCCAGTTCTGTTGCCATAAAGAAGTATTTCGAACTCTTCAGCCACAGCCCTACGCGATCCAGTCGATAGAGGACCTCCTCCAGACTTTGTAGGTGCTCGACGGTGTCCTCACTCGTGGCCAATATGTCGTCCTGAAAAACCACCGTGCGTGGTACCAACTTGATTATGCTCTCCATGTTTCTCTGGAAGATCGCTGCAGCCGACCGAATTCCAAATGGGCATCTGTTGTAGATGAACAGTCCCTTGTGCGTGTTGATGCAGGTGAGGCCCTTCGAAGACTCCTCCAGCTCCTGTGTCATGTAGGCCGAAGTCAGGTCGAGCTTAGTGAATGTCTTGCCTCCTGCCAGCGTCGCAAATAGGTCGTCTGCCTTAGGTAACGGGTATTGGTCCTGTAGTGAGAAACGATTAATAGTTACTTTATAATCGCCGCAAATCCTGACCGTGCCATCACTTTTGAGAACTGGAATAATTGCGCTGGCCCACTCACTGAATTCCACTGGGGAGATGATGCCCTTGCGTTGCAGCCTCTCCAGCTCGATTTCCACTCTCTCCCTCATCATGCAAGGTACCGCTCGCGCCTTGTGGTGAATGGGTCATGACTCTGGGACCAAGTGGATCCGCACCTTCGCCCCGGAAAAGTTTCCAATGCCAGGCTCAAAAAGGGAAGGAAATTTGTTCAAAGCCTTGGTAGGTGAGGCCTCATCGACATGTGATAGCGCTCGGATGTCATCCCCGTTCCAGCGGATTTTGCCCAGCCAGCTCCTTCCAAACAGTTTGGGGACATTACCCGGGATAATCCAGAGTGGCAGTTCGTGCACCGTGCCCTCGTAGGTGACCTTGACCATGGCGCTGCCCAGGACAGTGATAAGCTCTTTGGTGTACGTTCTCAGTTTCGTGTGGTTGGGGCTCAGGGCTGATCTGAGTGCCTTGTTGCACCACAGTCTCCAAAACATCTTTTTACTCATGATGGATTGGCTAGCACCAGTGTCCAGTTCGATGGCTACGGTTAAGCCAGTCAATTTTACGTTTAGCATTATAGGTGGACATTTCGTCGAGAATGTGTGCACCCCATGTACTTCAGCATCTGCCTCCTCTCTCTGAGGCTCGAAATTGCTTTGATCCATCATGGACCGATCTTCCTCTGCCACGTGGTGGTTAGCGGGTTTTGCAGAGCTTGCAGCTCGTTTGCAAGCTCGTTGGAGGTGCCACATTGTTCCACAGCTCTTACAAACATACCCTTTGAATCGATATGAATAGGCTGAATGGAAGCCTCCACAATGCATTCATCCTCTGTTGCAGACTCTGAGTCATCTGGGTCACCTGAGGCCTGCTGGCAGTTGCAGACTCGTGGTTTCTCCCGTGTACATTTCTGCTCGCAAACATAGTTCCAGTTAATTTATGAACATTGCTAGCACTTGTGTGCTGAGAGATTTGTTTGGTGTTATCACTGGTGGACATAAACGCCTGTGCTGTCGCAATGGCCTTACTGAGGGCCGGTGTCTCCACAGTTAAAAGTTTTCGTAGGATGGTCTCATCGCCAAATCCCAGTACAAAAAAGTCTCTGTGCATTTGTTCCAGGTAGCCATCAAACTCACATTGTCCTGCAAGTCGCCTTAGCCCGGCGACGTAGCTCGCCACTTTCTGACCTTCAGATCGCTGGCACGTGTAGAACCGATACCTCGCCATCAGCACGTTCTCCCTCGGGTTAAGATGCTCCCGAATCAGTGTACACAGCTCCTCATACGACTTATCTGTGGGTTTCACCGGAGCCAGAATATTCTTCATGAGGCTGTAGGTCGGTGTCCCGCAGACTGTGAGGAGGACCGCTCTCCTTTTTGCAGTCCTTCCTTCTCCGTCCAGCTCATTGGCTACAAAATACTGGTCTAGCCATTCGACATAGGCTTCCCAGTCCTCACCCTCCAAGAACTTCCCCAGGATGCCCACAGTTTGCTGCATCTTTGCGTTGGATTCGTATATTCGTCGCCAGTTGTTGTGTTCCTAACACAGATGAGACTGCACACAGGGAGGTTAAAGTAACAGTAACCTCAATCTTTCTTTATTAAGACACTCCAGAGTGATGAACCGGCCTTAGGGGCCGGCTTATATACAGTGCTCCCAAGGGATGCTGGGATCCCTTGGGACTTCAGGGGATGCGCTCACTGGTAGCGGACCATGGGAGTGCATGCTTTACAGATACACAACAGATGTTAACGACCCTGTGTTTGTCCTGAATTACGGTCATGGTCCTAAATGGTTCGCTGGCACTGTCTTGGCCAAGGAGAGGAATAGTTTATAGTCAAATTATTGAATGGACAAACGTGCAGAAAGCATTTGGATCAGACCAAACTGCAGTTCACTGACAACCAGAAACAACCTGGAGAGGACATAACCATCATCGATCCACCAACACACACCCAACCAGCACTCGACCTCACTGTCAATCAAGACGATGAACTCACCATTCCCAACAGTCCTGTCAGACCAGCCGCGCCGCAGTGCAGCAATGGTCCGACCAACTCACCCATGCCAGAGTTTGGACTCAGATGATCAACCAGGGAGCGTAGGGGCTAGGATCGTCTCAACTTGTAAAAAATTTGTATCAAAGACTTTGGGGGGAGTGATGTTATGTATGTAAACATTGTAACTGTGTAAGACTTTCCGCCAGAGGGCGCAACTGTTGGAGGCCCAAGGGTCAGCTGCACACCTCGTGCAAGGGAGCATAAAAGCTTAGGCACTCTGGAGTTGTATTAAAGAAACTAAGATCACATCAGTTTTAGCTCACAGTACTCAATCTTGTGGAGTTCTTCCATACTTAACAGAGAGGACCTCACTTACGTGGCTACCAGCACAGGAGCCATCTTAGTAAAAACTCCACTTTATTTTGAAGTTAAGGCAAGCTATGCCACCCGATTAACACCACACAAGCTTATCCATGCGAAGTAAAGTCGACAAGTCTCCAGGAAATAAAGATTAATCACCTAAGAGGCAACTTGGGAGAAAGATCATAGGATCATTAAAAACATTGTATTTTTTTTTCATTTTCTTTCAGCACTTTTATTTATTAGTTATAAAAAAGTATTGGAGATGGGAAAAAATGACTGTCACAAATCATCCAATCAGCTAACGAAGAGTCTGTTTGATTTCTAATTGGCATGGGACGATTGCACCACACGGATTGGACATGTTCGGTAGCCAATGGCGGGAGTCTGGGGGCAGGGCAGTTGATGGTAGGAGGTCATGTGATGAAACCTCCTGGAATACATCCAACCAGAGTTGGCAACCCTTGTGTGAAGCAAACACAGCTTCATACCAACACGAAACTTGTAGTGTAAATGCACTGTTACTATTCACAGCAGCTATTAAATGTTCTTTAAATTAATTATTCTTTCTACTGGATTTTACCATATTTTATATTTTATTGTATTATTAAAATGTTTTCCCTCTGAAACATGTTCAGTTCCTGACATGGCTTCTCTGCTTCCCAGAACAGGCCATGAGCACAGTGTATCCCACACATCGCTGCTTAAAGGGTAATGTAAATTTAAAAAATATCTAAATGTACTTAGAATAACTTATCAAATTTCTGCGTCATAAAGATGCAAAGATCAGATTGCTTCATAGGTAATCTTGACAGAAATAAAACCTGAGATTGTTAATGTTGCGCACTATTTGGGATGCTGTCTAATCGCAAATGTTCAAGTTATTCTTTCACCATTCTTTTTAATTTTTCTGTTAAAGTTTTCTCACACCGTTCCCTGGCTGAGTGTTAAGGCCGGCAGTCTGCTCGAAACCTTCTGCTTTGCCGCGAGCATGAAAAAATTGAGAGCAGCACGGGGCTGATTTTCCGTCTGATTTCCTCTTACTTCCTGTTTTTTTGCTTAATGGGAATGATAAGACTTTGAACTCAGTGCAGAGGGAATTCAGCCATGGTGAGGAAATGCCTTACGTCCTGAAGACATTAACTCCCTGTTGTGTTACCATTACACAGACACCAGTCATCCTCCAGTACATGACCCAAGTGACCATTGTTAATGTGTAAGTATAGACAGTGAGGGTCAATGGACTATTCCTTCATGTGGGGCATCACAGATGATTCATGCAGGTGCAATTCAGCTCCACTATATTATAGTGACAGACTGGGAGCCCTTTCAAAGCCATAAATTGTTTTATAATTAATATGGTATATGCCTAAGATGAAATCTAAGATATTGAAATTATTTAACTTAACACATGCCAACAACAACAACAACTTGTATTTATATAGTGCCTTTAATGTAGTAAAATGTCCCAAGCCGCTTCACAGGAGTGTCATAGAACAACATTTGACACTGAGCCACATAAGGAGAAATTAGGACAGGCTTGGTCAAAAAGGTAGGTTTTAAGGAACATCTTAAAGGAAGAAAGAAAGGTAGAGAGGTGGAAAGGTCGATGGAGGAGAAGACCGAAGCCATTGCCTTCAGTCCCCGGCACAAACTGCGTTCCCTAGCCAACAATTCGATCCCCCTCCCTAGCATCTGTCTGAGGCTGAGCCAGACTGTTCACAACCATGGTATCATATTTGACTCTGAAATGAGCTTCTGACCACATAGCCACAGCATAACTATAACTGCCTATTTCCACCCCCGTAACATCGCCCGTCTTTGCCCCGGCTTCAGCTCATCCACTGCTGAAACCCTCATCCATGCCTTTGTTACCTCGAGACTTGACTATTCCAACACACTCGTGGCTGGCCTCCCACATTCTACCCTACGTAAACTTGAGGTCATCCAAAACTCGGCTGCCTGTGTCATAACTCGCACCAAGTCTCGCTCACCCATTACCCCTGTGTTGCTCACTGACCTACATTGGTTGCCGGTTAAACAATGCCTCAATTTCAATATTTTCATCCTTGTTTTCAAATCCCTCCATGACCTCGCCCCTCCTTATCTCTGTAATCTCCTCCAGCCCCACAAACCCCCAAGATATCTGCGCTCCTCCAATTCTGCCCTCTTGAGCATCCCTGATTGTAATCGCTCAACCATCGGTGGCCGTGTCTTCAGTTGCCTAGGCCCCAAGCTCTGGAACTCCCTCCCTAAACCTCTCTTTCCTCCTTTAAGAAGCTCCTTAAAAGCTACATCTTTGACTAAGCTTTTGGTCATCTGCCCTAATGGCACGCTGTCAATTTTTTTTATCATAACACTCCTGCAAAGCGCCTTGGGTCGTTTTACTACATTAAAGGCACTATATAAATACAAGTGGTTGTTGTTGATGACAGTGTCATACTATTTTACTCTCAGCATCTCAGAGACATGGTAATATTTTCATGTATTTACATAGAAGTGAGCCTTTAATTCTCAACCTTTTTGTTAATTAGTTGAAATCAAAAATCTCTCCCTTTGATTTTCTCTTCCTATGGAGAAGGTGCTATGCCTATGGAGAAGGTGCGATACTTATGGAGAAGGTGCGATACCTATGGAGAAGGCGCTTTCCCTATGGAGAAGGTGCGATGCCTATGGAGAAGGTGCGATACCTATGGAGAAAGTGTGATATCTATGGAGAAGGTGCGATACCTATGGAGAAGGTGCGATACCTATGGAGAAGGTGCTATACTTATGGAGAAGGTGCGATATCTATGGAGAAGGTGCGATACCTATGGAGAAGGTGCTATACTTATGGCGAAGGTGCGATATCGATGGAGAAGGTGCGATACCTATGGAGAAGGTGCTATACCTATGGAGAAGGTGCGATACTTGTGGAGAAGGTGCGATACCTATGGAGAAGGTGCTATACTTATGGAGAAGGAGCGATATCTATGGAGAAGTTGCGATACCTCTGGAGAAGGTGCGATATCTATGGAAAAGGTGCGATACCTATGGAGAAGGTGCGATACCTGTGGAGAAGGTGCGATACCTATGGAGAAGGTGCTATACCTATGGAGAAGGTGCGATACCTATGGAGAAGGTGCGATATCTATGGAGAAGGTGCGATACTTATGGAGAAGGTGCTATACTTATGGAGAAGGTGCGATACATGTGGAGAAGGTGCGATACCGATGGAGAAGGTGCTATGCCTATGGAGAATGTGCGATACCTATGGAGAAGGTGCTATGCCTATGGAGAAGGTGCGATACCTATGGAGAAGGTGCTATACTTATGGAGAAGGTGCAATATCTATGGAGAAGGTGCGATACTTGTGGAGAAGGTGCGATACCTATGGAGAAGGTGCTATACTTTTGGAGAAGGTGCGATACTTGTGGAAAAGGTGCGATACCTATGGAGAAGGTGCGATATCTATGGAGAAGGTGCGATACCTATGGAGAAGGTGCGATACTTGTGGAGAAGGTGCGATACCTATGGAGAAGGTGCTATACTTATGGAGAAGGTGCGATATCTATGGAGAAGGTGCGATACTTGTGGAGAAGGTGCGATACCTATGGAGAAGGTGCTATACTTTTGGAGAAGGTGCGATACTTGTGGAAAAGGTGCGATACCTATGGAGAAGGTGCGATATCTATAGAGATGGTGCGATACTTATGGAGAAGGTGCGATACCTATGGAGAAGGTGCCATACTTATGGAGAAGGTGCGATGTCTATGGAGAAGGTGCGATACCTATGGAGAAGGTGCGATATCTATGGACAAGGTGCGATACTTATGGAGAAGGTGCGATACCTATGGAGAAGGTGCTTTGCCTATGGTGAAGGTGCTATGCCTATGGAGAAGGTGCTATACCTATGGAGAAGGTGCTGTACCTGTGGAGAAGGTGCGATACCTGTGGAGAAGGTGCGATACTTATGGAGAAGGTGCTATACCTATGGAGAAGGTGCGATACCTGTGGAGAAGCTGCTATGCCTATGGAAAGGTGTGATACCTATGGAGAAGGTGCTATACCTGTGGAGAAGGTGCGATACCTATGGAGAAGGTGCGATACTTATGGAGAAGGTGCTATACCTATGGAGAAGGTGCGATACCTGTGGAGAAGGTGTGATACTTATGGAGAAGGTGCTATACCTATGGAGAAGGTGCGATACCTATGGAGAAGGTGCAATACCTGTGGAGAAGGTGCGATACCTATGGAGAAGGTGCGATACCTATGGAGAAGGTGCGATACCTATGGAGAAGGTGCGATACCTGTGGAGAAGGTGTGATACCTATGGAGAAGGTGCTATACCTATGGAGAAGGTGCGATACCTATGGAGAAGGTGCGATACCTATGGAAAAGGTGCTATCCTGTGGAGAAGGTGCGATACCTGTGGAGAAGGTGCGATACTTATGGAGAAGGTGCGATACTTATGGAGAAGATGCTATACTTATGGAGAAGGTGCGATACCTATGGAGAAGGTGCGATACCTATGGAGAAGGTGCGATACCTGTGGAGAAGGTGCGATACCGATAGAGAAGGTGCTATGCCTATGGAGAATGTGCGATACCTATGGAGAAGGTGCTATGCCTATGGAGAAGGTGCGATACCTATGGAGAAGGTGCTATACTTATGGAGAAGGTGCAATATCTATGGAGAAGGTGCGATACTTGTGGAGAAGGTGCGATACCTATGGAGAAGGTGCTATACTTTTGGAGAAGGTGCGATACTTGTGGAAAAGGTGCGATACGTATGGAGAAGGTGCGATATCTATGGAGAAGGTGCGATACCTATGGAGAAGGTGCTATACTTATGGAGAAGGTGCGATATCTATGGAGAAGGTGCGATACTTGTGGAGAAGGTGCGATACCTATGGAGAAGGTGCTATACTTTTGGAGAAGGTGCGATACTTGTGGAAAAGGTGCGATACCTATGGAGAAGGTGCGATATCTATGGAGATGGTGCGATACTTATGGAGAAGGTGCGATACCTATGGAGAAGGTGCCATACTTATGGAGAAGGTGCGATGTCTATGGAGAAGGTGCGATACCTATGGAGAAGGTGCGATATCTATGGAGATGGTGCGATACCTATGGAGAAGGTGCTTTGCCTATGGTGAAGGTGCTATGCCTATGGAGAAGGTGCTATACCTATGGAGAAGGTGCGATACCTGTGGAGAAGGTGCTGTACCTGTGGAGAAGGTGTGATACCTATGGAGAAGGTGCTATACCTATGGACAAGGTGTGATACCTATGGAGAAGGTGTGATACCTATGGAGAAGGTGCTGTACCTGTGGAGAAAGTGCTATACCTATGGAGAAGGTGTGATACCTATGGAGAAGGTGCTGTACCTGTGGAGAAGGTGCGATACCTGTGGAGAAGGTGCGATACTTATGGAGAAGGTGCTATACCTGTGGAGAAGGTGCGATACCTATGGAGAAGGTGCGATACTTATGGAGAAGGTGCTATACCTATGGAGAAGGTGCGATACCTGTGGAGAAGGTGTGATACTTATGGAGAAGGTGCTATACCTATGGAGAAGGTGCGATACCTATGGAGAAGGTGCAATACCTGTGGAGAAGGTGCGATACCTATGGAGAAGGTGCGATACCTATGGAGAAGGTGCGATACCTGTGGAGAAGGTGCGATACCTGTGGAGAAGGTGCGATACCTATGGAGAAGGTGCGATACCTATGGAGAAGGTGCGATACCTATGGAGAAGGTGCTATCCTGTGGAGAAGGTGCGATACCTGTGGAGAAGGTGCGATACTTATGGAGAAGGTGCTATACCTATGGAGAAGGTGTGATACCTATGGAGAAGGTGCTGTACCTGTGGAGAAGGTGCGATACCTATGGAGAAGGTGCGATACCTGTGGAGAAGGTGCTGTACCTGTGGAGAAGGTGTGATACCTATGGAGAAGGTGCTATACCTATGGACAAGGTGTGATACCTATGGAGAAGGTGTGATACCTATGGAGAAGGTGCTGTACCTGTGGAGAAAGTGCTATGCCTATGGAGAAGGTGTGATACCTATGGAGAAGGTGCTGTACCTGTGGAGAAGGTGCGATACCTGTGGAGAAGGTGCGATACTTATGGAGAAGGTGCTATACCTGTGGAGAAGGTGCGATACCTATGGAGAAGGTGCGATACTTATGGAGAAGGTGCTATACCTATGGAGAAGGTGCGATACCTGTGGAGAAGGTGTGATACTTATGGAGAAGGTGCTATACCTATGGAGAAGGTGCGATACCTATGGAGAAGGTGCAATACCTGTGGAGAAGGTGCGATACCTATGGAGAAGGTGCGATACCTATGGAGAAGGTGCGATACCTGTGGAGAAGGTGCGATACCTGTGGAGAAGGTGCGATACCTATGGAGAAGGTGCGATACCTATGGAGAAGGTGCGATACCTATGGAGAAGGTGCTATCCTGTGGAGAAGGTGCGATACCTGTGGAGAAGGTGCGATACTTATGGAGAAGGTGCTATACCTATGGAGAAGGTGTGATACCTATGGAGAAGGTGCTGTACCTGTGGAGAAGGTGCGATACCTATGGAGAAGGTGCGATACCTGTGGAGCTGGTGCGATACCTATGGAGAAGCTGCGATACTGTGGAGAAGGTGCGATACCTGTGGAGAAGGTGCGATACTTATGGAGCAGGTGCGATACCTGTGGAGCTGGTGCGATACCTGTGGAGAAGCTGCGATACCTATGGAGAAGGTGCTATACCTATGTTGTTTGTCTAATGGGAATGCTTGCAATCTTGAAATCTCTGAGGGTGAAATTCGAAGAGCGTTGTTTTCCAGTGCAGAATGAGCAGTGCAATCGCTGGTCTCTTGTACATCCTCGAGAGGATGAAAAGGAATGCAGCAGAGCAGCTGGCCTCAGTCTGAGTGACAAAGAACTCCATGTGCTCCTCACACTTGGTAGGAATGAGGGAGGTGGGGCAGGGGAGAGGGGTCTAAGGAGACATTTGATAGTGGAGAAATTAAGCCAGGTGTTATCTTTGCATATTAGGACAATCCTGGAGCAGTGAGCAGTTTTGGGAAAGTGCTTGATGTGGTCCAGCCAAATCCGCCGACAAATTGCTGAACCAGTCACGCGCCATATAATCCAAACAGGTCTGTTCCCCCTGGACTTAAGGGAGCAAGATGGGGGATTAACCAGGGTCGAAGATAGTAAGGGTTTACTAGGGACAAGGGAATCAAGGCCGGAGGTGAGGGAGTGTTTGAGCAAATCAACAGCTGCAGAAGTAGCATCGTAAACAGAGGGAAAAAGACTGGGCAGTTTGGAGTTTGAAATTGCAGTTGTAAGTGACTTAAGGGAGAATTATTTCCAGGAACAGGCACACAAGTGAGTTTGGAAGGGGGAATGGGGATGTGAGTGGTGAGTGATCGGAGGTGGCCTTGTCTGTGATTGAGACAATGAGAGTAGCAAGGCCACATAAGATGGCAAGGCTGAGGAGGAAGCTGTGGATATAGGTAGGAGAATTTATACGGAGGGAGAGGTTGAAGGAGGACAGGAGGGCAGTGAACTCAGTGAGAGAGTGAAGGGTGAATTGAGATGGAGGTTGAAATCACCGAGAATGGGAAGTTTCTCAGTGAAGAGGCTGAGGGAGGAAAGGAGTGAGGTTACAAAGTCAGAGCATCCTAAGCATCAAGGTTCACAGGTTTTTTTCTAGCAGCAACAATATGAAGCAACCGATGAGGCTCACAGAATTTCTGGAAAGATTAGTAGCGGCTGGATGAGTCTTAATCATTAAGATGATGTTGATTCATCTGGAGGTTGGCCTTATCTCCAGCTCACTTCTTTTTCTTTACAGGGCGGATCACCAATTATCTCCTTAGCAGAGGAGAAGAGCAGGCATAAGAACATAAGAAATAGGAGCAGGAGTAGGCCATACGCCCCTCGAGCCTGCGCCACCATTTAATAAGATCATGGCTGATCTACTGTGGCAATCAGAAGAAGCAGTTAAAGGCCATTTTTGAAAATTTAAAGATAATGCTCCAACGATCAGTCAGTCAGACAGATCACCCTTTCCTCTCAAGTGGCATTTTTCGAGAGAAACCGCTGCTGTATTGCCTAAAGTCTGTTGGGCAGATACATAAGTATTATACTAAAGCGGTTACTGTCGCAGCTTAAAGAAATTGAAATAAACTGGAGAAAAGTCACAATACAGAACGTCCAAAAATAATTTTTAAATGAGGCGACTTCTTTCATAGACAGTAAAACTTTGCTAGCTTTTCCCAGTCCGTCTTTCTCTTGTATTGCTTTCCACCCTTGCAGGGGCAAGGTGAATTTCTCTAAACGGCAATGGGAGTCTTACTCCTCCTGTACAAACTGTAAGCATAAAAACTTCCAGTAACAATAAAGATCCCAAGTGCAAAAAAGTTTTGGGCAGACACAATCCCATCTCCTTCAAGGTAGACAAGTCACCGAGACGCTGCCTGTTTATCACCATGAATCCTGAGGAATGTTAGGGAATAGTGTTACAGGAAAATTGTGCGAAGGCCTGTATGGTGGCAAATTCCACACACTCTTCAAAATGGGAGACAGAAACAAACCAGGAAATAATAAGCAAGTTAGTCTTACTTAAGTTACTGGTAAACTACTGGGGGAAGACTTTTGACTTTTAGACAGCTGTCAGTGGAGTGACCACCCATTCCAGCAGTGAAATGGCCACAGCCATTTTGAGGCCCAGGCCTCATTTGTGTCATGTATCTCACATTACTGTATATAACTGTATCTTACCAGGCTATACATGACTGTAACTGGATATGACCTGTAACAATAAGCATACCTTACCACTAGGGGTGCACTTGCAGGAGACACTCCATACCTGTCCCACTAAGGTATATAAGGGAGGTCTCAGGCAAGTGCAGCACGTGAGAGCTGTGAATTAAAGGTGCAGGTCCTGAGTGACCTTGACTTCAGCATGTGTCTCGTGTAACTCAGTACATTAGAGTCAGGACTTAACAGTGGCGACGAGTTACGGGATCACAGAATCGACAGAATGGCTACCAACAGCTCAGATGAGAAATACAATACTGGAGACAATTGGGATGACTTTATAGAAAGACTCCAGCAAAGCTTTGTGACCAAAGACTGGCTGGGTGACGATAAGGCAGACAAGAGAAGAGCCCATCTCTTGACCAACTGTGGCTCGAAAACATACGCTTTAATGAAAGACCTGCTGGCACCCGAGAAACCAGCAAGCAAGTCATTTGAGGAGTTGAGCACACTGGTGAGAGACCACCTGAAGCCAGCGAGCAGTCTACACATGGCCAGACACAGGTTCTACAACTACAGACGCTGTGCGGGCCAAAGCATACCCGACTTCGTGGCGGAACTTCGGAGGCTGGCTAGTTCATGTGAGTTCCCCGAGGAACTAAGGAGAGAAGTACTGAGAGACTTTTTTATTGAAGGAATAGGCCATGCAGGCATATTCCGAAAGCTTATAGAGACTAAGAAGTTGACTCTAGAGGCAGCACCACTGGTCGCACAGACGTTCTTGGCAGGCGAAGAAGAAATGAGGCTGATCTATACTTCGGGTACGACAACCAACGAGGCATCGGAACAAGGGGTTCACATTGTGAAACAAACCGCTACCTCCACACACAGACAAAGGCAGGAGAGCAGGCCTTCAACAGCAGATGGTGGCGCCAGAAGCCATCAAAATCAAGGGCCACTTGAACAGCCGATCGCACCTCATCAACCCACAATGCGAGCAATCAACATCAGATTGAGAGAAGCTCAAGGGAGATCAGCCAGACGCAGCTCATCCTTCGGAAACAATGGAAACGGTCTGTGTTGGAGATGTGGGGGAAGGCACTCAACCAGGGTGTGTCGATTTCAGCATGCCGTTTGCAGAAACTGCAACTACACAGGGCATCTGGCTCGCATGTGCAGAAAAACATCAGTTCGGCTGGTATACGAATCGGAAGGGTCGGAAAGCGGATCAGAAGACGGTTGGAACAGTGCACGGGACGCTGAAGTACAGCGGGTTAACACGATCAATGTCCACTGTTCTTACACCAAGATGCCTCCAATTATGATGAGGGTTCTACTCAACGGGATACCCGTCAACATGGAACTGGACACGGGGGCCAGTCAATCCCTCATGAGCGTTCAACAATTTGAACAGCTGTGGCCACACAAAAGCAACAGACCAAAACTCACAAAGATCGACACCAAACTAAGGACCTATACTAAAGAAATCGTCCCAGTCCTTGGTTAGCACCATGCTCTCAGTCACACACAAAGGGATGGTGCACCGACTTTCCCTGTGGATTGTCCCCGGGGATCTTCCAGCCCTGTTGGGGAGAAGCTGGCTAGCAGAACTTAATTGGAAATGGGATGATGTTCACGCCATGTCGTCAGAGGAACGGATCTCCTGCTTAACAGTTCTAAGCCGTTTTGAACATCTCTTTCACCAGGTGTGGGCACCTTCAAAGGGGCTAAAGTTAGAATCTACATCACACAGAATGCCCGACCGGTCCATCACAAAGCTGGAGCTGTGCCTTATGTGATGAGGGGAAAGATTGAAAACGAACTGGACCGGCTTCTGCGGGAAGGCATAATTTCTTCTGTAGATTTCAGCGACTGGGCAAGCCCCATCGTCCCCGTCATGAAGCCTGATGGATCCGTGTGAATCTGTGGGGATTACAAGTCTATCATAAACAGAGTCTCCCTACAGGACCAATACCCGCTGCCCAGAGCGGAGGACCTATTTGCCACGTTGGCTGGAGAAAAACTTTTCTCTAAACTTGACCTCACATCTGCGTATATGACGCAAGAACTGACCGAAGAGTCTAAGCTACTCACCACTATCAACACACATCGAGGCCTTTTTGTGTACAATCGATGTCCATTCGGCATCAGGTCGGCAGCTGCTATATTCCAGCGCAACATGGAGAGTCTACTCAAGTCCATCCCAGGGACGGTTGTGTTTCAAGATGACAGACTCATCACGGGCAGGGACACCGACTCTCACTTCCGCAATCTTGAGGAAGTACTAAGTCGACTGGATCGGGTAGGCCTAAGAGTTAATAAATCCAAGTGTCTGTTTCTCACGCCTGAGGTTGAATTTTTGGGCAGAAGGATTGCCGCTGATGGAATCCGCCCAACCGAATCCAAAACCGAAGCGATTTGCCTGGCACTCAAGCCCCGGAATGTCTCGGAACTGCGCGCCTTTGTCGGGCTACTCAATTACTTTGGGAACTTTATACAGAACTTGAGCACGCTGTTGGAGCCTCTCCATGTGCTACTCAGAAAGGGGTGCGATTGGTTTTTGGGGACGCCCAAGAACGCGCCTTCAATAAGTCACGCAACCTTCTATGTTCCAAGAGTGTTTTAGCCTTTTTTGACCCAGGTAAAAAGTTAGTCCTTACATGTGATGCGTCAGCATATGGGGTCGGGTGTGTTTTACAGCATGTCAATGATGCGGGTAAATTGCAGCCCATTGCTTATGTTTCCAGGTCACTTTCGGTCGGAACGCGGGTACGGTATGGTTGAGAAGGAGGCGCTCGCGTGCGTGTATGGTGTCAAAAAGATGCACCAATACCTTTTCGGGGCCAAGTTTGCATTAGAAACTGACCACAAACCCCTCACGTCCCTACTATCTGAGTGCAAGGCAATCAATGCCAACGCCTCGGCGCACATTCAACGGGGGGCACTCACGCTGGCGGCTTACGACTACACGATAAGGCACAGACCAGGCACAGACAACTGTGCCGACGCGCATAGCAGGCTACCCCTGGCGACCACAGAAGGATCCAGCGAACAGGACTGTGAGATAGTCATGGCAATCAATGCCTTTGAATCCACAGGTTTGCCCATGACGGCTCGCCAAATCAGGGCCTGGACGACCAACGACCCCACGTTATCTCTGGTAAAAAAATGCATTTTAACTGGTGATTGGGCAGAGGCTCGCGGTGCCTGCCCCGAGGAGATCAAACCCTTCCATAGACGCATGCATGAACTTTCACTGCAGGCAGACTGCCTGATGTGGGGCAACCGAGTAGTTATGTCCTTTCGAGGCAGGGAGGCGTTTGTCCAGGAGCTCCATCGCGTGCACCCGGGGATCGTCCTTATGAAGGCCATAGCCAGATCTCATGTCTGGTGGCCTGGCATTGACGCGGACTTGGAGCTCTGCGTCCGTCGGTGCACCATTTGTGCCCCACTCAGTAATGCCCCCAGGGAGGCCCCCCTAAGCCCCTGGCCCACCAAACCGTGGTCGCAGGTGCAAGTAGACTATGCGGGCCCATTCATGGGCAAAATGTTCCTCGTAGTCGTTGATGCATTTTCAAAATGGATCGAGTGCACCATTTTAAACTCGAGCACCACCTCCACCACTGTGGAGAGCCTTAGAACCACGTTTGCAACGCACGGCATTCCTGACATATTGGTCAGTGATAATGGTCCGTGCTTCACCAGCGCAGAATTTCACGATTTTATAGTTGACCACGGTATAAATCACGTTTAAGACGGCACCTTTCAAGCCGGCCTCCAATGGCCAGGTGGAGCGAGCAGTGCAGATCATTAAACAAGGCATGCTCAGAATCCAAGGTCCCACGCTGCAGAGCCGCCTGTCGCGACTGCTGCTGGCATACAGATCTTGTCTGCATTCGTTGACTGGAGTTCCCCCTGCGCAACTATTGATGAAACGAACCTTTTCGGGTTTGTGTTAGAAACCGACCACAAACCCCTCAAGTCCCTACTTTCCGAGTGCAAGGCAATCAATACCAACGCCTCGGCGCGCATTCAACGGGGGGCACTCATGCTGGCGGCTTATGACTACACGATAAGGCACAGACCAGGCACAGACAACTGTGCCGATGCACTTAGCAGGCTACCCCTGGCGACCACAGAAGGATCCGACGAACAGGACTGTGAGATGGTCATGGCAATCAATGCCTTTGAATTCACAGGTTCGCCCATGACGGCTTGCCAAATCAGAGCCTGGATGACCAGCGACCCCATGTTATCTCTAGTAAAAAAATGCATTTTAACCGGTGACTGGGCAGAGGCTCACGATGCCTGCCCCGAGGAGGTCAAACCCTTCCATAGGCGCATGCATGAACTCTCACTGCAGGCAGACTGCCTGATGTGGGGCAGCCGAGTAGTTATGCCCTTACGAGGCAGGGAGGCGTTTGTCCGGGAGCTCCATCGCGAGCACCCAGGGATCGTCCTTATGAAGGTCATCGCCAGATCTCATGTCTGGTGGCCTGGCATTGACGCGGACTTGGAGCTCTGCGTCCGTCGGTGCACCATTTGTGCCCAACTCAGTAATGCCCCCAGGGAGGCCCCCCTAAGCCCCTGGCCCTGGCCCACCAAACCGTGGTCGCAGGTGCATGTAGACTATGCGGACCCATTCATGGGCAAAATGTTCCTCGTAGTCGTTGATGCATTTTCAAAATGGATCGAGTGCACCATTTTAAACTCGAGCACCATCTCCACCATTGTGGAGAACCTTGGAACCACGTTTGCAACGCACGGCATTCCTGACATATTGGTCAGTGATAATGGTTCATGCTTCATCAGCGCAGAATTTCGCGATTTTATCGTTGACCACGGTATAAATCACGTTTAAGACGGCATCTTTCAAGCCGGCCTCCAATGGCCAGGCAGAGCGAGCAGTGCAGATCATTAAACAAGGCATGCTCAGAATCCAAGGTCCCACGCTGCAGAGCCGCCTGTCGCGACTGCTGCTGGCATACAGATCTCGTCTGCATTCGTTGACTGGGGTTCCCCCTGTGCAACTATTGATGAAACGAACCTTAAAGACCAAGCTCTCGTTAATCCTCCCAGACATGCATGAAATTGTTGAGGCTAAGCGTCAAAAGCTAACTGAGTACCATGACCGAAATTCGAGGGGGAGGTGGAATGAGATAGGGGACAAAGTGTTTGTGCTAAACTATGGCTTGCAGGGACAGTAACAGACAAAGAGGGAAACAGGCTACTGGTTGTACAAATGGACAATGGCCAAACCTGCCAGAAGCATGTAGACCAAGTAAAAACTGAAGAACCAGAGGCAGACTACAATGTGGAACTCACACCATACCTGGTGGACAGACAGGTGGAACAACCTGAGGAAAGGGCAGTCTCAACAGACAGCCCAGGCGAGATACCAGCAATCACACCGAACGAAACACAGGCACCAAGGCAAACAACTGAACCACAACTAAGACGCTCCACGCGAGAGCGCAGACCACCTAAGAGACTGAATGACTGAATCTATAAAGGCTATAAGACCTTGGGGGAGGGTGATGTCAAGTATCTCACATTATTGTATATAACTGTATCTTACCATGCTATACATGACTGTAACTAGATATGACCTGTAACAATAAGCATACCTTACCACCAGGGGTGCACTTGCAGGAGACACTCCATACCTGTCCCACTGAGGTATATAAAGGGAGGTCTCAGGCAAGTGCAGCACTGGAGAGCTGTGAATTAAACGTGCAGGTCCTGAGTGACTTTGACTTCAGCATGTGTCTCATGTAAGTCAGTACATTAGAGTCAGGACTTACCAATTTGAATCTGGAAATCGCAACAGGTCAGGCAGCATCTATGGAGAGAGAACCAAAGTTAATGTTTCAGGTTGATGACCCTTCGTCAGAACAGACGCTGCCGGACCCGTTGAGATTTCCAGCATTTTCTGTTTTTATTTCAGATTCCAGCATCCGCAGGATTTTGCTTTTGTATTAGTGCCTCATTTGAATCTGACTGGTGAGCTGCGGAACCCTGAAGCAGTGCCACTGCTTTAGGACACAGGAATGTGGGCTGCCCGGTCAGCAGCATCTCCAGGTAGGTCCCGAGGGGAGTTGGGAGTCAAGGCTAAAGGTGGCAGGCATAGGCCAGCATTGGCCCTCAGTATTTTATTGGAACAAGGAGCAACAGTTCTACTCCTCCTCCCCCTGCTGTCCCACCCCATGAAGATAATTGAAGACCTTGAACAAACTTCTTTCTAAGTCCATCCAATATGAGATGTGAACTCCTTGAAAACTTCCACATTCCAGCAAGCTAGCCCCACCCCACACATTGCACACATTGCAATGGTGACTAATGCTGTGAGTTCTGCTTGTATAATTCAAAGAAAAAGAATAAAAATCCTCCTAACAGGACAAACATTCCAAAGGAAAGCAAGAAATAAGCCAAACAAAAAAAAATCAGACATCAATCTACTCTTTGTGCTGATAGGCTGATCAGGAGACAAGAACAAGACATTTCAATATACTGCAAGCTGTTTTAAACGAATGGCATCAATTTTTATGACATTCACATGGACATATTTCATGATTTTCCTATAGATTTGGAATTGTAGCTCAAACTGAATTCTGCTCACGGCTCCATTTATATCAACGAGCCTCTACATCACTCTCTGCACTCTCATCCTCCCTGCAGTTAAAAATTATTGATTCACTCTCTTTGAAATAGGCTTCTCATTTTTAAGCTGTGTGGAAAATGTTGTACGTGTTTTTGTCTTTCTTTAAAGACTGCAGAAGCCTTGTTTTATCAAAAGAATGAAATGAAAGGGAGTGGCAGTTACCATTTTTGGGTTGAACTCATTGATGGTGAACGTGGCAGCCACAAATAAACAATCAGGAAGTTAATACTTGCTGTGAAATTCTATATTCATAACATTTGCCAGTCTTCTAAACGATAGACGCAAATTTCACATTAATAGCATCTCAATGGCCCAGTTACACCAGTGTGTGGGTCGGTCCAGTTTTGTCATCGAAAAGAAATGAAAAAAATGCTGCTAAATTTGTCCATTTTTGGAATGGACAAAACACAAGGCCCAGATTTTGCGGTTAGCGGTGAAGGAATGGCATACTTCTATTTTCACTTTATTGGCTGGGAGTTTTGCAGTTTCCAGCACTATTGCCTCATTAGTGACTAAATTATAACTCAGAACACCAAGTTCAGTTTGAGATATATACAAAAGAATGGAGTATTCACTTCTATACTTTATATATGCAGCCTGCAGGACTCATTGGTATTGGTATGTTCAGTGACCTTAAATACCTTCACATTGAAGGCTATCATTGGCTGCCTCAGGAGAGAGCAAGGTTTCTCTCTTCATGGGTAACTTAGGTGGAAACTATTGAACAAAGCGAGCTGCATATACATGTATAACGTATCCAAATTAATGATCCCATTAATTTACATAATCAAGGTCATGGTAAGAACATATCTTGGCATTCTGAGTTAGAATTAATCCATTAATAAGGCAACAGTCCAACACCTCCAGTTCCTATTAAATGTAAATAGAATTGAGTTGTCTGGGCTTCATGGCATGTACTGCCAAGGCTCAGAGCCCATATGTGGGCCATGGCCCATAATTTGGACATCCTCCGAGCTATATTGGCCTGGAATTTGTGGTGGGTAATGACAATGAACTGTCAGCGTTCGCCATCGTTACCCCTCTGAAACTGATTGCAACTTCAGGATTTAGTGCGTGTGCAGCTAAACATGGAAGTCCTGAAGATGGGGTCAGTCATTCACTGCTCTGACACAGACTGCGCTGTGGAACCCCTCCCCCCACTTCCCCTCCCTCGTGCTCACAACCACCCCTGCCACTGCCAAGGAGTGAAACCAGTGGAACTTATGAAAATTAGGGTTTTCGCGCTAATATTGCTGTTAAATACCCCTTTAAATGTTAAGCCTTGTTGAGTTAGGTGTAACTGGGGTTTTACCAGCGTATTGACTGCTAAACAATTGTTTTTGCCTTGAAAACGTAATTTTTATATTTGTGGAGTGTCAAATTTCTCCATTACGCTAAAATTTACAATTTTTAAAAAACGTAATTTTTTTTCAAGTTTGTTCATGATATTTCAGCTTCGACCTTATTCCCATGTGTGAGTGCCACGGGGTGGAAATTCGGTCTGTTGTCACCTCTGTTTGCGCCCCAGAGGAGCTGTAATGGCAGCGCAGATCATTTCTGGGGGCAGTGGCCAGCTTCCAGCGGCCCGCAGGGACATTGGGTGCCGGTTTTGTGGAGGCGCGGAGCAGTACCGCCGGGAGAGGTTATGGCACCGTTTCAAAATTTGTTTTCTGGGGAACCCGTAGCGCCTCATAGTGCACCCTAATGGAACTGCCTGGGAAAGCAGGTAGTCCGAGCTGTACTGGTGAGGGTGAGGGAAGGAATCACTGCATGATGTCCGTGTGATTGTTTTTTATTATTTTATTTTTATGATTTATGTTTATGTGGCACCAGTAAGGTATTGGCAATGTTTTTAGTGTTTTTTTTTGCCATGGAAGCCTCTCTTAGCGCGCTCCAAGGCTGGCTGTTTAGTTCAGGATTTTTAGTTGCCCAGCCGGCCTAGCGCTCTAGAAGAGGTGTGCAACGCCTCCCTTAGCGCCCCGCTCCACACTCAGGGCCCAGCTGATGAATTTTGCAGCTGCAGATGCAAACCATTTCCCGGCGCAAAATTTACCGCCCCGTCGCCATAACCGAATTTCCATCCCCTAGTTTTTGAAAAGTCTGGATAAAAACAACTTTTCATTTCCTGGTTTACGCTCTGTGAGAATTCTTCAATCTGATTGGCTGCTTAGACAGCTCGTTGACATCACTACAGCTCTTTGTTGGGAATCCCCAGGACTGAGCGCTGCAAACAAATGCACATCGAGAAAGGCACACGTCTCGCCACAGTGATCGCCAGGTCCCTGTGGACTGCTTTCTTCGGGGCCAGCGCTGAGCATCTTTGCTTCGCGGCTGACCGCAAATTACGTTCCAATATGTTTGCGCTTATGTCACTGTCTTTACTGTAGGACTCTTCCCAGTGCGTGCCCCATATGATAAACAAAGAATGGGCCAGTTATACTGCTGGTGCCAGATATGCATTGATAAAAACTGAAAGCATAACTCAGAATATGACTCTCAACCAAACTAAGGTCAGGAGATAATCTCCATCATTTGAGTTTTGCACTGGGTGTAGTTTGGTATAAAGTTATACTGAACAATTCCCAAACACTTAATGAGACATGAAATATTTTAAATTTCATTTGTAATGCAAGATGACATGCAGCGGGGTCTGTAATCGCTTGGCTGAGAGTACAAGGAGTGGGCAATATAACTTGGTACTATTTGCTTCATGTCAGGCGAGACAGATACAGTCTGGGACAGATATCTCGAATACAACTGGAAAAAAAGGAAGAATTAATGTTTCAATTTAATCCCAAGGTTCTGCCAGCATTCACATATTACTTTTCTTTCGAATGATCAGAATTTTCCACTGAATTCTAACTTCTTAGTACATCAATTATAATTATTTATCCAGCAGCTTATCCATCTTCTTCTATTTCTGATTATCTTTTCACTGGTGTGCTCTCCAGCTAGTCCTAGAGTTGTTACTTACTATCGATACAATTAAGGCAACAGTTTTGTGGTATTCAGTTAGGCCAAGTAACTTGAAATTAGCCATAATGTTGCATAATTGTTGGATAATGTTCAACATTCATCCATGCCAACTGTTCCTGGTATTAGAATCCGGACTTGCTAACCATTTCTATTCTAAACGGTTGAAACATTCTTCTCTTCCTGATTCTATTTCCTATCAATTAGGCAACATGTGTTTATCTTATTTTCACAGTTCATGGTGCAATGTTACAGGATTCGCTTGGGATCTATTGTGCTCCACTCACCATCCTGAACAGTGGGATATCTCTGTAATCGCCTCCAGCCCCACAACCTTCTGAGATGCTGCGTGCTCTAATTCTAGCCTCTTGAGCATCCCCAATTTTTATTGCTTCACCATTGGTGACCGTGCCTTCAGCTGCCTGGGCCCCAAGCTCTGGAACTCCCTCCCTAAACCTCTCCGCCTCTCTACCTCTCCTTCCTCTTTTAAGACGCTGCTATTGTAAAGGGAATAGATAGGAGTTTCTGCGGCCGCAACCGAGACTCGAGGATGGTATGTTGCCTCCCTGGTGCAAGGGTCAAGGATGTCTCGGAGCGGCTGCAGAGCATTCTGGAGAGGGAGGGTGAACAGCCAGTTGTCGTGGTACATGTAGGTACCAACAATATAGGTAAGAAGCGGGAAAAGGTCCTACAAGCTGAATTTAGGGAGTTAAATTAAAAAGTAGGACCTCAAAGGTAGTAATCTCTGGATTGCTACCAGTGCCACGTGCTAATCAGAGTAGAGGGAGCAGGATAGTTAGAAAAAATACGTGGCTTGAGCAGTGGTGCAAGAGGGAGGGATTCAAATTCCTGGGACATTGGAATCAGTTCTGGGGGAAGTGGGACCTGTACAAAAGAGACGGTCTGCACTTGGGCAGGACTGGAACTGATGTCCTAGGGGTGACATTTGCTAATGCAGTTTTTGGAGTGTTTAATCTAATATGGCATGGGGATGGGGACCTATGCAGCGAGATAGGGCGAAGTAATATGGAGTCAGAAACAGATGGTAGAAAGGTAAAAAGCAATAGTGGAAGGCCGAGTAAACAAAGGCAAGAAACAAAAAGGGCCACACTACATCATAATTCTAAAAGGACAAAGGGTGTTAAAAAAACAAGCCTGAAGGCTTTGTGTCTTAATACAAGGAGTATCCATAATAAGGTGGATGAATTAACTGTGCAAATAGATGTTAACAAATATGATGTGATTGGGATTACAGAGACGTGGCTCCAGGATGATCAGGGCTGGGAACTCAACATCCAGGGGTATTCAACATTCAGGAAGGATGGAATAAAAGGAAAAGGAGGTGGGGTAGCATTGCTGGTTAAAGAGTAGATTAATGCAATAGTTAGGAAGGACATTAGCTTGGATGATGTGGAATCTATATGGGTAGAGCTGCAGAATACCAAAGGGCAAAAAACATTAGTGGGAGTTGTGTACAGACCTCCAAACAGTAGTATTGATGTTGGGGAAGGCATCAAACAGGAAATTAGGAGTGCATGCAATAAAGGTGCAGCAGTTATCATGGGTGACTTTAATATGCATATAGATTGAGCTAACCAAACTGGAAGCAATACGGTGGAGGAGGATTTCCTAGAGTGCATAAGAGGGATGGTTTTCCACACCAATAAGTTGAGGAACCAACTAGGGGGGAGGCCATCTTAGACTGGGTGTTGTGTAATGAGAGAGGATTAATTAGCAATCTCGTTGTGCGAGGCCCCTTGGGAATAAGTGACCATAATATGGTGGAATTCTACATTAGGATGGAGAATGAAACAGTTAATTCAGAGACCATGGTCCAGAACTTAAAGAAGGGTAACTTTGAAGGTATGAGGCGTGAATTGGCTAGGATAGATTGGCGAATGATACTTAAGGGGTTGACTGTGGATGGGCAATGGCAGACATTTAGAGACTGCATGGATGAACTACAACAATTGTACATCCCTGTCTGGCGTAAAAATAAAAAAGGGAAGGTGGGTCAACCGTGGCTATCAAGGGAAATCAGGGATGGTATTAAAGCCAAGGAAGTGGCATACAAATTGGCCAGAAATAGCAGTGAACCCGGGGACTGGGAGAAATTTAGAACTCAGTAGAGGAGGACAAAGGGTTTGATTAGGGCAGGGAAAATAGAGTACGAGAGGAAGCTTGCAGGGAACATTAAGATGGACTGCAAAAGTTTCTATCGATATGTCAAGAGAAAAAGGTTAGTAAAGACAAAAGTAGGTCCCCTGCAGTCAGAATCAGGGGAAGTCATAACGGGGAACAAAGAAATGGCAGACCAATTGAACAAGTACTTTGGTTCGGTATTCACTAAGAAGGACACAAACAACCTTCCGGATATAAAAGGGGTCAGAGGGTCTAGTAAGAAGGAGGAACTGAGGGAAATCCTTATTAGTCAAGAAATTGTGTTGGGGAAATTGATGGAATTGAAGGCCGATAAATCCCCAGGGCCTGATGGACTGCATCCCAGAGTACTTAAGGAGGTGGCCTTGGAAATAGCGGATGCATTGACAGTCATTTTCCAACATTCCATAGACTCTGGATCAGTTCCTATGGAGTGGAGGGTAGCCAATGTAACCCCACTTTTTAAAAAAGGAGGGAGAGAGAAAACAGGGAATTATAGACCGGTCAGCCTGACATTGGTAGTGGGTAAAATGATGGAATCAATTATTAAGGATGTCATAGCAGCGCATTTGGAAAGAGGTGACATGGTAGGTCCAAGTCAGCATGGATTTGTGAAAGGGAAATCATGCTTGACAAATCTTCTGGAATTCTTTGAGGATGTTTCCAGTAGAATGGACAAGGGAGAACCAGTTGATGTGGTGTATTTGGAGTTTCAGAAGGCTTTCGACAAGGTCCCACACAAAAGATTAATGTGCAAAGTTAAAGCACATGGGATTGGGGGTAGTGTGCTGATGTGGATTGAGAACTGGTTGTCAGACAGGAAACAAAGAGTAGGAGTAATGGCAGGCAGTGACTAGTGGGGTACCGCAAGGTTCTGTGCTGGGGCCCCAGCTGTTTACACTGTACATTAATGATTTAGACGAGGGGATTAAATGTAGTATCTCCAAATTTGCGGATGACACTAAGTTGGGTGGCAGTGTGAGCTGCGAGGAGGATGCTATGAGGCTGCAGAGTGACATGGATAGGTTAGGTGAGTGGGCAAATGCATGGCAGATGAAGTATAATGTGGATAAATGTGAGGTTATCCACTTTGGTGGTAAAAACAGAGAGACAGATTATTATCTGAATGGTGACAGATTAGGAAAAGGGGAGGTGCAACGAGACCTGGGTGTCATGGTCCATCAGTCATTGAAGGTTAGCATGCAGGTACAGCAGGCGGTTAAGAAAGCAAATGGCATGTTGGCCTTCTTGGCGAGGGGATTTGAGTACAGGGGCAGTGAGGTGCTACTACAATTGTACAGGGTCTTGGTGAGGCCACACCTGGAGTATTATGTACAATTTTGGTCTCCTAACTTGAGGAAGGACATTCTTGCTATTGAGGGAGTGCAGCGAAGGTTCACCAGACTGATTCCCGGGATGGCGGGACTGACATATCAAGAAAGACTGGATCAACTGGGCTTGTATTCACTGGAGTTCAGAAGAATGAGAGGGGATCTCATAGAAACGTTTAAAATTCTGATGGGTTTCGACAGGTTAGATGCAGGAAGAATGTTTCCAATGTTGGGGAAGTTCAGAACCAGGGGCCACAGTCTAAGGATAAGGGGTAAGCCATTTAGGACCAAGATGAGGAGAAACCTCTTCACCCAGAGAGTGGTGAACCTGTGGAATACTCTACCACAGAAAGTTGTTGAGGTCAATTCACTAAATATATTCAAAAAGGAGATAGATGTAGTCCTTACTGCTAGGGGGATCAAGGGGTATGGCGAGAAAGCAGGAATGGGATACTGAAGTTGCATGTTCAGCCATGAACTCATTGAATGGTGGTGCAGGCTCGAAGGGCCGAATGGCCTACTCCTGCACCTATTTTTCTATTTTAAAACCTACATCTTTCTGCCCTAATATCTCCTTATGTGGTTCGATGTCAAATTTTATTTTATAAAACTCTTGTGAAGTGTCTTGGGATGTTTTACTACGTTAAAGGCTCTCGATAAATACAAGTTCTTGTTGTTGATATATTGGTGAGAGGCCCAAGTGTGGTAAGTAACACGTGGGATGTATGTTCAGTCATATCAATTCCTGGGTGCTCTGACAGATGCCTACTTTAGCTTTAGCTTGGGCACATTGGTCGTAGGCCTGTCATTGGGGCTGGGATTCTTCTTATCCAGCTCCAGATAACCCTATGCCCTAATGGGTACAGTAGTCCTACTTGGATAAGTAGCAGGAAGTTTACCTGTATTCTGTGCTAGCATACTGTGTAAGTTTAGTTAGCTGGGGGCTGAAATTGCCCTCCTCCTCGTTTGGGGCAGATAATTCAAATTATCTGGTGATTTACTGTCCAAATCAATGAAGCGGGGAATATCATCGGGCGGTGTTTGGGGTGGCAGAGGGGCGGAAGCGAGTCTGGAGCGGGGTGGAAGGCAGGCAGTGTCATCAGCGCCGCGCTGAGCACATCAGCGTGATGCTGATGACGGCAGCGCGATGCAGACGTGCCGCGTTGCGCTGACACTTAGGAACATCTCTCTTCTTCACTTAAAGGGGAGGGCCCTGCGAGCCTACTTGGCGCCCACTGGGCTACCAGGGAGGGCTTCAGCTGAGCCAATGGCCCGGCACCCAAGAGCGGTTGCCGGGCTGCCTGTTGGCAGCCGAGCTGAACCCGTGGCCGCTATTGTCGTGCCGACTGCAGAGTCGGCCGACAATTAAAATAAAATGGTGGCCGCAGGGGTGTGCCCTCCCCTTTAAGGGCAGATGCGTCGCCCAGCCATTGGCAGCTTTACACCGTGCGAAGTTGCCGGGGGCACTGGGGCAGAGACCAAGCTGTACGCGCTCTAGTGACGTCATTAGCGCCGTGCGCACAGCAACGGACCAGACACCTCCTCCACCTCAAACAATCACAAGGGCAATGACCTGATCGTCGGGGAGTCCGCCCTTACTGGGCAGAAACTTATTTCCACCCCGTAACTGCTCTTAAAAAAAGGGGCAATTTCGACCCCTTAAACTCCAGCAACAACAACTACTTGCATTTGTATAGCATCTTTAACATAGTAAAATGCCCCAAGGCGCTTCACAGGGGCATTATCAAACAACATTTGACACCAAGCCACATAAGGAAATATTAGAACAAATGACCAAAAGCTCGATAAAGGAGGTTGAATTTAAGTAGCGTCTTAAATGAGGAGAGAGGGGGACAGGGGCAGAGAGGGTTAGGGAAGGAAGTCCAGAGATTGAAGGCACGGCTGCCAATGGTGGAGTGATGAAAATCAGGGGCATGCAAGCGGCTAGAATTGGAAGAGCACAGAGATCTGGAAGAGTTGTGGGACTGAAGGAGGTTACAGGAATCGGAAGGGGCGAGGCCATGGAAAGATTTGAAAACAAGGATGGGACTTTTAAAATTGAGGTGTTGGACCAGGAGCTAATGTTGGTCAGTGAGCACAGGGTGATGGGTGAACGGGATTTGATGCGAATTAGGACACGGGTAACAGAGTTTTGGATGACCTCAAGTTTATGAAGGATGGAAAATGGGAGACTGGCCAGGAGAGCGTTGTAATAGACAAGTCTGGAGGTAACAAAGGCATGGATGAGTGAGGGTTTTTAGCAGCGGATGAACTGAGGGAGTTGGGTGCTGTTACGGAGGGGGAAGTAGGCAGTCTTGGTGATGGAGCGGATACGTGGTCAGAAGCTCATTTTAGGGTCAAATGCGACACCAAGGTTGCGAATGGTCTGGTTAAGCCTTAGTTGCCAGGGAGAGGGATGGAGTCGGTGACTCGGGAACAGAGGTAGTGGTGGGGACTGAAAACAATGGCTTCAGTCTTCCCAATATTTCTCAGCCAGTACTGGATGTCAGACAAGAAGTGTGACAAATTAGAGACAGTGGAAGGATCGAGAGAGATGGTGGTGAGGTAGAGCTGGGAGTCATCAGCCTGGAATCTGATGCTGTGTTTTCGGATGATGTCGCCAAGGGGCAACATATAGATGAGAACTAGGAGGGGGCCAATGATAGATCCGTGCGGGATTCCAAAGGTAACAGTATGGGAAGAGAAGCCCATTGCAGGTGATTCTTTGGCTATGACTGGATAGATAAGAATGGAACCAGGTGAGTGCAGTCCCACCCAGCTGGACAACGGAACAGAGGCGTTGTAGGAGGATGGTGTGGTCAACTGTATCAAAGGCTACAGATAAGTTGAGAAGATCGAGGAGGGATAGTTTACCACAGTCACAATCACATAGGATGTCATTTGTTACTTTGATAAGGGTCGTTTCAGTAATACAAATAAGAATATAAAAATTAGGAGCAGGAGTAGGCCATATGGCTGCTTCACCATTCGGTAAGATAATGCCTGATCTTCAACCTCAACTCCATTTTCCCGCCCGATCTCCAATCCCTTGATTCCCCAAAAGTCCAAAAATCTATCAATTTCAACCTTGAATAGACTCAACGACTGAGCATCTACAGCCCGCCGGGGTAGAGAATTCCAAAGATTCACAAGCATTTGATTGACAAAATTGCTCCTCATCTCAGTCTTACATGGCCGACTCCTTATACTGAGATTATGCCCCTTAGTTCTGGACTCTCCAGCCAGGGGAAACAACCTCTCAGCAACTAACCTGTCAATCCCCCTCAGAATCTTTTATGTTTCAATGAGATCGCCTCTTAGTCTTCTCAACTCCATAGAGTCTCACCAAAGCCCTGTACAATTGTAGCAAGACTTACTCTTGGCCATTAAGGCCAACGTACCATTTTCCTTCCTAATTGCTTGCTATAAATACATGCTAACTCTCTGTGTTTGCTGTATGAGGACACCTCCATCTCTCTGAACAGCAACATTAATAGTTTCTCACCATTTAAAGTACTGTGGTAGGGGCAGAACCTGATTGAAGGATTCAAACATGGAGTTGCAGGAAAGATGGGCACGGATTTGGAAGGTGATAGCTATTCAAGGACTTTGGAAAGGAAAGTCGGAGATGGGTGTTAATTTGCAAGGACAGAGAGGTCAAGGATAGTGGCGATGAGGACACATTTCGAGGGGAGGCTGATGGTACCTGATGAGAGGGAACCATTAACAATATTAACTAACATGGGGCCAGGAAGGAAAGTTTGGTCAGCAGTTTGGTGGCAATATGGTCGAGGGAGCGGGAGGCGGGTCTCGTGCTCAAGATGAGAGGGCATGAGGGGTGATAGGAGAGAAACTAGAGAAAGATGCTGGGGGCTGGAGGTTTCTAAGGCTTACTCAAAGGGAAACTAGATTTTTCAATAGTTTGGTCTGAAGACTCTTCAGCATAATGACGGTTTCTGTGGTGTTAGATGTCTAGCTGATCAAGAAATATATCTAAACTGGTAGAGTTTTTTTAACATAAAAAATAGGAGCCATTCGGCCCCTCGAGCCTGCTCCGCCATTCAATAAGATCATGGTTGATCTTCTACCACAACTCCACTTAGAAACATAGAAAATAGGTGCAGTAGTAGGCCATTCGAGCCTGCACCACCATTCAATAAGATTATGGCTGATCATTCCCTCAGTACCCCTTTCCTGCTTTCTCTCCATACCCCTTGATCCCTTTAGCCATAAGGGCCATATCTAATTTCCTCTTGAATATATCCAATGAACTGGCATCAACAACTCTCTGCGGTAGGGAATTCCACAGGTTAACAACTCTCTGAGTGAAGAAGTTTCTCATCTCAGTCCTAAATTTCTGCACTCTTCCCATATCCTTTGATTCCCTTAATATCCAAAAATCTATCTTGAATATACTCAAAGACTGAGCCTCCACAGCCCTCTGGGGTAGAGAATTCCAGAGAGTCACCACCCTATGAATGAAGACATTGCTCCTCATCTCAGTCCTAAGTGGCCGACCCCTTATTCTGCGAGACCTTTTTTAAGCATTTCAAGAAAAAGCTGTAAATAAAAGGAGTGGGACAGTTAGCAAGGAAGGGAAGGGCTAATGTGTTGCTGTGCTGGCGCCTTGAGGCGCGGGGCAGTCTGGGAGCTGTAGTCCTGTGGGCGCGGGGCGGAGCCAGCGGGGACTACAGCTCCCAGAGGGCGGCGCGGCCGCTGACAGCTAACGGAGCGGAGCCGGGCGCTGCCAACCCGCCGCAAAACTTCACCCCGACAGCTCGAAAACATCTTAAACAACAGACAATGTCGCCCCGAGTTGGGGCGCAGGGCTCCGCGGGCCGGGACGTTGCAGAAAGTCACCGCCAGGGAACGGCGCAACTGCTAATATTTAACTTTTTGCTGATTCTCACCATCCTGACCATTTGGTTGTTTAAACACCGGAGGGTCCGCTTTCTGCACCAGACTGGAGGGGCAATGTTTTATGGTAAGAGCAAAGTACATGTTCCATATCTTAAATATTAGCGACAGCTCACAGTCCGGGCGTTAAGTACAACTCCGTGGCAATGTCAGTTAAAATTGCGTTTGTGTCACCTGCCCCCCACGGTTTGAAAGTTGCAGCAAACAGATCCTGAGAGAAAAACACACCCCTCGTCATTGGTGCCCACCGCCGGGCTGCAGCAGCGCCTGCACTCACCTCGAGCGGTGTCCAGGTGTCACACACACACACCGCCCACCCGCTACCGCCCACAGCAACAACTCCAACCACAGACAGACACCGTCCACTACCGCCCACAGCAACAACCCCAACCACAGACACCGCCCACGCACCTCGTCATTGCTACCCGCCGCCAGGCTGCAGCAGCGCCTGCACTCCCCACGAGCCGAGCTCAGGTGTCAAACACACAGACAGACATTGCCCGCCAGCCCACGGCAACAACCCCAACCACAGACACCGTCCGCTACCGCCCACAGCAACAACTCCAACCACAGACAATCACCGCCCGCCCACTTCGTCATTGGTGCCCACCACCGGGCTACAGCAACGCCTGCACTCCCCGCGAGCTGTGCCCAGGTGCGTCGCACACAGACAGACAGACAGACAGTTACCGCCCGCGACCGCCTGCTGCAACAACTCCAACCACAGACACCGCCCGCCTGGCCCGGCAAGTCTGCAATGCTTTACCCCGCATCCCGCTACAGCTCCAACCACAGACGTGGCACACACAGTCCTGCCTCACTTCAAAACAAGGATGTTTAGAGGAGAAAAACAAAGTCTTATCGCTTTAAAACGAGATAAGTTTCTCATTTGTGGGGGAGTGAGATAAGCAACACAGAAAGCAGCACGCTGTGGAGGTTATAATGGAAATCTCAAAAACTTTGTTGTTCCTGTACAAACAATCCAGTTTGGATATTAAATCGAGTACCTGCAGCAGAGGTGGGACCAGTATATGCATTGTATCCTTCCCTGGAGTACAACATTGGCAAGCTCAGGATGCAACAGCTGATCTTCTGACACATGGGATCTGGCCATATGTCGCTGCTCCTTAATGATCTTCCCACTAGCAGTGCTGACTGCCTCTGATATTTGCATTTAGATCAAATCCCCGTTGAACCCAAGTGTCCCCATATGGCAAGTAGAGATGCTCATCACTGCATTAACCTCGAGATAACCCAGCTGTGGCTCAGTAGGTAGCACACTCGCCTCTGAGTCAGGAGGTTGTGGGTTTAAGTCAAGGCTACCCACCAGGCACTGGAGCACATAAATCTTGGCTGACACTCCAGAGCAGTGCTGAGAGAGTGCTGTACTGTCGGAGGTGCCGTCTTTTGGTTGAGATGTTAAACCGAGGCTCCGTCAGCTCTCTCAGGTGGATGTAAAAGATCCCATGGCACTATTTCGAAGAAGAGCAGGGGAGTTATCCCTGGTGTCCTGGCCAATATTTATCCCTCAATCAACATAACAAAAACAGATTATCTGGTCATTATCACATTGCTGTTTGTGGGAGCTTGCTGTGCGCAAGTTGGCTGCCACGTTCTCCACATTACAACAGTGACTACATTCCCAAAGTACTTAATTGGCTATAAAGTGCTTTAAGACACATGATGGTTGTGAAATGCGCTATATAAATGCTAGTCTTTCTTCAACTGTCCACTTGCAGCACAGAGCCTGTTTCTAGAGGGAAGGACAGCAAGGTTTGAGTAAAAAATCATCAAGAAGGATGATTATCTCAATTTGGGGCAGGGGAGTGAAGGGGAACAATGAGTGTTCCTTTGTAAATTGGAGCATGTTCGAAGGTGAAAGTGTTTCTGAAAGTGTTTCTGTGAATTGGGGGAGTTGGAGGGGGAAAGCTGCCTCTATGAATTGGGGAAGGGAGTAGAGGGGAGAGTGCTCTGTGAAGGCAACTGCGATTGTTCACAGCTTTTGGTCAAATGATGGTCTGGTTGGTCTTTTGAATATACGTAAATCCAAATGTTGATTTATTTTTCCTATCTTTTTAAGATGAAAAATGTATCAAATGTGATGTTTTCAGTCAGTTTTTAAATGAATCAAAATGTACCATATTTGCTGCAGAATTGCAACATGTTACAAGGGAGCAGGCCTCTAGGAATGCATGTCAGTGGGCAGAGACTGGTGCGGACAGCATTTGGCAGGAGTGTATACAGTTCAAGATTTATTGTCTCTGGCCCTTCCCTGAAGAATATAGTCAAATGGCCTCAATTAGTTTCTTAATCTGAACCTATCTTGTGACTACCCAAATTAAACATCCCAGCTCTTTGCACCAAATTTGGAACAGAAAATGGATGACAGTGACAATAGGTTGTTTTATTAATGAACCCTAACATAATCTATGGCAAAAACTGCCAAAGAATAGTAGGGAATAGAAGGATATGAGCTTGGCATCAAAGATGGAGATAGATGAAATGGGTCAAGGAAGTCCTGTTCTTTGGCCCTAACCCTGGAATGAGCTCCATGGGATTAAATGGCTTTTACTTTCATTGTAATGGTCTTAAGTTTCACCCTATATTCCGAATCAAGTAACAACAATTACTTCTTTATCCCACAAGATTCTTTTATATGCCTAGCTGACCTTGTCTTAGGATAATTTCTATATTCTTGTCACTCTCTTACCTTGATTTCCAATTGTATTTGTCATGCTTCAGCTGGCAAGACATTGTTAAAACTAGAAATATGACATGGTTGGGTAAACGTTTGAAAGTATAAATTGTTCTTTGGTTCCTTGGGTCCTTGTAAGTTTTTTTTGCTACAAGAGCTGTATAGAATAGAATTCATAATCACAATCTGGAAAATATTTAAGTGTAGAATCTTCAGAGAGTAGAATAAAAATAGTGTGGCTCAGTGCTCTGTTAAAATTATGTTCAGAAATATGTACTTCTGTATTACTGTTATTTCTTTTCGCCCACTCTTCAGGCTCCCCACAGATCACAGTCTGACTGAGCATGCTTTATTCCAACACTTCTCTCTATATCATTAGTTGTTGGGAAGTATTTAGAGAATTACAGGACAGCTTCGCTCACCAGATTGCCATTTCTCTCTATAGGGAAGCACGTCAGCTATGTGTGCCCAGTGCCCCAGCAGCCTGCAGTCAAAGCACAATTAGCACACCAGCACAATGGCCAACCCACTTGTGGACCTCCTGGCTCTATGAACTTTTATAACTTCCTAGTTCATGTAATAAAATGCTAAGAGAGTAACGGCACCATTAGTTTAACAAAACAATAACATTTTAAATATTTGTATATTACAGTATAGCATTAAATTATCCATAGAAAACAAGAAGTATTGATGAAGCAGTTATGAGTGCAAGTTAGTGACTCCAGCTTATATTAATTGTAACCCATAAACTGCCAATCAGGAAATATATTTATTATTAAATGTATATATTTTTCAGTGGTAGCTTAAGCAAGATTGTGAAAAGTTGCAAACCAATAATTTTTTTTGATCTGCTTAGGCCTGATAATGGGACTGATCCTGCGTTATACCATTCCGTCCTCTGAACCTGAAAACAGCATTGTGCATAATTGTGACAGTGTGACCAACAGCCCAGGAACCTTGCTGCTGAATGTTACAGACCGGCTGTATGAATACGAGTATAAGCGGGAGATTGACGAGCACAATATGAATAACCGGCAGGGAAACGAGATACTTCGGAAGGTAAGGTTTCAATGCAAGATGCGCTACTCAGTTGTAATGTACATTTAGATTGCAAATGACATTATTTGGTGCAGAGTATCAATGATGTAGAAAGGTGTTTGTAACAGAGTTCAGATGATGTTGCAAACCATAAAAGAAAATCCAACTGTTAACTGAATCGCCAAAATTAAACCAAATTTCAGAGTGCTGCAACTATACTGTACTGTAGTACTTCTGTACTATGTAGCTCATATTGCAGTGATGTGGGCATTTATTGCACTGACTGTTAATGTATACCTGATATCTTTATCTTATTAAAGATCTTGCATGTGTGAACACTCTTAGCTGCACAACTTGACTTCTTGTTGCGTTTCTGTCAAACTATTCGTGTCAACTTCCCCTGTCCCCTACCCCCCCACCGACCTTATAATTGTATAGTCCACATGTACCGAGCTTTACCAATGTACAATCAGGCCACTGGATTCCTACGAATTGCTCAAAATGCTTTCTGAATTCATTTTTCCCAATAACTGATATTTCCTATGTCCAAAATAAGGGCTTAAATAAAATAACATTTCACAATAAAATGATTTCATAATTATTATCTGTTGCATTGTCCTTTGTGTCCTTTAATGTCTTAATTGCAAGTTTTTACTTGAAGTTCTTGGATTCTCCCAAAAGCTTTGGCTTGGACTTACTATTTTGCCCTGAGCTATGACTCAGTGTGCTGAATTTGGCTTGTACAGTCTAAGCATGTGCACGTTATCTAATGTCCCAGGAAACATCAGCACTGTTCAGTCAGGTGTACGAATGGAATATCTTACTTTATCTCCAAATGTATTTTATGTATATATTTAAAGCTTTTCTGTGTCTGTGAGTGAGAGAGTTAAACAGTGTTCTGATTACATAACCATTGTAGCTATTGCTTTGCATTCTATAAACTTTAGAAAGTACATAAAGCTGAGCGGAGAAAGAGAGAGACCGGGGTCAAAGGGAGGTGAGAGAGGAGCACTTCGTATCTAATTTCAGATTTACAGCATCCACAGTATTTTGCTTTTGTTTTCTTATCGAATGTTAGTTCAAAAATAGTTGAAGTTTGAAGGCAACTAATTATCTCGAATGTATTTTGTTGACAGCTACAAAAAGTAAACTATTTAATTTTGCGATGTCAACTGCCGCAATGTAATTGTAAGCTCTAACCATTAGATGGTTCCATGGAGTGAGTTTCTAAAGCTCCCAACTCTGCTGCATCTTGGATGTGTAGCTTGTATTCATAAAATGGCCATGGACAATGCCTTGGGTAATTTAATAGTAAATCATGTATCGAATAGCAAAGAGTTTGGACAGTGTCTTAAACTAAATTTGAGTTCCTGCTTTGTGAAACATTCCTAGTCAGTAGCTGTTTTATGTAACAGTAACCACAGGGGCTACAGTATAACCTTTTGTAGAAAGTAACTTGTGCTTACTGGGAAAATGAAAACTATTTCTGTGACCCTTGTTGCAAGTACTTGTATAAAAATACAAGAATTGAATTGATAAAGCAAATTTTTGGACCAGAGGACTACTTGGAAGAACTGTTAAAATTTTCACTGTGGACATATGAACAAATAAAAAGGAAAAGACTAGTTGGGCAATCAAGCATGTGCAACTTATGCAAAGGGTGACCATGAACTATATTCGTGTCTGCCACTGTCAACTCATCCAATTCCCTTTTAAATGCTGGAAGTGAATTTGTAATTGGGCCAACATTAGCCTCTCTCCAGCCTTCAGGAATGATCCCCGATGGCAACAACTTGGCTCACAGCTCCCATGTATTTACACATTCAATTAATTCATGAATGCTGTCTGAATCAACCACTCAATGTGATTTAAGACCACCTATTCGCTTCAAGGTGAGATATGCATTTACTTTAATAATAACAATTATTGTGTTTACGACACACTGCATTAATGGTAACTGAGCAATCAATAAGAGTAAAGACTTAGGCAAAGTAGCCATATAAAACCACTGGCATGTTGTGGGTGGGTGTCCAACTGGATCTTGTCCTAAGGAACCCTTTAGCAGCCCTCTGCAGACCTTTACCAACCTCCGACTCCTAACATAACTGAAAATGATTCAGCTGGAGTTGAATTCAGGCCAGTATCTGCAGGAAACCATGTTTCAGTAGACACAGAAACACTGCACCTGCTGGGATTGAAAGCAGGGTTAATATCAGCAGGTATCCATCAGTCAGAGGTCACAGAACATTGTACCTGCTGGAATTGAAGTGAATGCTAGTATCTGCAACACACCTGTTATTTCAGAGAGCATTTAGTTTCTAGTAATTGTGTTGCCTGCAATGCAATCAATCAATAAATGGTGGCTACAATATTTTATTTTAAGTTTTAGGAAAAGTAGAAAGAAACAATAATATTCAGTTGGTTAAGTATGTGGGGAGCAGACACCGTCCCTGTGACCCAGCAATTGGTTAGGATAATCCTGAGGCTACATTAGTTTTTTGTGCAGAAAGGACTTAATCACTGATGAAATCTGCTCATTTGCAGCTTTAAAAAAAAAAAATTAATTCACACGATGTGGGCAAAGCCAGACTTCAATGTGGAGGGCAAGATTAAGAACTTTGCAAATGATACAAAAATCGGCCTTATGTTTGACAGTGAGGAAACATAGAAACTAGAAACATAGAAAATAGGTGCAGGAGCAGTCCATTCGGCCCTTCGAGCCTGCACCACCAGTCAATATGATCATGGCTGATCATGCAAATTCAGTACCCCATTCCTGCTTTCTCTCCATTCCCCTTGATCTCTTTAGCTATAAGGGCCACATCTAACTCCCTTTTGAATATATCTAATGAACTGGCATCAACAACTTTCTGTGGTAGAGAATTCCATAGATTCACAATTCTCTGAGTGAAAAAGTTTCTCCTCATCTCTGTCCTAAATGGCTTACCCCTTATCCTTAGACTGTAACCCCTGGTTCTGGACTTCCCCAACAGCGGGAACATTCTTCCTGCATCTAATCTGTCCAATTCCATCAGAATTTTATATGTTTCTATGAGATACCCTCTCATTCTTCTAAATTCCAGTGTATATAAGTCTAGTCGATCCAGTCTTTCTTCATATGTCAGTCCTGCCATCCCAGGAATCAGTCTGGTGAACCTTCGCTGCACTCCCTCAATAGCAAGAATGTCCTTCCTCAGATTAGGAGACCAAAACTGTACACAATATTCAAGGTGTGGCCTCACCAAGGCCCTGTACAACTGCAGTAAGACCTCCCTGCTCCTCTACTCAAATCCTCTCGCTATGAAAGCCAACATGCCACTTGCCTTCTTTACTGCCTGCTGTACCTGCATGCCAACTTTCAATTACTGATGTACCATGACACCCAGGTCTCATTGCACCTCCCCTTTTCCTAATCTGTCACCATTCAGATAATATTCTGTCTTCATGTTTTTGCCCCCAAAGTGGATAACCTCAGATTTGTCGACATTATACTGCATCTACCATGTATTTGCCCACTCACCTAACCTGTCCAAGTCATCCTACAGCCTCTTAGCATCCTCCTCACAGCTCACACTGCCACCCAGCTTAATGTCATCTGCAAACTTGGAGATATTACATTCAATTCCTTCGTCTAAATCATTAATGTATATTGTAAATAGCTGGAGTCCCAGCACTGAACCCTGCCGTACCCCGCTCGTCACTGCCTGCCATTCTGAAAAGGACCTGTTTATTCCTACTCTTTGCTTCCTGTCTGCCAACGAGTTCTCTATCCACGTCAATACATTACCCCCAATACCATGTGCTTTAATCTCTTGTGTGGGACCTTGTCAGAAGCCTTTTAAAAGTCCCAATACACCACATCCACTGGCTCTCCTTTGTCCACTCTACTAGTTACATCCTCAAAAAATTCCAGAAGATTTATCAAGCATGATTTCCTTTTCATAAATTTATGCTGACTTGGACCGATCCTGTCACTGCTTTCCAAATGCACTGCTATTACGTCTTTAATAATTGATTCCAACATTTTCCCCACTACCAATGTCAGGCTAACCGGTCTATAATTCCTTGTTTTCTCTCCCTCCTTTTTTAAAAAGTGGGGTTACATTAGCTACCTTCCAATCCGTAGGAATTGATCCAGAGTCTATAGAATGTTGGAAAATGACCACCGATGCATCCACTATTTCTAGGGCCACTTCTTTAAGTGTCCTGGGGATTTATCAGCCTTCAATCCCATCAATTTCCATAACACAATTTCCTGACTAATAAGGATTTCCTTCAGTTCCTCTTTCTCGTTAGACCCTCGGTCCCCTAGTATTTCCGGAAGGTTATTTGTGTCTTCCTTAGTGAAGACAAAACCAAAGCATTTCTTCAGCTGGTCTGCCATTTCTTTGTTCCCCATTATAAATTCACCTGATTCTGACTGCAAGGGACCTACATTTGTCTTCACTAATCTTTTTCTGTTCACATATCTATAGAAGCTTTTGCAGTCAGTTTTTATGTTCCCTGCAAACTTACTCTCATACTCTATTTCCCCCTCCTAATTAAACTCTTTGTCCTCCTCTGCTGCATTCTAAATTTCTCCCAGTCCTGAGGTTTGCTGCTTTTTCTGGACAATCTATATGCCTCTTCCTTGGATTCAACACTATCCCTAATTTTCCTTGTTAGCCACGGTTGAGCCACCTTCCCCGTTTTATTTTTACGCCAGACAGGGATGTACAATTGTTGAAGTTTATCCATGTGATCCTTAAATGTCTGCTGTTGCCTATCCACCGTCAACCCTTTAAGTATCATTCGCCAGTCTATCCTAGCCAATTCACGTCTCATAGCATCAAAGTTACCTTTCTGTAAGTTCAGGACCCTAGTCTCTGAATTAACTGTGTCACTCTCCATCTTAAAGAAGAATTATGGTCACTCTTCCCCAATGGGCCTCGCACAACAAGATTGCTAATTAATCATCTCTCATTACACGTCACCCAGTCTAGGATGGCCAGCTTTCTAGTTGGTTCGTCAACATATTGGTCTAGAAAATCATCCCTTATACACTCCAGGAAATCTTCCTCCACTGTATTGCTATCAATTTGTTTAGCTGAATCTATTTGTAGATTAAAGTCACCCATGATAACCTTTATCGCATGCATCTCTTATTTCCTGTTTGATGCCATCCCAACCTCACGACTACTGTTTGGTGATCTGTACACAACTCCCACTAGCATTTTCTGCCATTTGGTGTTCCGCAGCTCTACCCATACAGATTCCACATCATCCAAGCTAATGTCCTTCCTTACTATTGCGTTAATCTGCTCTTTAACCAGCAATGCTACCCCACCTCCTTTTCCTTTCTGTCTATCCTTTCTGAATAGTGAATACCCCTGGATGTTGAGTTCCCAGCCTTGGTCACCCATCAGGGTAATCTCTGTGTCGAAGCGAAGATGTTGGTATGGTTCTTAATGAATACTTTGTGTCTGTTTTCGCAAAGGAAAGGGACAATGCAGATATTGCCATCGAGGAGGAGTGTGAAATTCTGGACAAAATAAACATAGTGAGAGAGGAGGTATTAAGGAGTTTTGCAGCTTTGAAAGCAGATAAGTCTCCAGGCCCGGATGAAATGCATCCCAGGCTGTTGAATGAAGTTAAAGAGAAAATAGCAGAGGCCTTGACCATCATTTTAAAACATAGAAATATAGAAACATAGAAATTTGTAGCGCAGAAAGAGGCCATTTTGGCTCATTGTGTCTGCGCTGGCCGACAAAGAACCACATGGCCCTTGGTCAGCAGCCCTAAAGGTGTTCATAAACCTATGAATAATGACGGAAAGGCCAGCCCAACCAGTCTGCCTCACCACAACTGCGACACCCCTTATACTAAAACATTCTACACTCCACCCCAACCGGAGCCATGTGATCTCCTGGGAGAGGCAAAAACCAGAAAAACCCAGGCCAATTTAGGGATGAAAAAATCTGGGAAAGTTCTTTTCCGACCCATCCAGGCGATCGAAACTAGTCCAGGAGATCACTCTGGCCATATTCTATTCCCTGCAGTACTTACCATTATATCTGCTCCGTCCAACAAATGGTCATCCAGTCTAATCCCAATTACCAGCTCTAGGTCCATAACCTTGCAGGTTACTGCACTTTAAGTGCCCATCCAACCATCTCTTAAAAGTGGTGAGGGTTTCTGCATCCACCACTCTTCCAGGTAGCGAGTTTCAGATCTCCATAACCCTCTGCGTAAAGAAGCCTCCCTTCAAATCCCCTCTAAACCTTCCACCAACCACCTTAAAACTATGCCCCTTCGTAATAGACCCCTCTACCAATGGAAATAGACCCTTACTATCCATTATGTCCAAGCCCCTCAATATTTTGTACACCTGAATGAGTTCTCCTCTCAACCTCCTCTGTTCCAATGAGAACAAATCCAGCCTATGCAATCTGTCCTCATAACTAAGATTCTCCATTCCAGGCAGCATCCGAGTAAATCTCCTCTGCACCCTCTCTAGTGCAATCACGTCCTTCCTATAATACGGCGACCAGAACTGCACGGAGTACTCCAGCTGTGGCCGAACCAAAGTATTATACAATTTAAGCATAACCTTCCTGTTCTTATATTCTATGCCTCGGCCAATAAAGGCAAGCATTCCTATAGCCACCTTATCCATCTGGCCCGCTACTTGCAGGGATCTGTGGACAAGCACTCCAAGGTCCCTTTGTTCAACTACACTAGTAAGTGGCCTACCGCTTAATGTGTATACCCTTTCCTTATTAGCCCTCCCAAAGTGCATCACCTCACATTTCTCTGAATTAAATTCCATTTGCCACTGCTCTGCCCACCTGACCAGTAGATTGATATACCTCCTGCAGCCCATGACTTTCCTCTTCATTATAAACCACACAGCCAATTTTAGTGTCGTCTCATACTCTCTATATTCAAATCTAAATCGTTGATATCAACCACAAAAATCAAGGGACCCAGTACTGAGCCCTGCGGAACCCCACTGGAAACATTCTCCCAGTCATAAAAACATCCATCAACCATTACCCTTTGCTTCCTACCTCCGAGCCAATTTTGGATCCAACTCGCCACTTTGCCCTGTATCCCATGGGCTTTAACCTTCATAACCAGTCTACCATGCGGGACCTTATCAAAGCTTTGCTGAAGTCCATATATACTACATTGTAGGCACTATCCTCATCGACCATCTTGGTTACCTCCTCAAACACGATCGTCCCTTAACAAATCCGTGCTGACTGTCTCTAATTAATTCTTGCCTTTCCAAATGCAGATTTATCCTGTCTTTCAGGATTTTTTCCAATAATTTTCCCACCACTGAGGTTAGGCTAACAGGCCTGTAATTACTCGGCCTATCCATTTCTCCTCTCTTAAACAAGGGTACTACATTAGCAGTCCTCCAATCCTCCGGCACCATGCCCAGATCCAAAGAGGACTGGAAAATGATGGTCAAGGCTGCTGCTATTTCCTCTCTTACTTCACTCAACAGCCTGGGATGCATTTCTTCTGGGCCTAGGGACTTATCTACGTTCAAAGCTGCTAAACTCTTTAATACTTCTCCTCTCACTATATTTAATTCATCCAGACTATCACACTCCTTGAAAGCAGTATCTGCATTGCCCCTTTCCTTTGTGAAAACAGATGCAAAGTATTTGTTAAGAACCTTACCAACATCTTCTGCCTACACATAAAGGCTCGGGAGTTCGTGGTGAGTCGGAGAGGCCTATAAAAAGGCCCAACGTGTCGCTGAGTCTCAGGAGTTCATGGTGAGTCGGAGAGGCGAGCTTGTGCAGCTACAGGGAGAAGGCAAAAAAGAAGTGGAAAGAAATCGAAAGGTGACGTCACAGCCAAGGGGGTAAGTGATTGGCTGGTGATTGGTAGGTAGTTTTTCTTTTTCTTTATTAGTCAGTAACCTTTTAACATTGTTGTTGCCCAATTAAGTTAAGCCAAGGGTTAAGTCATGGCAGGAGAGCTCGGACACGTGTTATGCTCCTCCTGTACTATGTGGGAACTCGGGGATGCTTCTGGTGTCCCTGACGACTATGTGTGTGGGAAGTGCATCCACCTGCAGATCCTGACAGACCACATTGCGGCACTGGAGCTGTGGGTGGATGAACTCTGGAGCATCCACGATGCTGAGAATGACGTGAATAGCACATTTAGCGAGTTGGTCACATCGCAGGTAAAGGGTACACAGCCAGATAGGGAACGGGTGACCAACAGGAAGAGCAGTGCAATGAAGGTAGTGCAGGGGTTCCCTGCGGTCATCCCCCTGCAAAACAGATACACCGCTTTGGGTACTGTTGAGGGGGATGACTCATCAGGGGAAGGCAGCAGCAGCCAAGTTCATGGCACTGTGGGTGGCTCTGCTGCACAGGAGGGCAGGAAAAAGAGTGGAAGAGCGATAGTGATAGGGGATTCAATTGTAAGGGGAATAGATAGGCGTTTCTGCAGCCGCAATCGAGACTCCAGGATGGTATGTTGCCTCCCTGGTGCAAGGGTCAAGGATGTCTTGGAGCGGGTGCAGGACATTCTGAAAAGGGAAGGTGAACAGCCAGTTGTCGTGGTGCATATAGGTACCAACGATATAGGTAAAAAAACGGGATGAGGTCCTACGAGACGAATTTAGGGAGCTAGGAGCTAAATTTAAAAAGTAGGACCTCAAAAGTAGTAATATCAGGATTGCTACCAGTGCCACGTGCTAGTCAGAGTAGGAATCGCAGGATAGCTCGGATGTATACGTGGCTTGAGGAGTGGTGCAGAAGGGAGAGATTCAAATTCCTGGGGCATTGGAGCTGGTTCTGGGGGAGGTGGGACCAATACAAACCGGGCGATCTGCACCTGGGCAGGATTGGAACCAATGTCCGAGGGGAAGTGTTTGCTAGTGCTGTTGGGGAGGAGTTAAACTGATATGGCAGGGGTATGGGAACCTATGCAGGGAGGCAGAGGGAAATAAAAGGGAGACGGAGACAAAAGATAGAAATGAAAATAGTAAAAGTGGAGGGCAGAGAAACCCAAGGCAAAAAACAAAAAGGGCCACATTACAGCAAAATTCTAAAGGGGCAAAGTGTGTTTAAAAAGGCAAGCCTGAAGGCTCTGTGCCTCAATGCGAGGAGTATTCGGAATAAGATGGACGAATTAACTGCGCAGGTAGCAGTTAATGGATATGATGTAATTGGCATCACAGAGACATGGCTCCAGGGTGACCAAGGCTGGGAACTCAACATCCAGAGGTATTCAACATTTAGGAAGGATAGACAGAAAGGAAAAGGAGGCGGGGTGGGATTGCTGGTTAAAGAGGAAATTAATGCAATAGTACGGAACAACATTAGCTTGGACGATGTGGAATCGGTATGGGTGGAGCTACGGAATACCAAAGGGCAGAAAATGCTGGTGGGAGTTGTGTACAGACCACCAAACAGTAGTACTGAGGTTGGGGACAGCATCAAACAAGAAATAAGGGAAATGTGCAATAAAGGTACAGCAGTTATGATGGGCGACTTTAATTTACATATAGATTGGGCTAACCAAACTGGTAGCAATGCGGTGGAGGAGGATTTCCTGGAGTGTATTAGGGATGGTTTTCTTCACCAATATGTCGAGGAACCAACTAGAGAGCTGGCCATCCAAGACTGGGTGATGTGCAATGAGAAGGGACTAATTAGCAATCTTGTTGTTTGAGGCCACTTGGGGAAGAGTAACCATAATATGGTAGAATTCTTTATTAAGATGGAGAGTGACACAGTTAATTCAGAAACTTGGGGCCCAAGTTTCGGACTGCGACTAGAACGGCACAGCCGGACCTGGACGCCTGTTTTTCACGTTCGGAAGTGCGCCTAAAAAATACTTAAAGATTCTGCGGCTCCCTGCAGGTCCTCTGGAGCTGGGCGTGGCGCAGCACGAGCTTTGAGGGGCGGAGCCAGGTCCCTGCGCTGAAAACAGTGGCGGGACCTCTGCACAGGGGCGCGCCTGTGCAGTAGCTCCAGGCGCCCAAAACTGTGTGGGAGGGGCGCAAAGCATGCAGCCACTAGCCCTGGCTGAATGGCCTCACTGGGGCAGCGTGGATCAGGCTGCACCTTCCACGCCCAGCTCCTGGTGCCTCCCTTCAGCTGGCTCACTCCCCCGAACTCCCGACCCGACACCGCCCCACTCCGAACCGATCCACCGCCCCCGCCCCCCCCCCCGCCCTCACGCACCCATCCACTCGGACCCGACCCGACTCGACTCCCCCACCAGAAACCGACTCCCACAATCCCCACCCCCCAGGACCCAACCCGCGCTCCCCCCGCCGGACCCGACCCGCGCTCCCCGCCCCCAAGGACCCGACCCGACCCCCGGCCATCTACCTTTAACTCCGGTGCTGGGGGCGGGCCCGTTCAGCCTCCCTCTCCTCTCCTCTCTCCTCACTCCCTTCTCCCCCCCTCACTCCCTTCTCCCCCCCTCACTCCCTTCTCCCCCCCTCACTCCCCTCTCCCCCCCTCACTCCCCTCTCCCCCCCTCACTCCCCTCTCCCCCCCTCACTCCCCTCTCCCCCCCTCACTCCCCTCTCCCCCCCCTCACTCCCCTCTCTCCCCCCCTCACTCCCTTCTCCCCCCCCTCACTCCCTTCTCCCCCCCCTCACTCCCTTCTCCCCCCCCTCACTCCCTTCTCCCCCCCCTCACTCCCTTCTCCCCCCCCTCACTCCCTTCTCCCCCCCCTCACTCCCTTCTCCCCCCCCCTCACTCCCCTTCTTCCCCCCCCCCTCACTCCCTTCGCCCCCCCTCACTCCCTTCTCCCCCCCTCACTCCCTTCTCCCCCCCCCCACTCCCTTCTCCCCCCCTCACTCCCTTCTCCCCCCCCTCACTCCCTTCTCCCCCCCCTCACTCCCTTCTCCCCCCCCTCACTCCCTTCTCCCCCCCCTCACTCCCTTCTCCCCCCCCTCACTCCCTTCTCCCCCCCCTCACTCCCTTCTCCCCCCCCCTCACTCCCTTCTCCCCCCCCTCACTCCCTTCTCCCCCCCCTCACTCCCTTCTCCCCCCCCTCACTCCCTTCTCCCCCCCCTCACTCCCTTCTCCCCCCCTCACTCCCTTCTCCCCCCCCTCACTCCCTTCTCCCCCCTCACTCCCTTCTCCCCCCCCTCACTCCCTTCTCCCCCCCCTCACTCCCTTCTCCCCCCCTCACTCCCTTCTCCCCCCCCTCACTCCCTTCTCCCCCCCCTCACTCCCTTCTCCCCCCCTCACTCCCTTCTCCCCCCCCTCACTCCCTTCTCTCCCCCCCTCACTCCCTTCTCCCCCCCTCACTCCCTTCTCCCCCCCTCCTCCTTCTCCCTTCTCCCCCCCTCACTCCCTTCTCCCCCCCCTCACTCCCTTCTCCCCCCCCTCACTCCCTTCTCCCCCCCCACTCACTCCTTCTCCCCCCCTCACTCCCTTCTCCCCCCCCTCACTCCCTTCTCCCCCCCTCACTCCCTTCTCCCCCCCTCACTCCCTTCTCCCCCCCCTCACTCCCTTCTCCCCCCCCTCACTCCCTTCTCCCCCCCCCTCACTCCCTTCTCCCCCCCCTCACTCCCTTCTCCCCCCCCTCACTCCCTTCTCCCCCCCCTCACTCCCTTCTCCCCCCCC